>NC_091946.1:10105256-10475256 GCF_041260155.1 Ptychodera flava
CTTCTCATTAGCCGTCTCTCACAGAATGCAAGACGTGGCGTTTGACTGAAAACTATTCATTCTGCGTTCAAAACAGTTGTTACTAACTCGCACGGACAGCTCAACCGCTCTACCGTAGCGCCACCTAGGAAATCGTGACTTGAAATCTAGCCATGCAAACGCAAATTAAGGTTTTTTGCGAGTCTTTTCAATCATAAATAATGTATCCCTGTGATATGGTACCCTGATAAATGTCTGAAATTGCTTTTGCAGGGTTTTTAGTCGACGTCGTATCATTAGCCGGAGTAAGATCTCTATCTCACACACTTAAAAACATTAAACCTTCTCAAAATGTTTACTCTGACAGAGCCTGGACTGTGCCTTGACTTGGTAACTACCTTCCGTACCATGCAGAAGAATTACGGGAATATTATTCACCCTGGGAGATATTCTGACAGTGTTTTTGTGAATACTTGACTACACATGACTTATCTCACACCAGTAGACATCAGAGCAAAGCCACTGTATTTGGGTATGATGTTCATCGGTCTGGTATTATTTACTAATAAGAAGCTCGATGCCTTGATCATAACCTTGAAACACGTTGAAACAATTGTCATTAAAACATAGTCCGGCCTTCATAGGTATTATGCAATTTAATGGATTGCAGAGAAATCGTCGAATATATGCTAACCATTTACCAGATACATGCTAATCAGCTAACGAATAAACGCAAAATTTTGTGCAAAGTACGAGTTGATATTTGACACACATCATACAGGGCAAAGTGTGTCATTGTTTGAGTTTATGGTTCATCTTGAGATGGACAAAGCATAACAACGGAAAAACAGCAACTTTTCTCCTAAAATGGACATTTTATCCCCTGTAACCGGACAGTGTATGTCCCATGGCTTACTGAGGTCTTGGCTATCCAGCCCTGATTGCTGTTATAATATCGGCGTTGTTCGCTTCTCGATGTCTGTGGTGTAATGTTGTCTGAATCCGTACGTATGTAATCATCGGAATGTTCGAGGGTGGGTGGAAAGGCAAGTAGGCAGGTAGGTAAGTAGGCGGGTGGGCAGGCAGGCAGGCAGGTAGGTAGGTAGGTTGGTATAAAGACATGAATGTATGCATGTACATATACGTATGTATCGGTGGCTGGTGAGTAATACATACAGCGCATGTAAAGATACCCCTTTCACTGCGTTGGCAACGGGTAAATATGTATGTCACGCCAAATCTATGCGACAACTTTACGCTTCATAGTCAAATTTAAACACGGTCAACGGTGACGCACGATCATGGGACTCAAGCTTAGGAACGAGGTCGTGTATGCAGTTGTTTTTTGAAATACGATGCCTTGCTTAAACTGGCATATCTGTAGAATTTAGGTGGATTAGGACGCAAACAAGTTTTGCGTCCTAAGAGCTGTACGACACGATGAGTACACAGACTCCTGGTGACATAGTTGTTGTGCTGATGAGGGTCGCCAAAATGATTTACCGTGTTGTCGTGTTTCCTAGAGACATCGAGGCTAATCATTTTCCCCCCAATAGCAGACTTTGTGGCCCGAGTATGACGTCTGTTGAAGATGTGTTTGGAGTGTCAATTTAACGGATTAGTTCAAGTGATGGTGACGTTTTCATTTGCCAGCTGTCTCACCAGGGAATGAAGACAAACAAACTTAAGCGATGAAAACCGCTATACCGAACACCAGGACAATAGTGATTGTTTGCATATCTAATATTGGTGCCCAGCTATTTACTAGACCACGTTGTTTGCGCACTTGAAGACCAATTCGCTTATAAATGACAATTTTCACTGTTACCATGGTGTGAAAAAAAATAAATTGAGTTTATGAAACTTTTAAGGTTTCTCTCATACCTGCTTCTTAAAAGTTAATCGTGGTATTGTCCACAAACTGCTGTGAACTGTTTACATAGCATCACAGTGATAATAACATTATATTAGTTTTCCTCTGAATGGAACTGTTCATACCTTTACGATTACTATGTATGTGTGTATGTAACTCTGTGTGTGTGTGTGTGTGTGTGTGTGTGTGTGTGTGTGTGTGTGTGTGTGTGTGTGTGTGTGGATTGATGGATGCATGCATGCATGCATGGATGGATCCATGCATGCATGCATTCATGTCATATGTATGTATACATACACATACATATGGGCAGACAGACAGACAGACAGGCAGATTAAACAGGCAGACACATGTTTTCGGCGTACTTACTTTTATAACAACTCAAATTTAAAAAGAGGATGTTCTTTCCTGATGTTTTACAGCGACCATTACACAGTGTGATATGTTTCCATCCAAGACACATATTGTCATGTAAATATATTTTTCGAACAATCTTTTCAAAATGCATATACATTTTTCACAACGTTTTAATGTTCTTTTGAATCTAAAAATATACAATATGGGAACCGGAGGAACTGAATTGAAAATGGTAAGTCCATAATATTCCGATAATACTGGCCTGCGCTCACGATTTTCAACATTTTATTGAATTCGAGTGTTTCAGATTGACCATGACGAACATTTTAAAAGGCTGAGATCAAGGTGACCGCCATTTATGAAAATAATAAAGGATTTCTACTGGAATTCCTTGCGGGGCAATCCGTAAACCATGGTGACAGTCGTTGCCATGGATAGATCGGAGGAATGTGCGGCCCGGGTTTTACTGTATGATGTCAGTGTCTTTGACTCACAACAATAGGCATTCGCTATAGATCGAGCAAATCACGAATTTTATTGAATTGTACGCCTTTTTCTTATACACGTTAAAGCCTGCGTGCGATTTTCTTTTCGCAAAGATTTGAGTACATCACATATCCTGGTGATCGACACGAAAGTCGATGATGGGTAGCTCACTGAGAAGACGACAAATATGTTCAGGATAATGAAGAAAAGAAAACAGATACAATGCTGTACAGCTGCTATTTAGGATGAATTAGCGAGGTTTAAGACCTAGTGACCTTATTATGACGAATATGAATATCCAAACTGAATATCCTAATATTAACAATGATGAAAAATTGCTCGCTCTCTTCCGAAAAATAGGCAGCTCCGCCTACCATGCTCCGATAATTTTTTAGCTCCGCCAGGGAGGGTTATCATGAGCTGGTGCGTTACGATTTTGCTTAGCTTGTCTTTCCTAGGAAACTGTTAAGGTACAAGTCGACCTTCAGATTTTGACCTTTATATTTCCATACTACATTCCGTTGTAGCTCTTGAAAATCAAGGCAAACATTTGCGCGCAGAGTTCAAAGTGTTATTTTATGAATCATAACACCTCTTGTGGGACAATCTATTATTTGCTTCAACAATTTTGTCCTAATTGCCCCCCCCCCCCCCTAAATTTCTTCCTTCAACCTTCTGGATGCATGGTGAGGGATAGAATTCCCAGGTGACGTTTGTCTTGGTCCTGATACAAAAAAATCATCTATGCTAGGAGCAGACGACATCATCGCTGTGTGCGAGAAGATGCGGAATACGTCGACTTCCATGGAAACCACTGGAAATATAGCAGATAGGTTCATATCCTACACCCGTGAGAGCTTTTGAATAAACAGCTCAACGTGCCACCATGATTAACGCAATATGTTTGTGTAATTTAAATGTTAGCAGTGTCCGCGTGTGCAGTCATTTCACCGGGCTGTATCTGTTAGCAACTCTGAAACTCTCGTTCGAGAAATCACTCGAAAACTTAAATTAAATCTCAATCTGTTGCCATGGTTACGTTCCTTAATTCGCATCCTTCGTGACGAGTCATTTTCTCGGAACGGCAACTGCCCTAATTTGAAGTTATTTCGGACAGGATATCAGATGTTACTATGGAAACGACTTCTAATCACGGAAGAGAAGAAACTCATCCCAGAGGAGATGACAGTCCCTGTTGCCCAAAGCAACGATTTGACGCCGGCTAGAAAAAATTTGATATGTATGACCACACACCTTAGTTTTGATTGCCGACACTCCGCCCTATTTTCCTTACGACCATCGGAAATTCTAAGAGAAACAAACTGATGGTTTCGTATTCAGTGTTCACAATGCTTCATTACCTGCCGTGCCAGATTCGGATTCTGAAGCGGATCCGCCAGAGCTATACCCGCGCAAAATTACACAGATTATACGCAAAATGCTGGCGGAAAGGTGCCGCATCGTGTACCTTTAACATTTCCACTTTCAAGGGACTACATGTAAGGTTTTAGATTTTTACGTGTCTTAATGACTTACGGTAGACAACGCGGTTTTGTTACCTATACCTCCGCCCTAACATCATATATGATACACTATTGCCACCTTACAGAAGCACCAAATTCAACGACATCGATTCTTTGAAAGTTGTCGTTGTGTTGGTTTTACAATTAAGACGATTTGAAACTCTCCACGAATAGATTATTACACTGCAATGATTAGCCCATCAGTATCACGTCTAACGACGAGTTACCATGGCGACAAACGACTTTCAGGGAGTACGTCTGGTGTCATTTTCTCAGCTTCACCATCCAGCCATGCCATTGAATATCCATTAGTTGGCCAAACACACATGCTCCACGAAGATATATGCTGTTCTTTTTAACGGTTGATCTACTGAGCCCCGCATTTTGTATTTCAATCTATTGCGATCAATCTTTTTATTTCCTTAACCGCTAGTGGCACTGATTCATATTTCAACCGCAATCTGTATTTAGCACTAAAGCTCAGGGGCGCAAGAGCATACAAATCGCAAAAAATTGTAATTCGATTGTTTAAATCTGAGAGGAGAATACTAATTGACTTGGTATCTTCGAACTACACCGCCCTCTCTCTACGTCATCAAGAATAATTTCGATTTCAAGTCGATAAGATTTGTCGCCGCGCAACACTCAAGTGTTGTTTACACATACTGTACTTTTTTTATAGAAGACAGCAAATTCGAAAACAAACTCATGTGTATGATTGTGTTTCCCCTTTCGTTTGAAGACAAAATTCACCTTCTCATTGGCGGTACATGAACGCTTTGAACATTTCAAGGAATTTAGGAAAGGATGAAACCGGGGTATAAATATAGGGTGACATTGGTTCGTTTACTAATGAGTGGTTACCATGACAACTGGTGTCATGAATGCATATGCGATATGTACATTACGTAAAAGGATACTATATCCCGCTATGGCACGTTCTTTATATATAATACCTAATTTGCCCGGGACTTCGTCGCTCCCATCCACAAATAATTCAAAATGTCGCGATGTTGTCATTAAAAGGCTTGCTTTGCAGTTGGTAATGATCGTAAATTCGATGTGTCAAACTAGTCAGGTCAACAGATCTTTGTCCGTGGACGTTCGCGTTGTTTGGGATTGTTGGTATGAAGTGGCGAGACAAGGGCAGTGTTTGCCTGTCATCACGCCCTATTGTAACCGTGTGTACGGGGTTACCTGTGTTCTAATGTTTAAAAGCTGTCGTCATCGTTTTAAGACCAACTTCCACGGCACAAAAGGAGTAAAGAAACACATCTGCAAAAGGACGAATTCAATGGTTTAAAAAAAGAACATCGTTCAGCATGTGAATGGATCATTCTGCCGCGTTTTAAAGTGACGTTTAACACAGCACTGCGTTGTGATCAAACACGCAAGACGCACTTCGTTCCAATCTTATCAACTGGCCTAAAGCCGCCATATTTAATTCCTTGTTATCATAGAGGAACATCCAATATGTGATCTCATGGGCTCTTTTCTTGCTCAATTTTTTTCGCAGCTTGTCATTAAAATTTCTTGAGAAATTATTAATGCCTTTCTCCCTAACAGCGTGAGTTAATTGGCTTTCGGCTATCTGGCGGTTAGGCTTACACGACTTTCTACGGACTAGATCGATTATTCATAGAGACTAAAGTCGTCGAGTGGAATGGCTGCAGGCGCATTAATAATAGTTTTGTAATTAATGGGGTTCCAGTGGCGTTGCATGCTGGGTCCATCGTGTTTGTCTTCGGATGCAGCTATTGTTCATTGATATTTTTTAATTATATTTAATGCATTCGTGGAGGTACCGTGATGACGCTTAATTAAACTACTTTACCATCACTCCTAAATGAAGTTGAAAATGGACTGCCTTACAACTGTGTATTCATGCATACACGTAACAAAGAAGTAAACGGGAACGATGCGGAGGACACGATATACGGTGGTTGAGACAAACGCGTTTTGGAGCCGACGACTGTGAATTGAGGCTTACAGTTTTATTATAAGCATTATATTATATTGTTATCAAAACGTCTGCGCAGTATTTCCCAGACGCCGGCCCGAACCTCGTAAAGCAACGTAAAACCTTGAAACTACGATCTGACGTGTACGTTCGGGGCTAAGTTTGGCGTAACGAAGTGCGTCTTCAGTGGCACTGACCCGAGAACAAACGGGTGATAGCCGAAATGGACACCGACTGGTGTTTATCGATTACAAATGCGGCGTGTTTTATAGTGAACGGCACCCCGAAAAACAGACACAAGTAAACCGCGAACCGGATTCAGTGGATTCTTGCCGCTGAAAAATAGGAGTGGGTCCAAGGTATTTTAGGATAATTTGTTATCAGTACAAGCGAAAAATGTGGTGAATTCGATAGAACTATTAAAGTTCCCGTCATTTAACTTCACGAATGTAAATCTTTCTAATTCGTTTGTCGCTAAATTTTCAAGTGAGAATTTAAAGTGTGTTGTTAGTATGTTGGAGGGACAGTTAAAACAGAAAAAGAAAGATAGTCTTTATGTATTAAGTGTAACGGGTTGGACTATACTGCCGACGCGGACGTTGCTTAGGAACACGATGGCGTCACTGGCAATGAAGGCACAGAAATGCTTTCTTCCTCCATTGTTACTCGTTCAACACAAATCAGCCGAGACATCATTGACCGAACCCACTGCACTGAAGCAAACCTGCCCGGGTTCTTAAAGCTAACATGGCTTCGAATAATTTTAGACAGCAAGGGCTGCTGGTGAGGGGGCAGAGAATATGGCGCCAAAAACGAAGCAGACGATAAGATTGCCGAGCGTTAGTAGGTTCACGGAATGTTCCACTTCTCGTTGTTGGGATGCAATTAACAGACGTAGTGACATCGGAATGATAATAGTTACTCGGTTATTACTCTGGCGAAAAGTGTGAGCCGCTATTCGCAAACAATGCTTGTCATGGCCGTCACTGCGGTCATCAAATTTTGATCATGTCTGCAATATGTCGAAGCAGAGGAAGGGATCTGTTTTCTCGCGTTGAGTTGCTCGAGACACCCTTCCGAACGGAACGCATTTCTATCATCACAATGTCTCAAACAAGATATCTTCAAATATTTTTGCGTCGGATATGATTTCAGTAGCTTAGCCCAGACAAGAACTGACACCATCCTGCCGAGAGACCGCTGCGTTCGGTTTTATATTTCGGAAGAAATAAGGAAATTATTGAACTTTTAGTGTTGAAGTTCACGCCTTTTTACGCTTCTGCATGTACATTTAGACTCTTATGAATCCTATTTTTAACTTTACACCCTATTTCCTCGTGTTTCCGTCTATCCACCCTATTAAAAACAACGGCAGTCTACTAGAGTGTGGCGATGAAGGGGGTCAAACCCGGCGTAAATCGTAAATCGTATAAGCAAAACCCATTCGCCAACTCAAACCCACGTACCGCGTATAACCATTGACCCAAAGTCCGTGTCCTACGCATTCCAGGGGTGCGTTGCAGTAACTTTCGAACAATATACACTCTTTGAAAAAGCTGATCGATCTTAAAGTGAAATGAATATAATTCGTCATCAAGAACATACAATTTATCAAACCTATTTCATATTGAATCACATCTTTCTTGTCAAAAAGGAAACTCGCTGTAGTATGAGTGTGGTCGTAAGTAATCATAGTTTCTTTTCATATCGGTCACAGTGTCTGGGTAACGGTTCAGGGTCGCAACGACTGGCTAACCACTCATAAAGTGACACTATGAAAGAAGGGTATTTTTAACATATTAACCCCTGAGTTAACAGACTCACTTACTTTCCAGCGACCATGGGTCATCAGCTCACGTAAGAGTCCACTTGAGGGGCATGACCTCCGCCGAAGCTACGTCCATAGAAACGTATGGCCGAAATCAAGGTGTGCTGAACGCCGTATATATGGGACGGAGCGGTGGTCAGTCGTGCACAAAACCGCCGGTCAAGCGTAAACAAAATCCCCGGCAATTGAAATTACTTCCATTGTAAGGGATTTTCAGCCAAAATTATCTAGTGTGATACAGCCTCTAAAACAGTTACAGCCAGATAGGTAGTACTGTAACAAGCAGAAATCTTTTTGTTTCGTCAAAATCGGACTAGAATTATGGAAATTAGAAGAAAAAATGTTTCCTAAATTTGATCGATTGATTTGAAAAGAGAGCACCATAGGATCCTATTGTAATGTATTATTTGAAATGACCCCAATTAGCACCTATTATGAAGGAATTTCTACTTAAAAATTCAAATATCTCTGCATTGACAGAAGCAAATCACTTGAAATTTGGACAGTCTAGAGACTTTGATAAGTTCTTCCGTGTGGTACCATTTTTTTGCAAAAGTCACCTGTTTCCATGGTAATGAGTTCTTGGCAATAAAAACAAAAGACAATAATTGCATGTTTTTATACTCTTACATGTTGATAATACCAACTGAAACGTGTGTGACATTTGTCATGGGTCCACAGAATAATGCTATTGAGTTTGGGGTTAATTAAAAGAAAATTATGCTGCAGTAACCATGGCAACTGCACAATTTCCAAATCAACAATATCATTAATAATATAAACAATTATGTGTTTTTTTATTAGCATATTACTCAAAGTAGTGTTTGATTTTTAAACTGTGGATTGGAAAGCAAATTTCCCTGGATGAATGTCACACATGAAGTATCCTATTGTCATGGCAACGCCTGAAGACACATTTTTGTATTTTAAATGTAACAGTCAATTTGAGACATACAATAACATGCAGTTTTCCTTCAAAGTGCGTGTCAAGCCTGGATAATGTATATTCTATTAAAGTAATTTTCATTGCCCATTACTCCATCATGAATATGTAGTTGCATTTTATACACTACTCACATCTAATAAATTCATTGATTTCTGACAAACATGGAACAAATAATGACTACGCCCAGTTATTCCAGTTATAAGTATGACTTCCTTTGCAATTGCCAAACTTATTACCGACGGGAAGTATTCTTAAGATACAGTTATCAGACCTCCGTGAAACTTTGAAAAAATATAATAAAAACAAAAACAAAAATGAAAAGCCTTAACCACATCTGATTAAAATCCACAAATTCCTTTTGCAAAATCAATATTTTTACAATGAAATGAAACATTATTTTTACTAGAAATTTATTTTTAAAAATATCTAAATTTTACTTAAACATTGAAAGAAATGATTTACATTCTGTACGACTCAAAATCACCTCTAATTCCTTAAATTTCTGCACCTTTGAAGTTAAAACCCAAAATTCTTACAACGCAGATGAAACTAGGTCACCGTCAGGTCATAAACTCAGAGGTAAACACATCGTGACACATCAATAAAAGTCACATTAAAACTATTATTTTAGCTTGAAACACATTAAATGCTCACTTTTTTAATAAATCAAGGTATTCTGATTTATGCTTGTGACATTTTCTGTCAAAACGTACTGGTTTCAACGAGAAATCGACTTTGCTTTCCGTCATCCGTCACAATCCAGCAAAGTCAAAGGTGCAGCTTTCTGCCACTGGCTGGCGCTATGCCCAGAAGTTGACCGCACCATGGCAAGAAAGTGTCCGTAGCTTTCACGCAAGGACACAAATGAGTTTTCAAACTACACAATTACATAGCTTATTAAACCATAAAACTACTATGAGGTACAATGATTTTGTAAAATTATATGTTTTAGGTAAAATTTTCGGTCAAAACATTGATTTTTACGTAACTTTGTCATTTTCCGTCGGATTTTGACGTTGCACCCATCAACTTGAAGGGCGAAGGCTAATCTAGCTGTCTAACCCCCCTACAGAATAGTATAGCCTACCCATTTTTGGCGCCGACCAATCAGACGCGAGATATCATTTATCGTGTAAACAGAAAGTTGGGGTCACAGTGCGGGTCACCGCATTTGAAGTGTCTCGATCGCTTTTACTCGCCAGCGATAAACTTTACCATTTTTGTTTTGGATCAAAATTTTGTGAGTATAATCTTGAATAATCATTTAAGAATACTGTTTTGATAGATTTCAAATACGAGATTCTGTTTTTTTAATACAAGGAAATAAACTTGAAATTTCAGCTCAGTCCGGTACTTTCTACACAGTGAGTCACGTGACGAAAATGCCTACTTCCATTGTAAGCGTCAATTTGCCATGAATTAAATACCATCTTATTTGAATTAATTATGCCTGGTCTAAATTCGTTCATGAATATTATTTACCTATATTTATTATTTACCTTATTTACCTCCAAGGTCAAGGGGATAAAAAACGCACGTCGAGAGGAGCAGGTATAACAATACCATACAGGTAACCTTGACTACGCGTTGAGACATTTAGAAACACGTGGGTTGGCGAGTTTCCGAGTGTTTGGACCCTATGAACTTCCACACCCCTTCAAGATACATATGTTTCCACATGAAGAATAATAAATTGATTTGAGAATGGCTTTTCGACCTCTGTGGATGTCCGACGAGCGATATGTGTAGATATACCTTTCCCGAAACAAAAACAACATACGCAGTTCTGGGCCGATACAACGTACTCGGCTGTACGTTTCGCTGACCGTATAAGCTGTGATTGGAATGTGAAATTCCGATTACACTACAAAAGTCAAGCATGATCCTGTATCAAATTTCTCTCCGCCTGCGAAAATAAAATCGCCATAAAACTATGACACCCTGAATCACACTAGTGAATCCCGAAGCCAAACCCTGCTTCAGACGATCATAATTCGAATGTTTTACGACAGTGACACCACACCGACGATGACCCGTCCCTTTGAAATTTACAATGACTAATTCATAAAAGCCTTAACGGAGGTTTGGGGTATCATGTAGCGATGACCGGACTAGGGAACCGCGCGCGGTCGTCATGACTGGTGTTCGGTTGAGTGCAGGGTTTGGCCCCGGGTCAACCCCTCTCGCTGTGGCAAGTGTACTTGCACAACGTTGTGTTGAAGCAAAATATAGGAATATGGACAAATTTTCTCCAATCGACATCCTATTCGATGATCCGAGCATTATACATAAATTCAAAGTCTGAGATGTTTTGCTAATAGTTCCGCTACTTGCGAATTTTGCCAACGACGCTCGAATTCAGCGCGTGCACGCACTAAAACCGGCTTGCAATGGAACGAAATCAGTATATCGGAGACGCTCCGAGTGCTTCACAGAAGTTTGTTTTTAACAGGGTGAGAGAGAGAGGAGGCAATAGCGATAAATAGAGTACTGCTGACTATACACACATTATCGTGGGTAGCGACATACACTTCTTTACTTCTTCGTGAGTAGCTTTATAACATCAACAAAGCTTTTAACGAGTACTTGTAATGCTATAGCAAACAACAGCCGATGTCATTGTGCTTTACCAGTACCGAAGCCCTGTTCGTCGTGTTGCCGTGTAATCCAAGACGACGATTATATGAAATAACACCGACCTACCTAATTCCTCTGAGTGGTGGGCATAATGTCACACCGGTCTCGGAAAAGATCGAGCCCCAACCTGGCCGCCTGGCTGATCTATGCGATCGCTATAAGGGCGACCGCGGTTCGCTGTTCGTTTCCCCACTGGTTGCTGAGTGTGAAAGTTAAATGAACGAATACTACGCCGCTTATCTCGGCTGAAGAGACGATGTTGACAGCTTTCGGTGGGTCGCGGGTGTTTCAAGCGCCGCTATATCCAAGAGATTGTTTCCGAAGGTGTTACTGCTCTCGGTCGCATTCTACACAATGGGAGCGGGTCTTTCATACGTAAGGCAAGCATTATTCTTCTCGCCGATATAATCGAACGCCGTTCGAAAAGAAAGGTTGCCATGAACGAACGGTGCAGTTGACAGCGCGCTATGATTGGCTAGCGAGTCACGTGTCCGAATGTCTCGCAGAACTGAACGCGTATGCGCGTGACGGACATGGGCAATCCTGAGTTCAGTGTGTCTTCAATGACCAAAAGCTAGTATGGGAGAGGTGGCTAGAAAAGAACATGAAATTTATAGAGATTATATTTTTGGTATTGTGGTAAAGAAATGTTATCTTAGCGGGTGAGGAAAAACCAGTGTCCGTCGCTTCGTGTATTAATTTACCAAACCAAAGTGGATAGTGACATTTTAATAAACCCATTTTCAAAGGAATGCATCTGTCTGTTTTAGGACATTTTAAACATCCTCGAATAAGACGTACAAACATGTACAATGCATGCACGGGTTACAGCGAAGACAAGAGAGTTTGCGGCCCATTTTCGGTGGTCATCGCAATTTTATAAAAAAATGAAAAGAAGTATTCAGAAATAAATTAACGAAGCAATCTCACTGTGTCAGTTCTGAAAGGTTAGGCGAATATCAGAGAAACTGTGTTGAAAAGAAGCTGAATGTGATATCGCTGTGAAATCATAATTTCCGGGAAACGCGCCGCCCTTGATAGTGAAGATTGACGACAATGGTAGTTACCTTGAGCAGTTAACGACGGATTAACTCTTCCAGAGGACAAGCATGAGGGAACTTTGCAAAATTAATGAAAAAAATGACAAAATAATATTTGAGGACCCCATCACACATTTTAAACGATACACTTTTGAACATGAAATTTATAGAGATTATATTTTTGGTATTGTGGTAGACGGCACATCAAAATTGTAGACAGTTGCCTTAACAAGAGTTGCTTATTGATTTTAATATTTCCTTTAAAAATATAATGGCTTCAAAATATCGAAAATGTGTTTTGTTTGTTTGATAGTCCGTGTGTGTTTTTGCGCACTTTTGTTTTAATCATTCAATGATTTTATAATCTAAAGTCGATGGACTATATAAACTTGCTTGTAATATTTGCTGATCTGCTTTAAAACCATGGATTGCTTGTCAATATTGTGTCGCAATAAAGTAGTTCTGCGTCATGGAGCAAATTAAATTGTATGTCTTAGGGACTGGACACAAATTACAGGGGGGGGTGGGCCGGTGTTTTTTGGGGGTGGGTCGCCATTTTTCGCGCAAGCATTTTTGAAGGGTCATAAAATTTTGTGCAAGCCTATGGGGAGGGTCACCTTTTTTCATGCATCAAAGCTGAAATTGCATGTGCACGTTATGGAATACTGAAAAAAGAAAAAATACCTCCTGGCACTTTCATTTTCTGCCATTACCATTTTCGGCGCGCCCTTCGGGCGCAAATTTCAGGTATAATAAACAATGTATTGATGATCCAAGCAGCCACATTGATTTAAGTTGTCATGATTTCTACTTATTCAACACTATTGTGCATAACTGTCCCCTATAATAACTCTTTCAATAACAATTTGGGAGATTACTTATTTGACATCATTCTCCCATTGACAATACATTGGGTATAGGTCGGTGTCAAACGTTCATGTCGCTGTATGTACATTTTTTAATTTTTGAGGACATTGACAGAATACAAACTGTTCAGAATAGTGCATAGTGTCATCAATAACAACTGGAAGCTTCAGGTCGAACAACTTTTGAATAACAATTTAGGATCAGATAACCTATGAGTTATTTGTAGTTTCCTCATAGCCTACAATGTATAGTGAATCAACATTTTGGTGAAATTCCAAAATCAAATTTCTTGCACAACCATTGACTTGAAACCACTCTAGTCTAATCATGAATATTAATACTAATAATTAGGTGTACATAAATGCACAGGTTTACCAAGTTTTGTATTGGAAAAAAATTATTCATAGTTTCATCATAGACTGCCATGTATAGTGAATGGACATTTCAGTGAAATTCCAAAATCAAATTTCTTGCACACCCATTGACTTGAAACTACTCTAGTCTAATCATGAACATTAATACCAATAATCAAGTGTACATAAATGCACAGATTTTCCTATTTTTTTATTGGAAAAAATTATTCATAGTTTCATCATAGACTGCCATGTATAGTGAATCGACATTTAAGTGATATGCCAAAATCAAATTTCTTGCACAACCATTGACTTGAAACCACTCTAGTCTATCATGAACATTAGTACCAATAATTCAGTGTACATAAATGCACAGATTTACCTATTTTTGTATTGGAAAAAAATTATTCATAGGGTTTCACCATAGACTGCCATGTATAGTGAATCAACATTTCGTGAAATTCCAAAATCAAATTTCTTACACACACATGGACTTGTAACCACTCTAGTCTAATCAAGAACATAAATATCAATAATCAAGCATACATAAATACACAGATTTACCAAGTTTTGTATTTAAAAAAAATTATTCATAGTTTCTTCATAGACTACAATGTATAATGGATCCACATTTCATGCGAAATTCCAAAAACAAAGTTATTGTACACAGATGCACGTGTTACCACCCTCTTCTAATCAAGCACAATTATGTCAATTATTCAGGGTCATATATACACAAATAGTGCATATTTTTAATTCTGAAATTTTTTTTTACAGATTTGTCATAGACTCCCATGTATAGTGGATCAACATTTTATGCGAAATTCCAAAAACAAAGTTATTGTACACAGATGCACATTTTACCACCCTCTTCTAATCAAGCACAATTATGTCAATTATTGAGGGTCCATATATGCACAAATAGTGCAAATTTTAATTCTGAAAATTTTTGACAGTGTTGTCATAGACTCCCATGTATAGTTTTGTCATAGACTCCCATGTATAGTGGATCAACATTTTGACAGAAATTCCAAAATCAAATATCTTGTTCACATGTGCACTTGTAAACAACCCATGCTAATCAAGTATATCTATATCAGTTATTAAACATCTGTATATGAACAGATATAGCTAGTTTTATACTGGAAAATACACGTTCGTAGTTTTCTTATAGTCGACTACATGCATAGTGAATCAACATTATCGATAAAATCTAAAAATTACATTTTTGTACAGGCATGCACTTTTTACCTGCCACTTCAAGCAAAGTACATTTACATGAATTATCACACACATATGATTTGATATTTCTTGGACAACGCGTTATATCGGCCACATTTTGCCTTCCTTTCGGGAGGGCGACTTAAAAAGTATAGCAAGTCAGAAGGGGGTCTTTAATACATTGCGGGGTTTTTTTGGGGGTATTGAGTAACAGGGGAGGGTCACTTATTTTCATGCACGGATAAGGGGGAGGGTCACTAATTTTTGTGCATGAACTTTTGAAGGGTCACTATTTTTTACGCAGCGGTTTTTCGAAAAACACCGGCCCACCCCCCCCCCTGTAATTTATGTCCAGTCCCTTCTAAAGCTGACGACACACTGAATTTGGTAAGTGGTCGTTTTGAACATTTGAAATCGAAAAAAAAGGGATAAATAAATAGGCCTACTGATTGAAACCTGAACAGCATTGTTCCTTAGATATCAAACGGGACTACTTTATTTTGCCTTTACGGCACAACGATGAAAGAAGCGAAAGGTAGTGTTCGTTTCAAATTATAGTCCATAATCCTAATGAGATTCCATGAAACAGTTCGGCTGATTTGCCGATAAGTCGTTTTCTTCGAGAATGCTCAGTTGCAGAAAAAAAACAGATGTTAGTTTTTCATCTGCAAACGTCGTGAACTCCCAGTGGTTGATAAGATCACATCTTCAATTCAACATTTGAGAAACCTGTTTTATATTGTTGACACTCTTTCAACTCCCCGATCTATCAGCCAGGTTGAAATATCTTGCAAATTAATCTCGCTCAATATTTTTGGGATCAATCCAAGAAGGCTTTTCCCATATAAAATGTCTGACCATATATTCATTTAAAGTCCTGAGACAGTTGATGATCCTATATAGTAGCGTATACACGAAGATTCCTTGTGACAGGATTTCATCATTCGACGTAGAACTATTACCATAAGCTTAAGCATTTCATATTGGCGTTTTCCTTCAACTGTCTCGTTTTTCAGTTTACTTTTCAGAATTTTCAACAGTGGTATTCCAGATCCATTGAAAAGCGACACCATATACTCCTTCATCGAGGTTATGCGTGTTCATGTGTCCAAGTGGTTTCCGCCACTTACATGTAAAACCAGGTGTCTAGAGGATACAACATGTAAAGCAGCTATGCTACTTTAAGCAATGACTACATTTCTATAGAGATAAAAACATTGTATAGATGAAGTGCCTGAATGCAGAATTGTTTTGGTCAATTGCTGCATGGTAATTTTGAATTAAATTTTTCAACTGAGCACGCGGGGTTTCTGTCAGCGGAAATTAACCGTGATATTTTCAGAGAATTTTTAGCGAAAGGTACATCAACTTCCTCTTCTTTCTAGATTACTAGTTAGTGCCATCTAATCGAACAAGTTATAATGTATGTTGAACAGGCTGAAGTATGGTTAACGTCATCAAGTCTGTGGAGTATTCTGCGTGCAATACTCCGTGATCCTTCGTGTGGTTGCCATAATCGTTGGTGTCAATTATCAGAATAATATTGATGGCAAGGGAGGAAGAGGAATTATGCCGCTGTAAATGAGGCTTAACCTCGCACTCGACTCCCATTACTCCTAACGGCAAGTAATTTCACACACCTTGGATGGCGAATCATGTTACTCGTGCAAATTTCCGTAAACCCCCGGATGTATGTATCTGTATGTGTACATGTAAGCTTAAGTATGTACATGTGTATGTATGTATGTATGTATGTATGTATGTATGTATGTATGTATGTATGTATGTATGTATGTATGTATGTATGTATGTATGTATGTATGTATGTATGTATGTATGTATGTATGTATGTATGTATGTATGTATGTATGTATGTATGTATGTATGTATGTGTGTGTGTGGTGTGTGTAGTACGTACGTACGTACGTACGTATATATGTATGTATGTATGTATGTATGTATGTATGTATGTATGTATGTATGTATGTGTGTGTGTGTGTGTGTATGTATGTATGTATGTATGTATGTATGTATGTATGTATGTATGTATGTATGTATGTATGTATGTATGTATGTATGTATGTATGTATGTATGTATGTATGTATGTATGTATGTATGTATGTATGTATGTATGTATGCATGCATGTGTGTACATGTGTGTATGTATGTATGTAAAAATTGTAAGAAAGTTGACTGAATTACTTTACCTTACTTTACGCATTGCCAGAAACAGAAAAAGGGGGCTGTGATAGTGAGTCGATGATATCTCACTTTGAAAGTGTAGTCGACACTTAGCGGGACTCACAGGAACACGGTACTCAGAAGCGCGCACCAGTCATGCTCGGAAACGACACGGAGACGAAACAAATTCCACAGAAACTGCACGACCATTTTTAGAAAATTAAAAACACCCTACAATTTTTACGCTTTGCGTAGGAGTGCTGCTTTATCGTGCCGAATTTGACCTTCAAAATATACTGTAAGGCTTCACTGTCAGCGAGCAAAATAAAACATGTTATGACAAGTAATCTATTGAACTTTTTCCTACCAGAAATATTTTTTGAAATTCCTGTCTTGTTGTCCGGTCTTCCCACTCTTTATGGTCAAGGATATTATATTAAATACCAAACATAAGTCACAAATGTAAACTGACCCGGAGCTAAATTTATCCAGCCTGTCTCTTCAACATATTTTACTACTTCGCAATTTCCGAGAGGGATTCTTTTTCCTTTTTGATCGACTTCCAGGGAGAACAGGTCACTCTAACTTTGTGGGTCGACCTCATAATTCCACACATAGTCATATTTAATACTTTCATTCATGGCTGTCTGGTGCGTCCTCTGTCCTTGGGGACTCGATCTCTGTAATGCGTAAACTGCTGCGATTTTAATTAAAGAACTAGTCAAAGGGGGAAAAATACGAGTCCTTAAGTCTAAGCCGAACGGCAAACGACTTGCAGACTGGCATGGTTCCAGACAAACGCGTATTACTAAACAGCTATGAGCCATCTGTTAACTTGTTGTTGAACGAGAGACTGCCTACGTTGGACAATGTTTTCACGCCACTTGAGATCACCGTCGCTTTCGCTGCTCCGGTTATTTGGAAATACACACCAGATCATCGGCTGAGGTGGTATAAACTGCATCTCAATAGATAATTTCAATGACCGATCTTCGGGCTACAGGTTACATCACGTTACAACGTCCTACCCTTATTCTACATGACCGCGAGGGCGGTTGGAATCTTCGAACATTGATGAAATTCGTCAGCTTAAGTGGTAGCTTTCACTATTACTGATAATAAAAGATATTTGTATGTCAGATGCCATTACGAGACAAGGCGGGAAAGCTGGTGTGACCACTTTGTCGACATTTCGAAACCGGAAATAAGATTTCTGTCGCTTACATCGCATGCATCGCACGGTTGGATGACGCTTTTCCAGTTGCAACCTTTCTGTACAGTCGCCAGGCACTGTTATCAAGAACGGGGTCCGCTTTTTTATATCAACAAGAACGGTATTTATTCCATGGAGATTTTCCAACAGACATCCGCATGAAGCTGATGATGCGTGCTCGGAAATGCGACAAGTAGGTTAAGAATAGCTGTTTTACGTCACACGGCGATCTTTTCGCCTTCTGTATAGGGAACTAAATAAGTGCGTTTGTTCTGGCGACGCAATATTGTAAACGTTTCCAAACACGCCACCAAATGTTGGAAGCTTAACTCAAGCATCAAATGATAGATAAAAAACATGCATTCAAATTCGATAAATGATTTGGATACACATCGCCTGTAGCTTCCCTGGCATCAGTGGGAAAAATGGATGCGATCCCACATTAAAAGACGATTTGATTTGATCTTTTATCGGTGTGTTGTACTCAACAATGGCGAGACCGCACGAATAATTTAGGTCCGTACCAAACTATTACCGCGGCAGACTGCGCAGGCGCACACGACTTTTGTCTCGAGAGGAAAGCTTTCAAGGCGTTACTGGTCATTACGTATACAGAACGGTGCTGGCCACTTAATTTGTAAAACGGATATGAATCTAATGGCTACATCGTTTAAAGGAGTGACGCTTTGATTTAATAAAAACTGCTGCAGGATTTGAAGTTTCCAAATTAAGCACGTGCTTACACTTACCGGTACTCAGGGGTTATCACAAAACAAGGCGCAATGTATTCGGCGCCACAAAGAAAGCTAATGTCTTATATTATTTTCATTTTATTGTTGCTTGTATTCGCTAATTGTATCTCATTACATCAATCATTTTGTGTACAATCCTGTTTTTCCCTTGTTACTTTGTTGTAATGGGTTACATACATTAATTATTAAACTACAATCTTTTGAATTGACAATACGAACAATTACAGTTATGAAAACAATTTCGCACCCAGAGAGCCTTCTCCTGATGAGATGAATCGGCCGCTCATTAATACATTGGCTAAAAAATTCTATTAGCAGAGTAACTGTCTTGGATATTTTAAGCGATCTTGATTATGCCTCACAACGAGATGCATATCGATCGACTTGGAGTTGTATTGACCACAGTGGATAGAGGGACTGTGTATTGACACAATTTTATTTTTCCTAAATCGAACTTTTCATTCTATCGGAAAGTAAAAATTCTGAAGGTCGTCTGAAAGACCTGAGGCGTTATCGCGGCACACTACAATGGCTGTGCATCAAAATATATCAAATGTGTAACGCTACTAGGCGAGCATGTAACTTGCGTTATGTGGCCAGACATACAATATCAACAAAGTTGATAGACATAAGCATGAATATTAATTAATACCGCTGCTGCGGTGAAGCAATTTCTATTCTACTCCCTTAAAACATTCTAGTGCCACGCGTTTAGCTAGTCGGCAACATCTAAACAACTATATAAGCTACATCTGCGATATATAAGCTACATCTGTGTGTGTGTGGGGGGGGGTGTGAGAGAGACTTACAACAGACTTGATATGTAATGCGTGTTTTACATTATAACAGATACAATCATTCCAACTGTGATTTCAATTGACTCAATTTTTTCTTCGGTTCTTCGCTTTGGTACAAGCAATCATAGGTGTGTGTATTATGCCAACCAATACTCAATGCAACAATATGTTTGAGAAAATAAACATGGCGACAGAAAAAAAAGCTGTTTTCCTAGCGGCCCGTCTTTGTTACCCCCACCAAAGGTTACAGTCAACGTCCCTATGCTCATCTGTGCAATTACCCTGTGAGAAAGGTTCCCGGATCGATGTACATTGTTATTCTATCGGCGATTTCGATATGTTTTGTGCCGTGTTCTTAAACAACAAAGCAGAGCTCAATACGTAGATTGTGTTTCAGGTAGTTTTCCTTGGCAGACGAACAGTCTGAGTCGGCACGGGCTGAACCCTGTGACGTCATCATCCTAATAGAACTTTTATTTATCTTGAAACTAGGAAAACATCATAGCTAGCAGAATAGCAGTGTAAGGGGGAGCACGATAGATAAGATTTGTTGAAAAAAATCACGCCATGAAAACTACCCGGTAGTTTCTCTTCATTCCGAATGTCATTTTCTCTGCGAAGTACATCATACTAAAATAGCTCTTGATCGATAGTTGTGACGTAACAATACTCGTCAATGACATGATTGACAGACAAAACGAGCTAGGTTTTCGTGTAAAACGCATTGGTCATTTAAAAAAAAAAACACAAATGCAAAAATAGAAGGAAATGCGCCCACGACGGACCAATGTACGTGTTATATCAATAATACTCTTCCTAGTTCTAGGCACAGATGTTGGCTAAAATACTGTAGGCTTTAGGCCTTGAGGGATGTCGCAAATCGCACGCTGTGACCTCTGACCCCATTACCCGTTCACTTGTAATAAAGTCTGCTATGTTGTACAACCATATGGCCCGAATAACGTCGCTAAAACATTTTATCAGCTTCAATGCATAAAAGAAGTATTAAAAACCATCGTTCGATGGGGCGCTGTCACAAAAAATTAACTGATTGAATTGCCTGGGACATCAGCAACCTGCTCGGCTACATTCCAATGATTTTGTGATTGTAGTTTGCTATCTATTTTTGCTTCGTTTCTTGTTTTGCATCAAGTCGGCTAGAAATGTTACCATGGTAACAGTAGCGGAGTAGGCGCGCGAGTTATAATCTTGTCGACGTTGTTTCTTAAACGATGGCCGTTGCGTAACTTGCACCGGTATTGGAACTGCTAACCTCGGTCGAAATATTGAACCACTATCAGCGATAAAACATGTTGCCATGCATATCAGACGAAATTTCGTTAGCTCAGCCGTTGTACTGAAAGATTACCGGATTTTTTTTCATCACGAGAGTCACGCGACCATACGTACAGAGTATCCAACTGTCACGAACTACAGTTCACCCTTGTCGACTGAGGTCTGAATTGTGGTCATCAGGGTACCGTTATATGTATCCCACGGCAGTCGATATTTTGCGGGCCAAACACGTGAAATTCAAACAAGTGGCTTTTACCTCTCTCACCTGGGTTGCCGTCGCTACGCTGTAATAGTCCACACACTCGCCTTGTCTTCTTGTCCTTCGCGTTGACCTCCTGTAAACTGTTGAGCCACCCACTGATATACGAGTGCGTCCGCGGCAGTGTCGAGTGGTGTCCAAGTTTGATCACTGCTGACCACAAACTGGTGATGGGACCTTTTTCCTATTGTTCAGGTGTATTTGTTTCCTGCGGTTGTCCGAGCAGCGTGTGATAGGCTTATGAAGTGAAAACCTCGTTTTGAATATCGATTATTTTTTTTGTTGCGGCGCGAGAGGAGGGAGAAATGACTGGGCACATGGACAACCAAGGGCGAATGGAAAAGGAATGACGAAATATATACAGGCACAACTTACTGATCTATTGAGGGATAATGAGGACATTTGAGTCGCGAAGCAAATAATTTAGCGAAGCAGGCGAGGTGGATGATAGACGAGACGCTCAGATCTGACAAGATGTAAACTTGATTAAATTACACAGTGGTAGACCGATTGAAGTGCAGCGATCTCTCAAGCATATTCAACAATGCAATATCTTGTGTTAGTATTTTACAAATACGTTTGGAATCATAAGCTTAGGTGGATGATTCTCTGGTGATACATATGGAGTGCCCTCACGTGGCTGCTTCGATGCGCCGACGTACTCCCGATGAACTTGGCGAAATAGCTAGGAATATCCGGGTAAAATTTGCCAGAATATGACATGTGGAAAAAAATACTGATATAAAGCCCTAAATGTGAAC
The DNA here is from genome assembly GCF_041260155.1 of Ptychodera flava. Classification (NCBI taxonomy): domain Eukaryota; kingdom Metazoa; phylum Hemichordata; class Enteropneusta; family Ptychoderidae; genus Ptychodera; species Ptychodera flava. The sequence continues at coordinate 10,127,587 of NC_091946.1, forward strand.
CACCTTCTCAAGGTCAATTGTGAATTTTTGTGGATGTCGGTTTTTTTATATAAAACGATTGTTCAAAGACGTAATAATTTTACCTGGTTTTATATAATATGAATCCATATTGAATAATTCCCGAATGCCCCCTCCGTTCCTTTCCCACCTCTCATATGAAGTGCGAATAAAACATGTAATTTTTCTTCATTTTCAGGTGCAATGTTACCAGCCATTGCTGTATGCTATGAGTTAAGAAAGTCATTCTCTATTGCAAGAATTCAGACGTCGAACTATTTCGTGTGTCTTCAACGGTGAATTTTTTCTTCTCGGCTTACAATTCTACAGCGTGAAAGCATCCAAAAATGACCGCCATGCTGGTAGGATCCACTTACTTATGCCACAAATGCGGGCAACTTCTGTATACTTGACGCGGAAACCTCGGCAGAACTCATGTACGGCTGATCAACTTGCAAAAATTCAGCGGACTCAAAATAGTACATTCTCAGTAATTGGGGAAAACTTTGAAGGGCGGCCGCGGCATCGGTGAAAGCTGTCTTCGGTCTACTTGTCACGATAGCGAAACATAGTACATTAACCGCATTCATTGACAATCATACCGCGTTAAACTATCATTTTTCTGCAAAAAAAAAAGCTGCCAAATTAAGGCTGAAGCTATTGCTGAACCTAGCAACAAACATGTAAACCTCGAACTTGTACTTGACATACCTCTACTGCACCGCTTGCTATTCGCGAAAGGATGCCGACAAACGTATACACTGGCTTAGATATGTGAAACATGGAATAATTCGTTCCAGGGATAAACACAACGACTGCAAAACATTCTTGGAATTTAAAGGGTTTGTGTTCTTGGTTTACACAGGACACTTTCAGCCTTCTAAATTTCACACTTTGCTTCTGTGTGAATTCGCGACAAAAAGGAACTCGTCGAGTAAAAAATTAACGCACACTACATCTTTTGTCTGCTTTTGAAAGAATAATCATTGTAAAATTACGAGAGATTATTCGTTTTCACCAGTGCGAGGCGATATCAGCTGTACAGATGATGAGAGTCTTCGGTTTCAAATATACATGTACATGGTGACGGCGATGACGACGACGACGACGGCGACGGCGGCGACGACGACGACGACGACGACGATGATGATGATGATGATGATGATGATGATGATGATGATGATGATGGTTGCGGTGATGGTGGTGATGACGACGAGACGATGATGGTGGTGGTGGTGGTGGTGGTGATGATGATGATGATGATGATGTTGTTGGTGTTGTGACATGCACATGGGAGAAAATATTCTCGTTTTTTCTTCATCCATATGAAGTCGCAATAAAATGAGCTGAAAACAAAGCAAGACAACTGCCTTCAATTGTCCTTGCCATCTTCACCATCAACGTCAGTCGTAAAAGCTGTTGACAATTACCGTAAGGTCAATTTCCCGAGAGAATGATTTTAGAGATAACTTACTAGTAAGGTAGAATGCGCCTCAGAGATAGATATTAGGACTTCCAGACTTTTATAACACTTATTATGTTATGTCTAACACTTGTGGGGACTCAAAGCTCACGGAGTAACTAAAGTATCCACCGTCTTTTATGAAAATCGAAAATTAAATTTTGCCCCGTAGAGTTAATACAGTGATTGCGGCCATTTTGAATTTCAAATATCGGTTAATTTAAGGTGGTTTATTTCAATAATAGAAAAAATTTCCTTCATGATCGACTTAACGTTTCATTGAGGAAAGTTTAAGTAAAGGTTTGAAGCGCATTCTACCTTCAGATAGAACTCGCTTCGGGGTCAGAGAGTCGGACTCTCAAATTTCTACAATTCTTTTCTGATCTACCACTTGTAAGGGCTCATTTTAAAGCTCTTGGAGAAAGAAAAGCTTTCACCCTCTTAGTTTTTCGAAAATCCAAAATTTTATTTCCCCCCGATAGAGTTAACACAGGAATTGCGGCCATTTGGAATTTCAAATATTGCAAAATGTCGGGTAATTTGTTTCGCTAGTTCCGAACTTTGCACGGTGACCCCCGATTTTTGATTTTTGATTTGGTAAGAGAATGGTTGAAAGTCTCATGTAGGAAAGTTTGAGCAAAAGTTTAAATCTTTCACTTTCAAGGGGCATACTTCCTTAACATCAGTGTAGCACACAAATTAAGCTTGGCGTGTTCCAATAAGTTGACCGTATTGAAAACCTAACCGCAACTATAATAATAAATGAATTTGACTTTCAACTTCGAAAATCGGTATAAATTCCGTCGCGATTTTATTACTGACTACCTCCTTTGATATTTTCATTTCACAAAATTACAGATCATAAGCCTGGCGAAGATCAATTCGACTGATGTGTTATCCATATAGAGATCAAGTCACGTGGAGATAACTGTTATCAGATAAGCTAATCGCTTTTGGAAGCAGTAACAAAAATGATCAATTTGCATCATAGATTTGAAGATGAGATATTTGAGGTCAATGCTCACTTCGGAAAGCTTGATTTCGTTTACATTCTGTAAAGAAAATCTCGAATATTCTTGGGTATGTTAAAATGGGGATAATGTTGTAAACGTCTTTTGGACGGTCAAAATTGCGTTGAAAAGTAACCATTACGAAAAGTTAAAAAAGTGATATAAATTTGCCAACATCTTCTAGTTCAGCGGAGACGGATAATCAATAAAAAAACGACGCGATTCCTGGGATTTCAACTTGACAACGCAATGTACAATCCTTGGGTGAATCGATATGTACATAACCATAAAATCATTGGAATCTTTCGCCGCAGGGTTTATCTGCCAAGAAATCTTTCAAAGGAAAATACTATCTGCTGTTTGGGTGTCCTTGAGTCATCGAAGAGGGAATCATGATATCAATTTGATGGTTAAACCTTTGAATCATTGTTCAGAAGTAGAAATAACGATAGTTCGGCAGTAGAAATAACGATTATAGTTTACAGTGAGTGATGTTTGGTTTTCAGAGTCTGGAAGGTTTTCGATAGGATGTACCCAGCAGGGTCGAGGCTCTGAACGTAGTCGAAGTCAGCTCTGTCCTTGTGATCATATCGTACCTTTCGGGGTCATCTATTTTTAAGCGGCGTGTCGAGTGAATACTTCGATTGAATTTACAGCTATACCAATAGAAGGGAGGTGTCGCAAAATTTCAGGCGAAGACAAGAGTGCCTGGCCCTTTTTAACTTCTCGAACCATTTATTTCGACTCTTATGGTGCGTATAACGAGGTAGGGGTGTAAAAGTTTAGGAGTTTTTTTAAAGAAAAGACGACTGTGATTGCACCCATCATAAATCACAATTATCTGCGTCATCCGTACTGCTAGTACATAATTTACCAGATGACTCTTGACAGGGTCTTTTCTGAGCAAAACAATGGTTTTGTATTGCCTTCAGCTTCACAAAAGGTAACGGTTTGTTTGTGTGAAGTACGTTCCGCAAGCAAGTGGTCCTGGTGTGTTGCGTGCCTGTACTCGGTTCAACTCGATCATCTCCGCTGGCAACAGTAAGGCAGGGTTCATATTGGAAAGGGATCTCTTTGAACACAATCGGAGACTTCGCAAACATTTCAGCGGATGCAACCAGATCAAGCGAATCTCAGCCACTCGGAATACCCCGGTGTTGATGATGCCCAAGCAGACATGGAAAATTGGAACTTGATCATATTGCATTCAACAGAGACTGGAATATTGCTATTTTGCCGTATTTGATCACATCGCAAAATCACGTATACGTAGTTTCCCTTATCTAGAACATCGCATTACAGGTGTTTTGTAGCCTTTTGTTCAAATATATTAGGATAGGAGCATGTGAAGCGACCTACTAATTGTAGCAACTTATGATAAAGTTACAATGAAATCAGTTTTGCTCAGGGAGGCTAGGCTGAACACAAAAATGGTGGACTCAAAATGTTAATACATTCATGGGTTCTTATCTGCTTATTTTGTATGAATAATTTTGTAATAATTGATAAATTTTATGGTTTATCGCTGATGTTTCACGCAATATTAAAAACTTATGTAAATTTTATGTGACTCCAATACAAGTTATTTTCGTATAAGATTTACCTTCACCATTTTGATGAAGAGAAAAAGCGGACAAACATCTTTTAGTTTTGAACGATTAACTAATTACGAAAAAGATTGAACATTACGACATCGGTTGCAAAAATGCAGAAACAGAGACATGAGGTAGGGGGAGTTTACCTTGCATTAGCGGGCATCATTTGACAAGGTTTAAAGAATGTATTATTTTTTGAAAGTATGTTTTTTTTCTTCTTAACTGAAATGTCGTTAGTCACTGTAGTACGTGCCCCGAAAGTTAAAGACTTTAAACTTTGTTCAAACTTTCCTCAGGGAACTTTCAAGCAAATGTGCTAGGTCAGAAAAGAATGGTAAAAATTTGAAAGTCTGAATATCTGTCCCCGGGCCGGATTTTTTTCTGCAATAGACGAAGTATGCGGTCTTTCCTAATAGAGTTTGATTGAAAATGTGCAAAATATTTTTTTTGACGGGCTGACAAAATAAGCAAGACTGGTAAATTTCTCGAACGAACCTTTGTCCTAAAACAGAACACTGTACTAAACCATGGTATATCTGTTCGTAATTGAAAACAATGCGAAGTGAAATACATGAATATCTCAACGACATAACAACACAGAATTACCTACAGATCATATCGTGTATGCCGCCCACCATCTGCGATTATGTTGAAAGATTAACACGACAATAAAAACTTCGGTGAAAACGGTGTCCTCTGTAATTAAATGAATCGACAAAATTCGAACGTTAACTTTACAAAATACACTGCATTCACCTCGTGTGCCTGAACAGTTAACTTGTAAAGTTTAAACAGGAAATCAATGTCTAGAACAACTTGTGCGAGATTTCCTGTATGTGAAAAGATGAATTTATGCAAAAGTGTATTGCCGAGAAATGTTTGAGTATGCAAATCAGCTGATGCTAAGTTGCAATTAGGAATATTCACCGTTCTGAAATCATGCAGTATTTAACTCTAGCTTTGAATGGCAAAATCAAGAAAGTCACTCGCTACTTGCAAAACCCTTATCTCGAGTTTCGCATGGCAAACGACGTTTCGCGACGTCATCTGAAACTTACAAAACTTTTCCTCTTTTTTTAATCACAGAGGAGATCTTCATCCTCCAAATTGGCCGACTGAATTGACACATTTTCCGAGATGTAACCGTGTCAAACACCGGATAGTAGCTTGTTGAAATTTGGTGAACTTAATAAACCCTTTTCCTGCCAAACAGTATCACTTCCTGGTCTGCAAAGTCAGTAAAAAGCTGTATTGAGCCAAAATCATATGTAGTTTCACCCACTTGGCTTAGTCTGCACTTCAACTTTAGTCTGTAAAAAATCATGTTCGGTTTTTTGTTAAATGCACCACACGGGCCATGTTGTGTGTCACTAGCTCTAACCAACCTGCCCCGGTGGTGTAAAGTGAACCAGGATGGGGGTACACTTTCTCGAAATTTGAATAACCCACATTATTTTGTTGAGCGAAAGTTCAAAGCCGCGGCAGTTTCACCCAAAGATCATGATGACGCGCCTTTCTTGTTTGGCCAAAATAAAAAATATGTGCTGTTCCGATTACCCGACCTACCCCAATTTTATCCTCCGACCCTAGACTTTTTTGAGCTTCATAAACCAGGAAGTAAGCATAACTATATGAAAAAACATGAAACGCATGAAATCACGCGATTTTATTTTATTTTAATAGTTTGATATTCAATTTGAGTGTGTTTCATGAGGAAATTATTTACTGATAGTTTGTTTGAACGCGTACAAAATGCACATTGAGGAATAAAAAAAAATTGAAAAAGAAAAAAAATTCCCTACCTACCTACCCTATTTTTGAAAACCATGTAATCGGAACAGCACATATTTTTTTATTTGGCCTTAATAACTCAGTATACTTGACAGAAGTTTGCAATGGATAAAAAGTATTATTTTGTAACAACAATGACACAAGGAAACTCATTACAGTGTAAGAGTGCTCGTTATAAAACTTTTACCTTCGTAAAAGAATGCGCTCCCATTCATTAAGGGGAGATCCCATGAAATGACATGCGTGCAACCCAACCTCACATCGTGAGAACGATAAACGGCATATCAGTCGTTATCGTCACAGTTAAACTTTATGGCGCTTTTTCTATAGGTCTGACGTCACTAACTCTTGAACAGATCCATCAAAAAAGGTGTTCTTCGATTGACAATGTCAAGTACACAATAGTTGAGGGTGTTATGATAAACCATGTCCGCGAAAAGAAAGAAAGAAAGAAAGAGAGAGAGAGAGAGAGAGAGAGAGAGAGAGGGGGGGGAGGTAGGCGGACGGACAGACAGAAAGACAGAAAGTACATCCAGTAAACAGCTACATGCAGCCTGGCGCTGTCACAAAATTGTTGACATAGCATTTTCTGAAACAAAAATAGTGATATCATCATCAACAAGACACTACGACAACACTAAACAACAATAGCAATACTGGTAACGATAATGATCACAGGAATACCGATAGTAATGCGATTGACACGATTTTGTACCATCACATCTTGTAAATTGTTTAACGTTTTAAAAAAAAAACAAAAAAATATTTACACGGAAAATTTTCCATAGGGTATTGATTCATATACTTTCAAGGGACTTGGGCTTTTGTCATCAGTACTTCTCCCTCATAAAAAACAACTTGCAAATTAACCAAAACATTCGTCTTTCGACGCATAAAAGGTCACCCTGATACCGAAAAAAAACAAAAAAACTAAAGAAACAGGAACATCAAACGTCACAGCATATCAACAACTGTTGGTCAAATGTGATTTAGTACATTCATCCTGAAGGGAAATTTCGGCAAAAATGTAAATTTTGGGTCGACTAAAATAACTTTCAACCTTATGAAGTTTTCAACATGGACGATGTTTTCTCGTTTTTCTGGTACTGTATAACTCAAAAATATTGCTTTCCTTAAGCTCTCTCATGGACTACTCCTTGAATTAGGGAAATTTCGCGCCGTAAACATTGATATTTTCGACTTGAGGACAGTCGTTTTCAGATCTTGTACTCCTCCTGAATTCAGCTTGTCTTGGTGTCCTAATGACCAAAATCAAACTGATATCAAGGGAATAGCGGCATTTTACTGACTGACAAGTGAAACGCTTGTATAGGTATAAACGTATTGAGGTTCTAAATTTATTCTAGAAAACCTACCGCCTTTACTTTGCTTAGATGACCGTAAGTTTTGACCAGATATTGACACCGATAGAGGCCCAATCGAGTCTAGAGTTTGGCTGTTTTTACAATAGATTTTAGATTCTATACAAACTATGTTTGAGATGGTCCAAGATCAGCCCCTAACAAAGTACTGACATCACGTTCGTATTCTCTCTTAAGACATGCCCACCTAATAATTTATGATGGCAATTTACCATCGTAAAGCTACTGTGCAATTAATATCGAATTCATCAATAAATCCCGCGACAAATTTCCTGACAATGAGTGGGCTGGTGATTTTCTATGAGACAAGGCAAGGTTATGCACCCATAAACTGACCTGTAATGAAAGAAATGTCGTAAAAGGGTACGCATTTTATTCTGTCCTCATTGTTTGCGATAAAATGCTCTGACCTTGAAAAGGGACTGCTCTTAGCTCAGAAGATAGCGGTCAATATAGTAATATCTTTCCCACGTCTGATCGTCTGTCAAAGCTTTGATCCATGCCATAAATCTTCAAAATGCTTAGTTTGAAACTATCACCTCCACATCCGAGACAATTTACAGTATGCCGAAATCGTCCATGTTCTGAAGAAAGTAATAGATGAACGTATTTACACACGTCTACTCATCTGGTTGTAACTTTTGTTTATTGAGTTGCATCGGTCAAAAATACTTTTTTGTTTTTTGAGTTTATTTAATGACTTTCTGGGGAAACTGAACGTTGTATAACTTCCATGATTGATAATAATTCTAAAAGCGCTCGACTACAGACAACTGTTTGGTTTAGGTGCATGTTTTTGTGTCTACAGTAACAAGCTTATATAGATTGAGTGAAACAATAACAAAAATCTCCGCAGTCTAGCATTATAACACTTGATATATGGGTTATATCGTTCTGCAGCTAGCCTACACGGCTTTAGGTATTACCGAATACGGGACAACATTGGGAATTTCTGTTATTGGAAAAAAACTGAATCAGATTCAAAAATCCTGTTAAGATTTTTTAAATCACCGGACGAGAAAATCTAACAAACCATTAACGACAAAATGGAGGTGTATAAAACAACTTAAGGATTTTCAACTCAATGACAAGAAACAAATTAGTTTCGTGACCTTACAGAGAGCATCCCAATGTTACGTATACGTTTCAAACAGCGCAATTAGGGTGAGCAGAGACACCTTGACCGGTCAAGAGTTGCATCACTTAGAGGTCGCCGCTTTTGAAAAGTATTGGGATGACGTCACGATTGTTCGGGTAGGAGGGTGGACGATGTCCTACCGATTTTTCGTGATCGTTCGGCATTCTTCGTGATCTGGTGTTTCACTGAAATTTACCTGACCCCTTTGACAATTGTCAAACCCATGGTCAGATGTACCTGTGGCATTATATATTACATGTCTAGCAAGTTTTAAACATCTATGCAATAAAAATATATTTTGAACTTCGATGTGTTATCGCGAATAATTTTGCCAAGGTCCTTGTTTAACAACCCTTGACAGAGTTGCAATGTGAATATCGAAAAATATTCCAATATTTTTCGAGGGTGGGAGTGGTATTAAGTTCAGAAGAACAGCATGACGGATAAAATTATGAAATGTTCCATAAATAACAATATATATGTAAAAGATGAGGACTTTGTTTCTTTGAAGAATGTGGAAAAAACAAACTTCCCTGTCGCTAAAAGTTTCATGTCGCGACCGCCACATTTTCTTCATAGTCATACTTGACATTGAACAAGTGCCATTCATTATATTATCATTATCAATGTCAAAGAGGATTCCTCATACTTGAATAAAACTTCCACGGACATAAAATTGACATTGAACAACTGTGATCCTACACTGTGTTATCATTATCAATGTCAAAAAGCATCCCTCACGCTCGAATAAAACTTGCACAAACATGCCCAGTTAAAATTTTACACAATATCCTGTATACGAATGCTAGACTGAGTAAAATGAACATACCCACATTTGATAATGCTCTTTGTTCTTTCTGCAAGAACAAAGACGAAACTTTACTCCATATTTTACATGATTGTCAACATGTGCAACTATTTTGGGAAGCATTTTCATGTTATGGGACAAAAATTAAAATTGAGAGTAAGACCAAAAATATGGCAGATCATACTAGGTGATCCCAAACTTTCTAGTATTGTGAATTTCCTACTGCTTATTGGTAAAAGGTACATTTATATTTGTCGTTGTAAAAAGACCTTGCCTAACTTTACAGCATACAAAAGATTTGTGAACTCTATACAAAAAACTGAGTATCACATTGCCTTGAGAAAAGATAAAATTTTTGCCCATAATAAAAAGTGGAGAATTTACAGTACTAATATCCACCAAGACCCTAGCACAACAGACATACACAATATGATGTATGATCACTACTTTAATTGATTTCTGTAATGTCTTTTTTTTTCTCAGATTTAACGAGACATGTATTTGAAAATTTTTGATAACTCCAATAAAAACGTTAAAAAAAAAAAAAAAAACAAAAAAAAAAAAACATGCCCAAGTCGTCCTTGTTCGCTCATCCGACACGTATTCAAGACGTATGTGATTACAAACATTAAAAAGTGTTCGTGGTTTCAAGAAAACAACCGAAAAACATTAACAACCACGTACCAACCTTAGTAGTTCAGAGCTCCGGCGACATGCGTAGCACGGAACTAGAGCAGAATTGGTAAAAATTGTGAGAAAAAATGACAGCGGGGAGCTGCTTCGTTTTCCGCGCATTTCAATGAGGCAAAATCCTTCTGATAAACTTTTAAATTTATAGCGTTCTGTAACATTTTACGATATAATCTCTCATGGATGTACTGGCCTTCTTCTAAACTATAATACCAGTTCAGAATAGGCCTAAAATTGTGATAGAATTCGTGGAGGCAGAAATCGCCGCGTGATGTGAGATGACGGTAAATTTGAATGCCAATGTATTTTGGGTATGATAAAACACAGCATGAAACAAGAAAACAACATTATTATTTTTTTATACAATCATCCAACAGGCGTTAGCCCAATTACAGGATGAGGTATGCATAACCCACTAACCCCCAATGGAGCACTGAGGAGTAAAGTGCCTTGCTCAAGGGCACAACACCGTGCTGGAGTCTCGAACTCACCATCCTCCGACAGTGAGTCCGTTACTCTGGACCTACCGGGTCTTGAGCCGGGTCTCGAACTCACCATCCTCTGACAGTGAGTCAGTTACCCTAACCACTGGGCCACGATAACGACTAATCCCTTCAAGTTTTAATTAGTTTTGGAACTTAAAAGGAGAAAAGTCGTTACTTTTAATGATATCATTACTTTTGCCTTGTAAAACTAATGAAATTCTAATTTTCAACTCCCCAGTCTGTTGAAATACGATTACACAGGTATTACCATCGTCAGCACATACATTGCTCTGAGTACAATGCGCAATGTTTTGTTGACTTAGTCTAATGAGTTCTAGTACGGGCTACAATTTCAGCCGTCGATGACAGCAATGCACAATGCACAGGCTGTACTGACAAGTTGATGACGGGGCATTTAATTGTTGTGTATCTTTGGTCAACATGTCCACGGCAGGAGAACAAATAACTTTAAAGTATTTAACAAACAGATAAAAACAAAGAAAGACACATCAAAAGATACAGAAAATGAAGTTTTACGGTAGAATGCGCCCCGGGACGGATGTTCCGGCTCTCAAATTTTTTCAATATTTTTCAGGTCTACTGGTTGTGGCGGCTCATTTTGATGCCCTTGGAGTACGAAAAATTTCACCGTCTTTAATTTTTTTAGGTCAAAATTTTTATTTTTCTCTTTAGAGTTAAAACAGGGATAGGGCCGTTTGAATTTAAAATATTGGTAAATGTTAAGTAATCGTTTCTCTAGGGCCAAACTTTGCACTGTGTCTCCATGTTTTATAATTTATTTCGTAAGAGAATGGTTGAAAATTTCATCGGGAAAGTTTGAACAAAACTTTAATCTTTCACTTTGCTTAATAAATAATACAGTTTGGCAGAAAAGAAAATGATTATATCTGGCAACAAGCATGTATATCTGCATTTGTAGACAATATGATCACTGAAAGCTCTCAAGATGTAGAGTGAGGTGCGCCCTGGTACAAAGAGAACTACACCAATGTATACTGTCTTGTGTTCGGTTGCAATGAAGACAGGCTATTAGCAGGTAACTGCGGACATGTATTGGCTTGGCAAACCGTTTACAGCACCCAAAGGAATTGCAGGAGGGAGATTTCCGTGGATATTTGTCTAATGAGACAGCAAAGTCAAATGCTGACATTGAATGTGTAACTTGAATTCTCAAGGGAGGGTTAATCGGCTAGAAAACCAAGGCAATATTCCGCATGGCTGGGAAGATGATTTAAGCTCGTGTGTTGACACACGTGAGCTATCGTCTTTCTGTGTCTGACTGACAGCACAATATCTCGCGTACGGCTCATCAGATCAGATGGAATTAGGTACGGAAATATTGTTTGTAAAATGGTTAGGACTGAATAGTTGCATGTATGAATTGAGGCTGATTTGCGTAATGATGTGATCAGAAGATCGTATTCATCTTGTTACCGATATTGATCAAAAGAAATACATGTGGAGGATGTTAAGCCTTCCAGGCTACTAGCAGTTTCATGACAATGAAATTGCTCATTAGCGTATTTAACAAACTTTCAGAATATGAGATATAAAACTGGCAGCGCTTGAATAAAGTTAATGAAACTTACTGAAGATAGATGATATAAATGCAGTGAAAGTCAATTAGCATTTTGCATCAGCTAATTATTTAAATGAGTAATTTGCATATTCAACGAATTTTGACAATTGGTGATATTTAAGTGCAGGGAATTGAACAAAGCTAGTGAGATTTACCCATACAATGATAAGACTTTAGTAAAAGATATTTATCATTTCATGTTAGCTATTTTTTAATCTGCATAGTTGATAATACTTTTAATTGATGCAACACATCAAAAATCATTACATCAAATTTAATGAAAACATACAGATATTGCTCATGTAGGTGAGATTAAAAAGACGATGGTTCTACAGCTTTATGTCAAATAACTGGCAGTCAGCATATTCAAAGAACTTTTGAAATTTTGCTTTCATCTCTAAAATAGCTGCATCATGGCACAAATTTGATGAATTTGGCAACAGATGATTTTGACGACCACAGCAAGATCACATATCGAAGACACATTTGCAATTTCATGTGAGCTGATTGTAAACATGGAAATAAGGTCAGAGAAAAAAATTCAATCTACAGACAACTGCAACAGACTGAACATGGAACCGTTTTCAGTTCAAATCTGGTAATTTACATATTTTTTATTCAGTATTGTCCTTTGGTGTATTCAAAGGTTTTGTGGTTGGCAGAGGTTGCTTGCTTTAGAAGGCTGGGCCGGCAGAAGTTGCCTGTTTAATGGCCAGTAGCTGTAAGGTTGGTAACTTTTGATTTTTATACTTTCACTATTTTCGTTTTTCATGTCAACTATATTAAAACACCAGCTATTCAGCTGGTCAACACAGCGTCTATATGTGTAAAATGCACTCGGTTACTTTTTACATTTGAACTCTGGTCCAGACCAGAATCCACTCATCAACAATGTAGTCTACACGTGTACAGAATGAGTTGACAAGCTGAATAACGTGTAACTCAACATACTTTGGGAAGTAGAACAATAAACTGTAGTTAACGTTAAAAAATAAAATAGAAAATAAAACTCATCAAAAGTTACAGGTATAAATGGCCCTTTAAGGTGGCAGAAAAGGCTAGAGTGACCGGTAAAATTAAATCTCAAAATAAGGTATTTACTTTCTTTAAGATATTTAATAATATGAAATTAACAGAAAGTGTCTTCAGCATATATAGAGATACTGCATATTAAATTTTCATAGCAATTACAGGCAAGGTATTAGCTAGGGAGTCATTCACACCTATGTCCATTGTGGGGTTTGTTTTGCTGCTCAATGTTCCCTTAGACTGATTAAAATTAATCCACATTACCATCGCCTACTTTAATGGATGTTAGATCCTTACGCATGAATGGGGAGGGAGGGAGGGTGGGTTGGTGAGAGGGGTCTCTACAGTAAAACCATGACTGACAAAAAAAAATCCACAAAACTAACAAAAAAATTAATCTGATTGTTCAATAATTTGGAGTGTGTTACCACACCTAAAAGTAAGAGACCATCAAAAGTAATTTCAAATTGGCTCAAAACTGACGGAGTGAAGTCTCATATGTAAAAACAGACTTGGTCAAAGTGATTTTTTTCCAATGAAAATAAGGCTATTTGTGACAACTCAGCTATCTCATTTTCTTTCTGATGGAGATGTTTCAATTCAATGAGAAATCATTTCAGTTGAAGCTATAGGTATGCAGTGACATCTGCCAAGTACACTTTCATGATGCTATACCAATACTTTCACCCAAGTTAGGGATGATATGGTACGGGGAGGGTTCTTGAGACACTCAATTTTCACAATACTGTTTTGATATGCTGTTTGAGTGAGACTCATTATGAAGCTAGGGAAGTCAATGAATTTTCCCTCGTGTTTTCAAATTAGTGAAAATTAGATACTAATACATTTCCCTGCAGAACTAACACAGGTACAGTCACAATTTTAACATTCAAATTTCAACAATTTTTAGATTTTTTCTCACATCCAAACCTTCGCACTGTAACCCATGATTTTTTCTCCTTGGTTATGAACCACAATGGTTTAAAGTTTCCTTTTGGCAAGTCTGTGCAATACTTGGATAATTTATTTTGTGGTGCCTATTGCCTCCAGTATATCTCTACTGTATTGTGTTGACCAAAAGCACATAACAAAGAAACAGGTCGTATGGATGAGATTCATTAATAAGTTTCCATTTCCTGAGAGAGTGAGAGAGTTTGTTAATAACCTCAATTTCAGACTTCAACAAAACCTGATGACACATTACCCAGCAATTACACCTTTTTCATTGAAGAAAAAAAAAACTGTGAAAATTGCAAATTGAGCATCTTTTCAATATGTTGGCATTATTATGTGGGAAAACACGACACCCTTGGGACGGGAACTGTGTAACAATAGACAAAGGTGAGACGAAATTACAATAAATGAGCTCATCTATGTCTGTCTGAATTTCCTCTTGGCTTTTGCAATAAAGTGAAGTTCCATTTGTAGAACTGACTATGTAAGATCAGCATTCAGCAATATTATCCTTCTATGATTACGATAGATCACTCAGAAAAATTTTAGACACAGAACCTGTTATTAGTATTCCCAGATTTACTGGCGGTTTCCTTTCTGAGGAACATCCGGCCATGAAGACACTGATACGGTGTGTACCCTGCCCCCAACCTCACCCCCCCCCCCTGCACTAATATGACTCACCACTGAGTAATGGCTTCTCCCAGACTCAAGAGAATTTAAAATTTTCTTTGAATGGGTGAAGTGCTGACTCAAGTGAATTTCAAGAAATTAAGAAATTACTAAATTTAATAAAAAATTTCACAATCTTAAGTTTCAGGGCAAGGGCACCATGCATCTATAGTACACATGCTCTCTCTCTCTCTCTTTCTCACACACACACACACCCACACACGCTATTAAAAAGCCATTTTTTCAAAGATAGCAATACCAAATGTTGGTATCATACATAAATCATCTTCACTCTGCACTGATGCAACCTATGACTGTCATCAATTCAGTACTGAACGGTAAGACCATTGAGAAATCACAATCGCTGAGTATCATCCTATGAAGCCGGAATTCTAATATCGTATTAAAATCATCTTATTCCGGTTATAAATATGATCTCCCACATCACATCAATACAGAGTTACAACGGTCACAATTGTTTTTCAAAATTCATTCTCCTGCTTGATGAGTGATGCTTTATATTTCCACAGTTTCTCATTCCTCATGGCTTCCAGTTTTTTTATCCATCTTTCTTCCTTCTCCTCGGCACTGACAAATAACTGTTGGCAGAAGAAGAATAAAAGAACGTGTCACATAATATGAAAGGATAATATCCCGTAATCAGATATTTTTAGTGCTATGAATGTTGACTTTGTGTAATTTCAAACCAGACTGCCCGGCAGCATTACATCAGATCATTCATTTCATATTTGTGATTATCACTTAGTTTACATAGTTGATTATTTTTGTCAGAAATGGATTGGAACCTGTCTCAATCTAGTGTATGAATATTGCGTTGACTGTATTGCATTTCAAATTGAGACCTCCTTTGATATTTTCTATTTTCTGCTCTGAAGGGTTAACGTCAAGGCTCACAGCTCATTGCAGGAGCATTGCACTGTAAAAGTTTTGTGTGCGAGCTGATATGTTGCACAAAAAAGTACTTGCTCTTTGTCCCAATTTAGACTGGAATAAAGTATATATGTGTGTCTGTGTGTGTGTGTGTGAGAGAGAGAGAGAGAGAGAGAGAGAGAGAGAGAGAGAGAGAGGCAGGGAGGAAGTGACTGACTATGGACACATGAAAGTCAAGGCAGTCAATCGACTTGTCTTTGAAAGTTCTTTTTCTCATTTTTGTAATTTTAATCAAACAACCTGACTTGCCAGACAAGCTTTTGCAATGTTTGACTTGAAAACTATCCCAGTCCTAATCAACAGTTGTCAAGGTAACCTATGTTTTCTATTGTTTTCCCCAATCAATTCATTTGACATAAAAACTATAAATAGCTGCGGATGCTGTTTTATCTCTCTGTTAAACAGTTTTAAGTTGAAAGACATGACTAAAATACACATTACACCAGTTTGTCAGAAATAACTAAGCTTCATGACTCAATTCTTTACACATTGGAATGCCAGCCAATGCTGACATACGATGCCCAACATTAAGAATCGTAAAGGCTGCATGCTTGGGACAGAATTCTCAGCAACCCATGGTACATGGCATAGTTGGCTGCTTGTTGCCATGGTGATGAGAGTAACTTGGCAGCCACATTGGTTGTGATCCATGCTCGCTTGGAAAGCAATCGGTACCTTCTAGAAGTGCTTGCTAAAGGCATGTCCAGTGAAATTTCAAGACCTGAGTATGCTAGACCCTCCTGGCATTTCCAAACTGCCAGTGGCCGTAACCGCTACCCACGATTGCCACACACAGAAATCAGCAGGGGCTATCCATAATGAATGAGGACTGTTTACGCACCAGTGTTTACAGGTACTTGAAATGTCTGAATGTGCCAAGAGGAGTGTGCTGCACAAACAAGAACACCCTTAAGCTCATTATGGTGATCAATAACACCTTTTGTGTACGTAAAGAGTGGTGACATAATCATTCATTGTGCACGCAAAAAGGGATCCATGTCTTGGTCTATAGAGGGCATGAGAGATTGACTTTCACCAAGCCACCAAGGAATGGCACAGAGACTACCTTGTTCTGTCTCTGAAGTACGTCACTGCACTGGGTGTGCTATGTTGCGAGGTCACTGCAATTCAGCAATGATTTCAGAATCCCATACGTTTCAAAAGTTTGTCTGGATCTATGAAATTATCCACATGACAAATTCCCAATTGTCTTGAAAGTCAGATTCCTTCTTAATTAGCGACAATAGTATTGTTGTCTCCAAAATTCCAGTCTTTGTCTCTAAACTGCATTGTTTTCAGTGTGGTTCAACATCGTCCTATTGTTTCACGCATGGCGGTACAGTAGCACACACAAGGAGTCAAAGGTTGACTGACACCAAAGTGGACGACTTGAACTTCCTCTGCTTGCCCTGCAAACCATTCAATTCTCACCTAATATTTAGAGTTTCATTTCCTGTGAGACTTCAGTTTTCAACCGTGCATAATACAACCAATCTCCTTCATGGTGAATCTGTTCAATGTCTTAAATCACAGAAACTCTACCTGTGGCCTGGCATAAAAGCTACTATACAAGTCTGTGAGTCTGGCTGTTGTGTGCGACAGCCAGCAATGTGGATGAAAATAGTACCCATGAGCACAGCGCTTTTCAAGATTCACAAGGAATCACTCACACACCTTGTATGAAATATATTGCACACACATGTAATGTTTACCACATTTTTTTCTGACAATCTGACACTCAAGATTTATCATCAAAACCATTGAAAAAAGTGTTGATTTTCAATGATACATCTGGTAATTTACGGCTAAATTTGGCCAATAAAGTGTTGTGTTCCACTTTTGACCTTGAACTGACCTCAGACAAACATCTGTTGGTCTCTGTCATCGATATGTTAACAAAAATATTAAAATTGATTGTTTTGTCGAAAAATCAAGTATTAACAGCTCTAAATGTTTTGAGAGACACTGGTACGTTGGCTTCTTTTTTGTACTGCGCTTGTAATTTTTGACTTTCAAAATGTGGAAATCCGAAGCATGAAAGAAATCTGTGATTTTATCAAAATGAAAAAAAAGTGTTGCAAAGACTACATTGTACTTTACTTACACTGTGAGATGCCAGCGGGCCTCGGTCTTTGTAGACATACACATTCTTTTTCTGTGACTTGGCCCCAGTGAAAGGTTGAAAGCTAACACTGCCACCACCAAATATGGCAGCATCATGTGACTCATCTGCACCAGTAAGAGATGCACTTGGAGTCTGAAATTGACAAAAAATATATTTATAAAGGTGATATTCAACAGATGATTATATATTTACTTTATACAGTAATGTTTAGCATAATAATGAGTTAGTGCAAACTGGTTTGAGAAGTCTGCATAAAACTTATTTTGCTTAACATTTTATGGCAGACATCAGATATCAAATATGAATGGCAGAGGTAAATTTGACAAGACATGGAATTTGGAATTCTCAAGAGATGGACTTACTGGTTTTGAATCCTGTGAAGATTTGAACGCTGAGGGTACAAAACCATCTTGTTCGATGTCTTCAATAGCTTGTTGCCTCTGCATTTGTTCAGCTAGGCTCAGCTTATCTGTCATCATCAAACAGAATTACAATGGTACATTTGCAAAATGAAACACAAAAGTATTGTGAGTTTTGGGGCTCAGGGTTTCGTGGCAATGGAGAGGACTCAAGGTTTCATGAACAAAGTAGAGGGAGTGCTCAGGGTTTCACGGCAAAAGAGAACAATGATAGGCAAGTTCAAGATGAGTACATAGACAGAACAGAGGGCCTTATGACTTTCAAGGAAAACACAGCATGAGACTTGAGAAACAGAAATCAGAATTTTCAATCTTCATGACAGCCATATCATGACTGGCTGGTGGAGTTCATGGACAGCGCCCTCTAGTGTTTACAATCTCTTAAATGAGCGACAATTTCAAATTGCTTTTCAGGTCATTTCCATTGACCGATTGTAATGGTGTAAGCACTATCTCCAAGGAAGACTTTGACAGCCAGAATTTAAGAGTCAAATTTTCATATTTGAATATCAAATTACAAGTTTTTAGGACCTCAATGACCTTCATGTTTGCATTACCTTGCATTGCATAGATATTTGTTGCACGTTTTAAAACTGGGGTAGTTCACGCCTCAAAATTAAAAAACTTTGCTCAAACTTTGCATCAGAGAACTTAAAATCATTACCTTTTAAATTAAAGGATACAAATCAGTGGTCACTGTTCAAAATTTCCCCAAATGTATCAACTCTATAAATTCAAAATGGCCACCATCTGTTTGTTAACTCTATGGGGAAAACTTTAATTACTCTATGAGCTCACAATGACACCCTCCCAACCCCCCAGGTGGTACACCAAAAAAAGTATTGTACAATTTTGAAAGTGGGAATATCTGTCTCCGAAGCACATCCTATCTTGAAGACATGTGTTGGCAAATACTGCATAAATGGCAAAAATTGAGGACTATTTTTAACAATCTAAATGCATCAAAACTTACCTCCACTTTGCAATAATCCTTTTTGTCTGAGAGCTGCATCTGCTGAAGCTACGAGAGGTAGGAGGAGAATGAAAAATTATCAATTTAATTTGTTTCATGAAACTTAAAAGAGCAAGAAAAAAATTGTTACAACATAGCATGATAATTAATCCCTGGTGACGTTTTTATTTACATATACTATGATTTACCAAACAATAGTTAAACGAGAGAAATGAATTCAAGAAGGATTATTGGAAGTAGATTGCAAATATCCTCCGTTAATTTTTACACAAGATCCAAGGAAAATGTGTTGCTACTTGATATGATTTGTTTGTACTAGAAATCCAAGCAAGCAGCTCAGCATGGTGAAATTTTCAGTACATGTACACAAGGATGCTCAGCACATTATCTCACATAGTGTTTACAAAGAACAGACTTTCAATTCATCCAGTTGTCAAGTTTTACAATGGTTTATTTAAAAGTGAGGAAATCTATGATGGATGTATCTTACCTGCTGCCTCTAATGCTTTTTGCATTCTTATCTTAGTCTTCTCTGCTGGAGTCTAGATTTCAAAAGAAAAATGCATCGGTAAAACACATTCTTTAGAGTGATGGTCCGTAACTTGGTGATTTTTGTTGGTTTTACCATTCATTGTAAGGTACATTGCTTGTATGTATTTCACCCTAACATGTCCAGGTACCATCTATCAAGTTTGTCATTCTCCGCTACTTTGATAACAACCGGTGATAGAAATCTGCCGAATAGGCCCACTATGGAGTCAAAAGACCTGCTCTGCTCTGCTTTCACAGAGTTCTACACACACAGTGCATACAATTTATCCTCAAACGTGTGCCGTAATAGCTACGAATAAAATATGGGCATTTCTACATTCATGTGCATGAATGTTCATTGTATGCTTCAATTTGCATTCCAGATTACACCCACTATCCCCTAATGATGTGAAGAGACACATTAATAACACTGTGTCTGTGAAACACCCACTGGATATGCAAGAGGTAGGTACTGATCAATGTCTTGCTGGATTTCAAGATTTGAAACAAACACATCAGCCTATCTCTACATTTGGTGGGACGTCTCCTGTTCTGTGACAAAGAAGTCTTTCAACGAACACTGTCACTATTCATTCGCTTTTTCCAAGTGTGAGGAGAATGACAAAGACATTTCCATGTCTTGTGAGTGGCTGTCATGTCATCTCCTGAAGGAATTTGCTCTAAAATTCACTGTCCGGAGATGACAGACCATTCCAGTTGCCCTTCCTTTGCCCTGTGTTCCACTTTGTTATTGTGACTAGCAGCACACAATGCAGAGTCTGTTTTGGGAGGTGTATCATACGGCATGCAGTGGTGACTTTGTCAGATTGCATTTCATTTAGCAAAACTGATTGCCTTCCCATAAAGTGCTAAACAGAGAATCCATTGATACCACTGAAAATTACATCAGGGTTTTACAAGTGGGTGAGGCTGCTACACTTTCGGCTTCAATTTTGCTCTAATATCAAAATTTAGTTCTGCCAACCGATTAGCAGTTCTAGGATAACAGATAATAGATATTCCAAAGTTGTCAGCATAGCAAAATTTAACCTCCTTCACATCATGTTGAATTTCGTTGTACGTACATTTCCTGTCCATGATGGCGCCACAGAGTTTTTCAAAACATCTGACGACAGTGAGTGTCATTTTGATATTTCAAAACTAAACATTCTAATTTTTGATGGGCACTGAACAGATAACTTCTAAAATCAAATCAAATCAAATCAAATGGCACTAATGGAAGATACTTCGGATGGCAAGTTCACTTACAATTGACCTTAGCACACCACAACAGAAATGTTGCACTATGAATACCGAACTGCTTTATGGAAACATGACAAAGAAGATACCATGTTACAGTTGTACAACCAAACAAGTGTGGATAAACCAGTGCACAGAATTACACATATTTCTGTGTCATTTTACGCTTGTGATTTTGTTGTGGTTTATTTGATTTCTGGTTTTTCATCTATTGGGTATACTTTCATAAACATTTTAACCTGACATTTCTGGACTATGACTCCCCTTTGGAAACAGAGGATTCATAATCATATATAATTTCTGTACATGTGTACAAATTCACAAACAGATACAAACCATAACATGTCTCTCCTTTCTGTTGCACTCTGAACCAGAGCACATGACATCAGGATTCAAAAGACTGGATATTTAGTAACTGTGATGATGTCATATTTTGACTACAATGGCCCAAAAAGCTGTATACTATGTATAATATAATTTTAACGTAATGATACCATATCATGACTACATTGGCCCTGTACGCTGCATACTACACATGAAACAACGATGTAATACTCTGAACATAATGCCCCTGTATGCTGCATATCATATATAACTGGAGCTAACAATGTCATGTTATGACCATAATGGCCCTGTAAGCTGCATACCATATGTAATATAAAGTTAACATAGTGATGTCATATTTATGACCATAATGGCCCTGTAAGCTGCATACCATATGTAATATAAAGTTAACATAGCGATGTCATATTTATGACCATAATGGCCCTGTAAGCTGCATACCATATCATTAAAGCCTGGAATATCAGCAAAGGGGTCTAATTTCTTGTCTTCAACTGCCATTTCCAACATCACCCTGGGGATGCTCGGTGACCGGCTGTAAGAACGCTCTCGACTTCTCCTCTTATCCCGACCAAATTCATCTTTGACAATTCTGCAATGGCATTTTGAAAAAATACACCTTATTTTCAGAACCAAACCATTTTGTCACATACACTGTATAAATAGCAAAACTTTAGATGGTTTTGATGGAAATGTTATAAACCTGATATGGAGAAAGTATAAATTACATAATGATAACTACTGCAAGTATGTTTCTGTCTTCCTTTCTGGGCCTCAAATCCATGGCACCACCAAAATGCTTTGCTATAAATATGGGAAAGCAAGAGTTTTGATTGCAATAAAAAATATATCAGATGAAAACACATTGATTAAAATTAGTCAAATTGGAATAAGTATCATGATGTGATAGGTTTACAATTTATCAGTATGTTTCTTGAACTAACAAAATATTGGTTTATGAACTCCAAAATTTACACAAATTTTAATTTGTCCAATTTGTGTTCATGACAAAAAATTATTTAAATCCAGCGACAATTGTGAACTTCTGCATGCAAGCTACTATAATTTTTATGGGTGAGAGGATATTGACTTCTTTGGGACTCTATCAGTAGTAAGTTTGTATCATCAAACTGTCAACAATAAGAATCTAGCTTACAGGTTTACACTTACTGCTTTGATCTTGACCTTGACCTAGATCTTGACCTTTTAGATCTTTTTGACCGACTTCCCAAAGGGCTTCTTGACCTTCTACCCCTTGACCTACTTCTTGACCTTTGTCGACCCCTTGACCTGCTTCTTGACCTTTGTCGACCCCTTGATCTACTTCTTGACCTTTGCCGACCTCTTGATCTGCTTCTTGACCTCTGCCTCCCACGAGATCTACTTCTTGACCTTTGTCGACCTCTTGATCTACTTCTTGACCTTTGTCGACCCCTTGATCTACTTCTTGACCTTTGGCGACCCCGTGATCTGCTTCTTGATCTACGACGAACTACATGTGATTTACTTCCTACTCTGAAAGGTGACCGGCTTCTTGATCTCCAGTTTCTTCGCTGTGAATAAGTGTCTCTGAAAGGTGATGGAGAACGTGATCGCCTGACTGATTTCTTGGTCTTTGATTTTGAGCTATCGTCACGATCTCTTCCAGTACTTCTTGACCTTGACCTGCGTTTGCGAGCTTTATTACTGTCGCGTGAGCTTCGATCCCTTTCAGGACTTTGGGACTTTGATCGGCGCTTCTTTGATCTGTGACTGTCGTCTCGATTTCTCTCACGACTTCTTGAGCGTGATCTATGTTTTGTATGCTTGTGACGTTTCTTCTCCCTATCATCATCTTCACTGTTTGTTTTACTGTGTTTTCCCATGGCTCAAGTTACGATGAATAACTTCACCTCAAAATCATAACCTTCCCTTGTTCAAAAGTGTTTTGCTGTAAGAAAATGATGAAAAATAGGTTGTTTAATGTTGTAATCACATTTACAATGGCTTGGGGGATTGCAACTGGTGTGTTTTCTCCAGATTTTTCTCATAAGGTAGGAATGTCCCCTCTACTTGAACATTGGGGGGGATTTGATGCTGACTGAGGGGGACCATGATGAGTTATCTAGAAACTATATTAGAAACTTACAAAAGCCATTCACACTTCATTCATGTAAGTTCAAACACAGTTTTGAAATCTTGAGGCAAATTCAAGCTGTCTTTCAACTTTAGCACATCTTTCTGCAGATTGGGAGCTAAGTTTGTGGAGGCACCGTCGTTTGTCATTTTGCTTTGACTATGTGATCTTACATCGTAGGCAGTAATCACATAGTGCAGAGTGCCACTATCATAGTATCAATTACTTTAAGTATATTTTCTTTGATATTAATGACAAACTGTGCATATTTTGGACAAGGTGGTTACATATCATACTGATCGTACGACAGCAATGGGTCAAATCATGCAAGCATAAAGTATTGCAGACTGCAATCTGTACGATGAAAAGTGTATGATTTTGTAAGTAATTTGTTAAGTGTTTCACAAAAGGCAGCAAAAATCAAGTTTCTCTTTTTTTAAACCGATCTTCCCAACACAACTAATGCTTTCTCTGTGCATGAGCATACTTAGCTGGGATTTGCCATTGAACACATGCTATCATAATGATACCACTGCACATGCAATCATGTTATCAATTCCTTCCCCTTAAAAATAAAGAATGACAGCTGAAATATAACATTTCTTTGTCTTTGGTCGATGATATATCAAACAGCTTATTC
The DNA here is from genome assembly GCF_041260155.1 of Ptychodera flava. Taxonomy (NCBI): domain Eukaryota; kingdom Metazoa; phylum Hemichordata; class Enteropneusta; family Ptychoderidae; genus Ptychodera; species Ptychodera flava. The sequence goes on from NC_091946.1 coordinate 10,151,557, forward strand.
TGTGGAAAATTGCTAAGATCGTCATTTCCAGACTCAAAATTTCGGCGTGTTTGTAAAAAGATGTTTCCAGTCACTTGTTTTTCAATTATTCTCATGCATAAAGCTTTCACAATCATTCCTGATGTCTACAAGACCCTCCCTACTTTCTATCAACCATTAGTCCATGGAAATGCTTGGTGTTTCCAAAGTAAGCATGCAGCTTAATGGCCAACCGTCATGGTGAAAACAATTGATGTGGCATCTCCTTCTCATTTTACCTCTATGGTTAAAACTAATGAAGCAAAACATGTCCCATGTGGTGCATTTAAACAAAAACTTAAACATTTGAAGCCCTCTGAAAATACAGATACTGTAAATATGACTTGTACAGGCTAAAGCTGCTGTAACAGGACGAGTCGAGTGGGTGAAAATAAGTGTGGTTTTGGCTCAATATGACTTTTTACTGACTCAATCAATGGGAAAATGTTGCTGTTTGGCAGGGAAGGGTTTGAAGGCAAAATGGAAACCTGAGGCAGTTCCTTACGAAGGAATCATGCACCATGCTAGGGGACTGGTCAGTTTCTTCGGCCTGGGGGGGGGGGATGGATTATTTTTTGCCGACGTCAAAAAGTGGCTGACCCCCCCCCCCCTATTCAAAATTTTGAAAACAGGGTGACCCCCCTATCCAAATTTCGAAAACAGGGTGACCCCCCCCTGCACGCGACAACTGTAAAACAAAGGACATAACATATATATATATATATATATATATATATATATATATATATATATATATATATATATATATATATATATATATATATATATATATATATATATATATATATATATATATATATATATATATATATATATATATATATATATATATATATATATATATATATATATATTTATATTTTACATACATTTATATTTTAACAGTCATTCTGTGTTTTAATGAAATTGTTGACATGTCAGTTGTAAGATAGGAATTTCAAAGTGTCAATCTTGAAGTTTGAATACAGTACATTTTGAATGAATTGTGAATGTATTTCACATTTTATATGCTTAACCAGATGTCCTGAACAGAAATGGATGTCAATCATTAATATCAATGAGGGAAAAGCAGTAAATCAAAAATTTTGATGGGTGTTAAGACTTGCCAGCCATCCAATTAAATCTCCTGAGGAGTCATAGAGAGGCATTTTAGCCAAATCTGATGTGTGCAGTGTCTGAGATGACCTTTTCTTGTAACATTGAAACCATAAAAGCACAGCTAATGATGACAAAAACTGCCTTTTTAACTGTTATTTTGGTCATAAAAAAGCATCATTCTAAGGAAAACCTGAGACACAAAGGAAAACAGTTGCATCAATGACAACGAAAGATATCTTGCCATTTTTCTATCTCTAAAATAAGTCACTTTATCAAATATATATTGTGAAATATTTGTGCATGTTGCTTTCTCATACTGAATTCTCATAAAGAGAACAGAAAAGTATCAGGAATTTGCCATGCTTTTTATATGAAATGGAGATTTCATAATGGTACACTTTCACTTAGCAAACATCAAGATATCTCTGGCATATATCTCTGATTTATTAAAGTATGGCGCCCGAATACCTGATACCTCTGATATATTTCTTGTATGCTGAAAAATGTCTGATATATTAAAGTAATGTGCTCGAAGAGCACGCTGAAAAATATTGAACATACAGATATCTCTGATATATATATATGCCTGATATGTTAAAGTTGGGCGTGCTGAAAATATGTCTGATTATTAAAGTTACGCGCCCGAAGGGCGCGCCGAAAAATGCAACTGAATGATGAAATTTGTGGCTGACACGATGCATTTTAGGCAATGATGAGCCTGTGTCGAAATTCAAAAAACACACTGACCCCCCCTATTGGGCATTTCAAAAACATGGTGACCCCCCCTATCACCAAAGTCAAAAACAGGGTGATCCCCCCATGAATCCACCACCCCCCCCCCCCCCAGGCGAAGAAACTGACCAGTCCCTAGAGATGATCACAGCTTGTTAAGTCACTATAGATATCTCCATAGTTGAAACATGTACATGTATTTGGCCACGTTTTCTACAAAGTGCCCGACATCTATCGGAAAAACAAAAATAGCGTCAATGACACTGTAGCTCCCATCCTGGACTATTTAGTGTTTGTTCTCTGGTCAGATATTTGAACATGTGTGAAAGGGATAAAGTGCATGAAGTGAAAATACTTAAATGAAATGTACTGGAGACAGTGAAATATGTTTAATGTAATTATTCAGAATATAAAATGGAAAAAATACAGAATTAGATATATCGAATACTTTGATACAACCATTAACTCAACAAGTCATTTACAATGACATAGTCCCCACTTGTAATAGGAGTATTAGTCTTGATGGGGCAGGAAAATGTGGTCATTAAGAAGTATCACTGGAGTGTATATGTTGAGATCTATGGGCACATAGGGTCTGATGTCGTTGTTCCCAATTTGAAACACATGAGGCATGTCTAAGTTATGGTTCTAAATCGGGAAAAAAGATCAGACCTCTAGCAGTATTGGCCAGCCAAGAAATACATATGCGCATAATAAATGAGGTACAAGATGTGACATCTTAAGGTCTAATATCCTATCAAAATTGGAGGGTATAGAACTTGTGGTTACTGAAATATGCATATATATGTATAATCAAGGTCAAAGGTCATCGAGGTCACATGACATTTTGAAAAAAAAAATATTGCTAATTAATCCCTATATGCCAAAAAATCAGATCTCTAGCTCTATTCGCTTGCCCAGAATTAGATGTGTACATAATTAATGAGGTAAAGCGTGTGTTGTCATAAGGTCTCCCATCCTACTAAATACGAAGGACATAGCACTTGTGGTTACTTATTTATTGACATGAACATATATTTTAGGTAAAAGGTCATCGAGGTCACATGACATTTGGTCAAAAAAATTCTCTCCTATAGTTATCCCTATATACCAAAAATCAGACATCCAGCTCTATTGGATCGCTCAGAATGAGATATGCGCATAATTATTGAGGTAAAGTATGTGGCATCATAAGGTGTCCAATCATGCCAAACATGAAGGGTGTAGCACTTGTGGTTACCGAGTTATGGAAAAATATGTATATTTGAGGTCAAAGGTCACCGAGGTCACGTGACTTTTTGTCAAAAAAATTGTTTTGCTAAGTTATCCCTATATACCAAAAATCAGACCTCTAGCTCTATTGGCTCGCTCAAAATTAGATATGTGCACAATTAATGAGGTACAATATGTGGCGTCATAAGCTGTCCAATCATACCATACATGAAGGGTGTAGCACTTGTGGTTACTGAGTTATGGACAAATATGTATATTTGAGGTAAAAGTTCACTGAGGTCACGTGACATTTTGTCAAAAAAATTGTTGTCCCATCATACCATACATGAAGGGTGTAGCACTTGTGGTTACTGAGTTTTGGACAAATATGTATATTTGAGGTCAAAGGTCACTGAGGTCACGTGACATTTTGTCAAAAAAATTGTATTGCTAAGTTATCCCTATATACCAAAAATCAGACCTCTAGCTCTATTGGCTCGCTCAAAATTAGATATGCACATAATTAATGAGGTACAATATGTGGCGTCATAAGGTGTCCCATCATACCATACATGAAGGCTGTAGCACTTGTGGTTACTGAATTATGGACAAATATGTATATTTGAGGTCAAAGGTCACTGAGGTCACGTGACTTTTTGTCAAAAAAATTGCTTTGCTAAGTTATCCCTATATACCAAAAATCAGACCTCTAGCTCTATTGGCTCGCTCAAAATTAGATATGTGCATAATTAATGAGGTACAATATGTGGCGTCATAAGCTGTCCCATCATACCATATATAAAAGGTGGTAGCACTTCTGGTTACTGAGTTATGGACAAATATGTATATTTGAGATCAAAGGTCATCAAGGTCACATGACATTTTGTCAAAATATCCGAGATATCTGCGTGAACGGATGGACTCACGGATGGACAAACAGACAGACATGACCCAATCTATAAGCTCACTGGACTTCATCCGTGGGGACTAAAAATTGTGTCACTGCATCCTTTTTGCAATATGAATACGATGAGAAACTAAATTTTTATTTTTTGTGGCCTTATACATGGGAGTCTATGGAGATCTGCCTTATACATGGGAGTCTATGGACGTGTAAACTAAAAATATGCAAATTTCACCACGATTTGCCCAAATTTGGGAAAGGTCACTCCTATGCACTTCCATACCAAGTTTCAATCAATCGGACTTGTGGTTTCAGAGCAGGAGATTTTTTGACCAAAAATGGAGAAAATTACAAAAAAATTCATGAAAAATAGCAAGTCCAAGATACTGACCCAAGATGCGCACAATCATTTCATGTCAGCCCAAAGTACTTACATGCTAATTTTTCATGTAATCTGCTCAGTGGTTATTGAGTTTTTCAATTTTGACTGTTTTTACATTTTTTCACTTAATTTGCATATTTTTGGCAATGACAACTTCATTTGAACAAAATCTCATCTACAGCCCATCATCCATGTACACACCAAATATCAAGATGAAATGTGCAGCGGTTTTGGAGTTTTTGATGTTGACGGACAGACATACAGACATACAGACATACAGACATACAGACATACATACATACAGACATTTTCCTAGCCTATAAGAATAGCTTCCATTGCCATATATACATATGGCTATGGGAGCTAAAAATATGAAGTTGAATACCACAGCCACTTGATTAAATATCCGCATCAGATTCAAAGGCCTGCAAAGTGATAACGGTGTCTGCATGTTACGTGTAGTTGTGCTTCCATTTGTACTTGTATACTTGTGCCATAGGCATGTGGCTCATTCACTGCATGGTACCCTGCGAAGATTTTCTTTACAGGGCCTGATTCACTGATCTTCTCCTTTGTGCGTAGTAATATTACAATGTTTTTACATTCATGTACATTGTGTTTTCTTTGTGGAAAATTCTTCCCGTTAAACATTTCATGTATGAAGTCTTACTGGTTACATTAAAACCTAGCTGCAGTGTAGTAACTCGAGGTTCTGTCTAGAGTTGTGCGTCGGACGGTAAGACAACATTTGGTTTGCTGTCCGACCCACCTCTGGGCAAAACCTCGAGCTACATTACAGTACTGCAGCCACGGTGCACTGTAGCTATTCAAAGCCTTGTGTTGTAAATCACAGAATAGAAGTTGACCGATCATCTGTGCAAAATAATCATGTTCATACCCATATCAATGCAAAGTCCAAGTCAAATTTACATAACCATGTTGACAACTACAAAACAGCACAACACAAACGACAAGCAATGCACAAACCAAATACACAGCACAGTCACATTCAGAATCATGGAATAGAGTCGTGTGGACCTCTGGCAAAACAACTCTATCATCATCACGTGTTGCGACCAAAATTCCGGGTTTAAGCTTACTATTCGAACTTACGTTATTGGTGTATGCACTTGTGCTCGAAAAGCAAAAATCCCTTTTATAATTACTTCTAACTTGAAGACTCAACAGCAAGATGTACACGCTGACGAATGACGGCTGCCATGTTGGATTAATTTCTTTTACCTGCCATTGGGGGCGCTGCGCAATGACTTTAACAAATGTACGCAAGATATGTAGAAATGCTGGTATTGTGATTTAAATTGTATTTGACAATTTAGCAGTGATAATACTTTCTTGGGGAGAAAAGTAATGATTAGATTTACGACAATATTATTGTGTGTGATGCTTAAAATCATAACGAAGTGGAAAAATAAATGCAGAAACATTGTTTTACAAAGTTATTGCCCAGTGGTGTTGTTGGAATCAAATGGGAAGATATATTAGGAGTTGAAGGACAGAGAAAATTAATTCATAACTAATGAAACAGCATCAGATTTGATAGTTCATGTTTTTGAAACAATGAACTACTGGTGATTTCTCATCTATAGTCCAGTTCAGAAACCACATTCATATTCATTTTTCCACTCAAATGAACATTTCTGTTTTCAAAGGTCAGTTTAGAACTGCACAGAGTCAAAAATGACAAATAAAAAGTGCTGAACGACACAAGTTGTTTCATCATGTTTTATTCATATTCCATTCCTTTAGTTGTCTCCTTGGTTACACATAAAATGTTTTCCGGGTTACCATGGCAAACTGAACCAAATGTACACAGGTCCGGACACGACAAAAAAGGTAGCACAAGACAGCTGCAATTAGCACCGGCTACGAAAAAACTGACACACTTAGTAAATCATCATTTACGACAAAAATATGAAAATCCAGTTCTTTTTCTCTCCCATGTATTGCTGCAAAACAAGTTTCACTTCGTCCTCTAACATTTCTTTGTCTCTTTGAAAACAACAAAAGTTTTTGTGGATTAAAAGAGTGATCACAAGATCAAAGTGATCAAAATTGAAAACTGCGGAAAAAAGCTACGAATACTCAATGATTGAAATAGTGTAAAATAAAGACATAAAAACATCTCTATTGAGGATGAACACTAGTTTTTAACAAGGCGACAGAAAAGATTTCAACAAATATCAGAGTTACAGTACTAAACACATCACCAAAGAAAATGTGGTCTAACCCTTTCACCCCCAATTGCTTGTATATAGGTCCATCTTCCCTGTTTAAAACAATGGGATTGAACCAAAGTCTGGTGGTGAAAGGGTTAAAGTGACTTTACAGATGGGAAATTGTACTGTCACAGGGTTATATCAGTACAGGGTGTCTTGTTTACAGTTTGTTGCAATATGTAACAGTACATACATCAATTCTATGGAGAATATCCCACAACCATTATGGCAAAAAATACTACTTCATGTTATTTGAAAAATGGGAAAACTTAACATGATAGAAAGTAATCACATTGTCACTTGTTGGCTTGTCTGAGATTCATAATGGATGTGTGGCATACGGCATGGAGACTTGATAAATGAAACCATGTTTGTTCTGATACCCTGGTCTTTGACAATTAATTTTTCATCTGAGATGTTGAAATCTAATGTCAATACATTGAAATTGAAAATACCGAGACTGGTCACAATCATGAGTTTGGTCTGTGTAAATGGACGCACTTCTTAAACAAACGACACCAAAATACCCATCAAAGTGATAAATCACAGAGTCGGCATGAAGTGTGCACTGAAACTCTTGAGACAACCACATCAAGCATATGTAACATGTTACTTTGGAAGTATCTGAACTCAATATTTCATGCAGACTCCAATACTTGATTAATTTACATCAAATTTTGTCCACTGAGAAGTAAATTAAAATAATTGTCAAGGAGCTTGATTCACTTTCATTAATAATGACCACTTACATACATCTGACCGAGAAGCCCATTGATATGGTTTGGTATAAGAACTTACAATATCAATATTGCATTTCTGACAGATGACTTCAGGAGTCAATACGGTTGTTATTGACCCTTCTCAATAAATAATGACCTCTCTCAAGGTGGCCTTTAGAAACAAATGAGTAAATCTTGAAGGCTTACTCTCTGATTCTTATAATTACATCACCATTTGTCGCCATCATAGAAAAATAATTATACACCTGCATGCATTGAAGTTTTCATTATGGGCCTGGTATCTCATATCTTAAAGTCAACAGAACATTTTATTGGCCAGGTACCTCACCACTTGAGGGTCAACAAAACATTATACTGACCAAGTACAGTTCCACACCACTTTCAGGTCAACAAACGTTCTATTGACCGAGTACCTCACCACTTTAAGGTCAACAAAACACTAGATTGACCAAGTACCTCATCACTTTAAGGTCAACAGAACATTATATTGACCAAGTACCTCACCACTTTAAGGTCAATAAAACATCATATTGACCAAGTACCTCAACCACTTTAAGGTCAACAAAACATCATATTGACCAAGTATCGCATCACTGTAAGGTCAACAACACATAATATAGACAGTTCTTAGGCACCTGTACAGATAAAAAACTTTGTTTTATGGATATGGCATCTCACATTTGCATGTTGACAAAACAATATATGTCAAAGGAACCTGATATCTGACCATTATAGTCTGACAATCACAAATACATCATTGATTTGTCACCCATTTTGAGTGCTGTGTAAAATGGCATTATCCTTCTGTAGGTTTAGGCAGTTTCATAAACTTTTAGTGACCTATCTAAAAAAGAGCAAAAACACTACAATTCTACATTGGAGGGAAAATATTGCTTTTATCACAAAACGCTCAGTACTGTATATTTATATTTGGAGAATGCATCTCAAAAGGGAAACTGTCATAGAAATGATTATGAGTAAATACATTCTGTAATCTGCCAAATGAAATGTTGCTAGCCAGTTTGCATGGAATCGATCAGCAATTTAGTATCCATTTTGATGCTGAAATATTGTTGAATTTGCCAAGAGCTATACTGGAATGGTAAACTAGTGGGTTTCATCATTTTAGTATACTAAACAAAGATAATGAAAGTACCCAATAAGTCATGTGAAAAAAAGAATTATATAGCCACATTGGAGGAACTGTTCACTACGTTTTGATAAGCTGTTGGTGTTGCGTATCTATTGTAAGGTTGGTATGGGATAAAAAAAAATTGCTAACCATTTTGCTTTTGGACCAGCTGAGTGTATATCAATACTTAGAAAAATTGAAATATACAAGAGAAAAACACAGAACAGTGTACGGAACCTTTTAAAAAGTTTACAAAACAACAAAACGTCTTCAAACCAATTTCAGAGTTTTCAGAGGGTATGAATGACAGTGTAGCTTTCGTACAAGTCAGGATTACCCTGTCACGACACTGAAGGCAACGAAATTCTCTGTAACACACATGATAGAAAAATGCAGATGTTATTCCTATATTAACACTGCGACTGAAAAAAATTGGACAAAACATCAAGAGCAAAAAAATAATGATGTGATTCAATAAGTAATGCATCACTCCCAATGAACAGTAAGTTTGTAATTTTCTTCTGAATAAAAATCTGCTAACAAAACACATATCAGATGAACAACAAGATGGACAAAATGAATGAAAAACATTGAACAATGTCATAAAATATTTGAAAATGTTCTTGTCAATACAAAATAATGCATTATGAGTGTTGTATTACAGAAAGGTTCAGTTTTGTTGCTGTCACACAAACACAACAACTACCTACAGAGCATGTCACATTTGCAAAAAAAAACAAGCTGCTTCAACAGCTTTAACAGCGCCCTCATAAAATTGGTCTTCACACTGGTATATTCATTTTAACCCTATCACCAGCATGGTTTAACCCAAACCCAGTGTTTTCAACTGTACACTTGGACCTGTGTACTGAGAAGTAGAGGGGTGAGCAGATGAAATTTTGGCAGCAGAATGCAAAAAATTCTTACAATAATTGTCATCTGGGTGCCTTTACAGTGCAACCGATATGCACGCAATCACTGAAAAAAGTATAATTTAAAACAAAAAAACAATAAAAGTCTACGATAACTGACTTGTTATTTTTGTGTGTGAATATAGTGTGATCAATCAGCTTTCACTGGCTTGTCAAAATACTAGTACTTGCAAAAATTATGCAGAGTTGATCCTCTCTTCTTACATTTCACATTTTATGGACAGATGTTTGAATGAAAGTCCCAACAGTACTCTTGATGTGTTTTCTCAAAATTTTGATATGTCCCCCCTCCCCTTTTCCTTTCCCTCAAAAAAGCTATTAATCCTGCTGTGAGTTCAAAATCATGAACTGCTTGTGAAAAGTAACATTGATCTAACTGTGATCTGGTATATAACAAAGCAAATGCAGAGCTTTAAAATCTTGTGATTGAAAATTAATACTTAGTATCACAAATAACTGGTAAATTTTTGACAACAAACAATGTAAATTATTCTTCAACAACATATTCCGTTTACATATTTTTGAGACTCCTGGGAGAGGGATACAAAAACCCAGAACCGTGCTAATTCAATTGACATAGAGGTCAACGAAGGTTTACAAAAGTTGCTGAGCCAAATTTTTCATGAACATGCAAAACTTGCTGGGCAAATTTTTAGCGAACATACAGCATATGTTCCTGTGATACTGTTCAGGCTGTAATAGACATTTGCAGAGTCAAGGTACACTTTTAGCTTTAAAAAAATTAATGTAATCATAATTTACTTTGCAAAACAAAATTAAAGACAAATTTTGTTGCATTGACACACAAACTTGGCAGCCATATTGAAATTTTTAATAGAAGTAAAATCTATGATAGTGTTGATCCCATATCAAAAATTTACACTGTGATCCTTGCTCATTTCCCTCCCCTAATTTGACATGATAAAGATTGAACCTTTTAACCTCCACATATTGGTACAACCCTTTTGTTTTAAAGGGCAAAGATGGACCACTCTATGGGAAGGTGGGGGGTTACTTTTGACATGATTTACAATCAAATTTGTACATTTGCAATTTTAGGGTAAAATCTTACAACAATTACATAGCCACTGCGATAGGTAAAACCACAAATTCTTGTGGCCAAAACAACGTGCATGAATGCGCATTGAACTGTGTGTATTCCAATATTCACAACCATGTATTTGTTTATCCTGCTCTGCTATTAAGTGACCTCTTCAGTGTCCATTTTTTCATAGAACACTGCTGTAATCAAGATGCCATGTTTTATTCCCGAGACAGTATGATTTAGATCATCCTTAATGAACTTTTTATTACAATTTAGCATTTGGTGAAGAGGATTTCTTGAATTTCAAGCAAATTTCTAAATTAATATGATCATGATCGGTCATTCAACTGAGAAGAAAACAACAATCAAATTTCGTATCCTAAGTTGTGCACGGTTTCCTATATTGAAAACAATGGAGACGTACCATTTCAACTCTTTTGGATTTCTCACGATTGCACTGAGTAAACATTCTCTTCTCACAAAACATCAAATATTTACATTGTTATGGTTAAAAAGGTGATTGTAGTTGAACCTTAGCTGAAGAGACTGTAGCCCTTGTTACAATTACTGTTGCCCTGTGATCCATTGCATTGGACTGAAGCTGTTCACGTAAGCAGTCTATTTTAAATAGTTGATGACAGAATTTTCCTAGCGGAAATAATGGCTAGAATTTTAGTTGTAGAAGTCAAAGCCCTTTTCCCCGTTACTGTTGTCTCCCTGTGTTCCATCATCATTACTTTCACAGGACTGTAGCTGTTCCAGTAAGCGGTCAATTTCTTCATGATTGATTGCCGAGTCTTCCTCACTGTCTTCTTTGCCAAGACTTTTGATCAAGTCTGACGTGTCCCTGGTGTTGTTCTGATCTGGATGGGTCTCTCTTGGCTGTGATGAGGCAGGCAGGAAGTCCATCTGTGGACCTGATGGGCAAATATCAGAAAAATATTACTCCAATGACTTGATTGTTAGCGACACTTTCCTCCACTACCACATTGTAAACTCCACACACACAAAGATCTTAAGCCATCCGCATTGGATCATATTGCAAAACAAGTGGATTTGGAGATCTCTGATGATACACTTCCTCACGACTAATCTTGAAGAGAAAACATGATAGGGAATCTGTAAAAGAAGGGTCTGTAAAACAAGGAAAAACTGAAACAAAAAGGCCAAAATCCATGGGTTTTTCAATGAGACCAAAATGTTGAGAACATGCATCATCTACTGATCAAAAATGTTTGATTGACTATACCTTGTATCAAGGGTGACAATATCAAAGTATAGAATCAATCTCTCTCTCTCTCTCTCTCTCTCTCTCTCTCTCTCTCTCTCTCTCTCTCTATATATATATGTATATATAATACACACACACACACACACACACACACACACACACACACACACACACACACAAAGCGGCCAAGAAAATCCTCTTCTCACATTACTCTTAGACTCCAGCCACTGAAAAGCGGTGTGAATACGACATACCTCTCCTCTGATAAAACAGAACATAGACACTGCTTGCATCTGTTTCATTGGGCTCCTGTTGAGAAGTCATCTCATCATTGTAATAGTACCATGGTCCAGTCAGGGCATTCTTACTGTATGCTGTATAGTGTCCTGCATTGACACCTGTAACAACAGATAAGATGAGCTCGGTTAAGATGTGCTACAGGGCCGTGGATGATTATACACCCACATGGAAAACAAAGTTAACTCCAGGGCTCGAAATACTTTTTTTCAACCACCTGTCCACTGGACAAGTCAAAATAAAAAGTGCCTGTCCCAGTGAGAAAAGTACCTGTCCAAAATGGCATAATTTATTCTAAGAAACTATACTAATTTCAACTCACCTGAGACAATGTCCAGAGAAATTGAATGTCATTTTTAATTAGTTTGATAGGAAGTTTTTGACAGAACCAACGAGTGAATCTGGGAAAGTTCAACAAACTCACGTTTGTGTTGTATGCAAAATGGCGTAACAACGCCATCCGTGTCGAGATGGCTCTGAGAATCTCCCAATCTAAGAGATTTGAGACGTGACCGTAGATAAATCAACATGGCTGACTCCTGTAAACAGTGATTAGATATTATCGAACTTTCTTTTACTTTTTTCTGACAGGTAAATATCCAAAAAATGATTTTCAAAATTTTAAAAGGTACATAAATTTAAACTTATGAATATTTGCTATAGTCAATAGGTTGAAATACTGGTTGCAGGCTTAAAAAAATCTACCTGTCAACTTGGACAAGTACTTTTCAAAACTACTTGTCCCAGGCCAAATTTCACTCATCCGGGACAGGCAGACAGGTATTATTTCGAGCCCTGAACTCACTGCATTACTGTAAGGGCGAGTGGTTTACCTTGATTTTGATTATTGTGAATGAATTTGCACAAAGCAGACACCATGGAGACACCATAGAAATCATGTATATGCATACGAACAAATCTCAATTCAGATCTTGTTTTTTAAAAGTTTGCTGTAATGGGTTAAGAAGCTGTCAGAAGTTTTAAACTTTCCACAACCTATACGGCATTTCATCGAGTTTGGGAGAGATTCAAATAATTCTGTCATTGTCAGTTTTTCACACTCTAAAACTTTTGTTTAGAGAATGGGGAGGGCTTCAAGATCAAACGCACCAACTTTCATTTGCCATGTGTGTGTTTTGGTCCCTAACACTTCCAAACAGCATTTACAGGAAAGACAACAGACAGTATTATCAAATCATTATCAGAAACACGTGATTTTACTCGGAAATTAATACCAGCTATAACTTTTTTGTTCAGTAAATGTTATACCTATTCACATGCCTTTTTAAATCATGTTCTTTCCAAAAATCAGGCATGACCTCAAATGCCGTTGATAATACAGAATGTCAGTGTAATATAACACCTCCCTGTACTGTGCTCCAAAGTTTACAATTTATGACAGCAGATATCAGCTTATGAACATACAGAGGTCACTGCTTTCTTTACAAATTGTATCTTTAAGAATTTCAATAGTTGTCTTTTCTCAACTACTTCAGCATGTGTAAAGGTTTTACGCAATGCAAGTAATTCTCGGACGATACAAAATTAACATAAATATGACAAGGGTAAATTTGGTTGCTTTAAGGTAGAAACTGACTTTAGGGACAGATATTCAGATTCTTCAATTTTTTCCAATAATTTGCTGGTCTACTGGTTTTGTGGACTCATTTTGAAGCTTGAGGAGTAAATACAGTTTTCAATGTCTTGCTTTTATGAAAACGGAAAAATCATTTTTCCAGGTAAAATCAGTGCAGGGATAGCGGCCTTTATTGTTGCACGGTGATGCATCATTTTCATTCTTGATTTGGAAAAAGAATGATTTAACGTTTTCTTGAGGAAAGTTTGAACAAAACTTTAAATCTTCAAGTTTTGAAGCATGTTCTACCTACACTGTACATGCAACTCCTTTGTCCTTTTCAGAATCTAACAGGAAGTGAAGATACTTTGTTTGTAGAGTAGAAACTGATGACAAGTGAACAGATTCAGAATGGAAATGACTTACCTCCAAAGTGACATACACAGCTCTGTAGGTCATAGACAAGGCTGTCATCAACTGGTCCTGAGATGAAACCTGAGACATCTAAACCCTCTACAGGGAATAAAACCTTGTTGTCTAGTTTAGTACTGCACAGTTCATGGAACACAAACCTGGTGAGAAGATTGCATAGAGAATTAACTCAGGTGAGACCTCACACATTTTACATCTCATTTCCAATTGCAGAGATCTGACATCATCTTTGAAAGATAATACGTTTGAACCACACACTGATTGTACAAAGGAGAAAATTGCTTCTCTGCTACAAAATATTTAGTGTGAGCTGTTTGCTTTTATTATATAATTTTTTTGTCTGCTGTTTTCAGATGTAACATAGCCTTAACCTGTCAGTCACTGCCTTGCAAGTCATTGAGTGGCCGCAATTGGATTGTGTTATGGACAGGAAAGTAAAGTTAAGTAAAACAATTACTCTGAAAATATTGACACTTTCACCACCAATATTTGGGAGCCTAATTTCCAAATGAAGTGATTGCCAGGACAAGTTAAGGTGAAATGATTTAAACTGGGCACCCTTAATTCCCTGTAAAGAAGGCCAACAGTCATTCTTAACAGTGATGGGTTCGGGCCAAACCACGATGGTGGATAGGTTAAAAAAGTTTTGATAAAGTCAGGTTCCAGTGAATCTTTGTGTATTTGTACATAACTTCAAGTTTGCCAGTCCTCACAGAATCAGTAATTACTGTCTCACCTTTTCAAATAGACAACCAGAGTCTCTGGGTACCTCCATACAGTCAGTGTCTTCCTGGCACACTGGTTTTGTTCACATTTTGGGCAGTACCATGGATTGTGCTCATCAAGAAGTTCACTGAAAAGATAAAATGTCAACTTTTTAAGAATGAGGGAAGATTAGCAGACACAGACCTTAGGATACAACTACAAGGTTTCCTGAGGGGCTCTAGCCATGTATACTATCCCTAAACCTACACTACTGACTCCCTAGATTACTAGTGGTGAATCCAAAACACTGCATCACTTCACTTATCTTCGCTCTTTCTTAAAGGTAGGGGAATCGATCCAAGGGATCAAGTTTGTTCTAGTCTGTAAGAGGATTATGAAGGTGTCATAGCCTTTTGTTTTCCATTGAAATTGTAATCTAGTAAGTACATTTCCTGGCAAGACAATCTGACGCCTGAACCATGCCTTTAAATTTCATTCAATAATTGCAATCATCCTTATGTTAACACAATGTCTTACACATGTATTGGCACTGAGGGAGGAAAATCAATTATTACACAAAGCATGACATCAGAATGATTAGTCTGTAAATGTGAATTGTAAAGTCTGCTGATATTTGTCTGTCATATTTTCTCCTCACCTCTCTGTAAATGCACGAAAGCAGTCCTGCAAGGTCAGTGGGGTCTGCTTGCGGAGGTCGTTCATGGACTCGTGGTCCGACATCTGCTCTGAGTACTCAAACTGATGCGGAATGACGTCGTCATAGACCACGGTGAGGTGGTCACCAGACTGGAGGGAGATATCGACTTCCCGGACCAGCTCACAACCACTGCAGTGTAGATTGTACATGCACCTTGAACAGTGGTAACCCTGCCAGAAGAAATTCAGTAGCAAATTACACAACATGTTACATACCAGTATATCACTTTCCAGACAGTTTATGACATGGAGGGAAAAAATTAAATGCTGCCTAACCTTTTTGCTGCTATCATTCCCTATCTGCCGTGTCAGTAAAAAGTGGTATTGAGCCAAAATCGTATGCATTTTCACCTACTTTGTCTTGGTATGTTATAGCAGCTTTAGTCTGTGAAAATCATGTTTACAGATGTTTTGGGGCTTTCAAATATTCATTTTTTTTTGGGGGGGGGGGGTTAATATATCTGACATGTTATGTTTCACTAGTCTTAACAAATTTGACCTGATGGTGACATATGAACTTGGCAGGATTAGGGTCAGCAGTCAAATACACATACATGCTACAATGCTGCAGAGTCTAACATGATCTTCAAAGGTCCTTCAGAAGTTTTTGCAACCAACAAAGATGTGGTACATATACAAACTTGTGCAAAAACTTCAGTAAATGTCTAAAGAGAATTGAGACAATTTGGAATGGTGCTATGAGACAAGCACAAAGAGAATTTCAGAAATAAAAATTAGCAAAAGGAATATTGAAATTTTGTTGTGACAGTTAACCCTTCAACTGCTGTAATTTTTCCCACCAAAATTTTTGTGCTGCAATATTTTACCGATTTTTGTGAACTTTTCTGTATGTTTTTCTATAATTTTAGACCAAATGGATATCACGTTTCATCGGCTACAGTTTTTTATCAAATTTTGGCAAAAAATCAGATAAAAATTGACTATGGTATATTTTATTAAGGTGACAAAAATTGACTTTGGCACTCAAAGGGTTAATCTGCAGTGTATGAGTGAATGAATATTCATAGTATTGTACAATAGTTATTATTCCATGAGCACACATGAAATTCACTTGATCAGATTTATTTCAAATAAAGTGCTACAAACTATTAAATTTGCAAACTTTTCTTGTCAAAACACATTAAAATCAACAGCTTTTCATTGTATATTTACAAACTTGTAAAGTAAATTGTACATTATTCTTATAATATATCTACATATAATCTTTGATTGTAACTAACACAAGAATGATTCCTCTTAAACGTAAATCTGTAATGAAATAAAATTTTTAAGCTGAGAAATGAAAATTCGTTAAAAGTATTAAGGTTAGAAACAAAATATTGTTTTCTCTCTTATTTTTAGAAATAACCTGTGATATCACTCTCGTTTTTATTTCAAGAAAAATTCACACAAACCTGTCCATCAGTGAGAACAATCTTGTAGACAGATTGAAACGGCATCAGACGTTCTATTGCACAAAATAAGACTTCTCCTTGAATTTCATTGGCTAGGAAAACCATGCGAGGATGGCCAAACAGCTTCATCTGAAAAGGAAAGCAAAGGTTGAAGTCTGTTTACCATCTTCTAAAAGTGAAGTAATCAATCCACATCTCAGCTTCTTGAAGATCTTGCTGCAATACAATCCTTGTTCAGTTACATCTCGTTTCACTGCTTATGTGAAATGATTTAAAACTAGCCTTGGTCAGAAATGACGCAACTTTGTGTCTGAGACACAGCTCAAGGAACAGCACATCCTTCCAATGGTGTAAGATTATTCGCATTAATTTATTGTCAGTTTCTCTTTCAACCTATGCATACTGGCCAGATGCTTGCAACCTTGATTAAACTTCCCCAACTGTGTCAAGTCAGTCAGTATCTTATAAGTTTTAGGGATAGTGTCTGCTTTACACAATGTGTATGCTTTGTTTACAAACACTGTATAATGGGCTGTTTCAGCAGCAGCAGCAGCAATGTCTTGCCTGATAGATGCATCTACAGGAATTTCATCCTCTCACCTTCCTTTGTCCATCTTCTTCATAATCATATCTGAATTGCACAGGAATGGAAAGGACACGCTTGCTGGCTTTTTCATCCGTGGGTGGAGGTGCTGCCACAAAATCCTCAGCCGGGTTCACCTCTGCCGTGCAAACCTGAAATAAATATCAAGCACATCATTTCCAGAACAAAAGTTCACAAAACAATTCCTAGTATCTGCAATGCAATCATGAACATGAAAATACCGGTGAGATTTATTTCAAGAACTATAAAGTTTTATGTAAACTTCACACAAGGGTGGTTTTGCACTATTTCAGTATTTGGATGAAAAGTGTTGTATATGTCAATCTTGATCTCTGAACTTTACTGCATTTTAACTGGAATATTCAAATTCAAATTTTATCAGGCTATAAAGAAATTTACATTCATAAAGAGTAATCAGAAATATGACTAGGGTCATTACAGAAATCTAACCTTTCACCACCAGATTTTTGGTAAGAAATGGGGTGAAAGGTTATTCTTTACGAGTGGTGGAGTATCTGATATATGTATACTTACAGGGCATTGAAAACCAGCTGTTCCATAGTGTTTGGAAGTTGCCTGCAAAAAATAATGAAATCGTACTACAATGAATTCATGTATTCAAAAGATTCTTTTTGTAGGGTAAGAGGGTTTTATCTTAAATTTGAAGGCTTTTCAGCTGAATCTGACTTCATGACAATGTGTGAGACCATGGGATCCAAAATAAGTGTGAGGTTTTCAACAATACAATCATTTTTTGTTGAACTGATGAAGGTGACACACTTAAGAAATTTTCATAAGGAAGATATTCAACCTGGAACTTTGAAATTGATGGAAAACTGACTCTTCTGGGAAAAGCTGGGAATCTGACTGCTGTGGATGATGAGGAGATCATTTAAAGCCACACTGTTTCCTGAACAGTGCTTTCTTCAGAAATGTATGACAATTTCAAGTTCACAAAGAGAACATGACACAATAATTACAAGCAGGTCAATTCACCATACCTCCAAACACACATGGCAGAGAGATCCTCCACAGGACAAATGAGTCAACAATTCATGATTTGGCAGTTCTTCAAGACAGACAGCACAAGATCGCCAGTCCACAGCAATATTGCTTTCGTTGTTCGGGTACTGATTCAGTGTGTCATCAGTCCATGGGTGGGTGTCGGCATTGTTTGGTACCCAACTAGTGCTGACATCACCAGTTTGGTTGTTGATGTCAGCGCTGTCAACTTCGTCTGTTAAAGTGGTTGGTGCATTGGAATTAGAAGGCACATTCCAGTCATTGTTCGGTTGGGAAAAAGTTTGTTGCATGGCATCACTTTGCATGTCCCTGGAATCATAGTTTCCCAACATTCCGGCATCAAAATATCCGATATTGCTGAAAACGTCCCCCTGAGCTGCATCTGTGGTATAGTCCTTTTCAGCTGACTGCATGACCACATCATTGCTATCCTCAGTGTTGTTGACATCAGTATTCTCCGTGGTGATATCATCTGTGGTGACATCATCGATAGCAGTGCTGACATCACCACTCTCTGTGATGACATCATCATCTCTGGTTCTCCACCTATTATCGTCACCTGAGTCAGCCATGACAAAGTCACCGTAGGAACAGTATAAGTTGTTGGGATGCATTATGTTAAGGTCTGGTTTAGGAGCCATTTCAAAGGCATAGATTTGTCTGTAATCGTCGTTTACATACCTGAGATGGGTCCCATCCTCCTGTGAAAGAAATTATGGATACAGTAAACAGCTTGGACAATAAAAATCATTCAAGCTGTGTGACTTAATCGGCTAAGGCGTTGTTTCAATCGATGTGTATCAGCAATTTTTACAAAATTAACACAGCAGGGCTGGATGTAGTCTTGTTTACATTTGTCAGCTACATGCTCTCAGTTATACAACACACCAGGGCCACTCCACACAAGTCAGACAGAGAAACATTAACAAATCACCACACTTTGCGATGTCAATGCCACTGGTGGGTTTATGAATAGTAAACCAAGTACACTATGGCTGATGTACACATTGAAAGATAAATGAGGACAAAGTGATGACAGAAATAGAGGATGAGGACAGACAGGAGGGCCAAGGAATTAAAAACAGTTGTACTCACCAATACCCTGGCAACATGGTTGTCGAAGACTTCGGCTAAGACAACGTCATTTGGTGGCGGTACGTTCTCACCAAAGATCATGGTCATTAGATTTACCCTGAGTTGTTTGACTGTTTGAGTCTTGATCAAATTCACCAGATACCTCATCGGTTGGTGGTGGTTCAGAGGTACCCATACTACAGCTGCAACAGAACAGATACAAGTAATTCATCAAGATATTGCCTACCAGTATGTATTACCTGTCATACAGGGAGACAATTCCTACAGACAAATCCTGCCCCCAGAGAAAGTAAAATTTTCATCAGGGTATGTGAAAAAATACTTCACTTGCATTAGGAACGAGTTAGTTTTTCTTTTTTGCCTTTCAAAGAAGTTGTTGGCATTCTTCCATGCATGTACTTTTTTGAATCTTTTCATCACCATGATATGGCATAAAGACATTGCTATCTAGAGTGACTGTCCTCTCACTGGTTCCATGATGTTTTTTTGTGCCAGGGTGAGTACATGTAACTTATGCCATTGGTGGCTCTTGCTATCCTGGATGATATCTTCCTTGCTGATTGAAACAAAATGCACCAACCTGTTTTTGGCATTATCAATGATATCAATGACTTTGTTAATATAGTATGTACACAACAAACAACACGTTTCAACTGTGTAGTAAGAATTTTAAATGGCAGCAGCAATGCATTGTGGGATAACCACGAAAAAGTATATTTAGGACCTGTTCACAGGGAATGGTGTGCACAGATTGCAACCAAAAACACTCTCCTTTGACTTTATTGACTCTGATCTCGGAGATGGTAAGCATCCTGATTTGAAACTTACCAATCTGTCTCTCCATGGCATGAGGTAACGGCAGAGAAAGATACATGAAAGGTTCAAAGGTCACAGAGACATGATCACATGCTGAACAAACAACCTGAAACACAATGAGATAATAATATATATAACAGAAATCATAAGTAACAATACCCTTTTCGGTCAAGGTCAAGGTCAGCTAAAATCTGTCTGCATTATACACCAAGTCATCCAAAAAACATGATATATATAGCAGGACAATTGAGGGGAAATCTTCATGTTGCTACAAGTATTACAGGACTTCAAAGGGTCAACTCTGTACCATGTTATATGGGACACATCAAATCAGTCAATGCGTTTATATGGGACAAGTTATCATTTGCTGGTTTCAGCCTACTTGACCTGATGGAAACACATGAACTGTGCTGGATGAGGGTCGGTGGTTATATACATGTAGCATTTAGAGCAATCAGTGATTTATACTTTTAGATGACCTTCAACAATAAATAACTTGGAGAACATGAACAGACCGTACAATCATATCAGTGTGTTTGTTAGAGCCGGTAAATTTTACCAGGGTACCCCAGTCATAGTCCTGGATTTCCCCAAGTATATGGATGCAATCCAGGGGACAACAGGCATGTTACTGGGGTTCCCAAAATAGTGTGCATGGAGGAAAGATTGTCCAAATCAAGATTTTTAGTTTTTGTATATAATCTGACATTTGAGAAGAGGAAGAATAAAAATTGTTTATATAGGTCAAATGTGCCTTGCGGACATAGTTGGACTCAAATTTTAACAATACTTCTGTGATATACCATTCTTTGGGTCCATTTTGAAGCTGTTGGAGTAAATATACTTTCTATGGTCTTATTTTCTATATATTGAAAATTTGCTTTTTCCCAATGGAGTTATCATGGGGATGGCAACAATTTTGAATTTCGAATATCAGTAAATTTTAATACCGTAACGGTAATTTGCATTCAAAGTATTAAAATTTGCATGGTGACTCCCTTATTCTTGATTTTGAAAGAGAATGATTGAAGTTTGAGCAAAAGTCTACATTTTTAAATTTAAAGGTCTATACTACTTCAATTAAACATTTTTCAATTAGCTAGCTGTAAACAAGGTTTGCTTAAAGGTATACTGTCACCTGTTCCAATTTTGCCACAGTTACCATGGAATGAGAAAATCTGACCAATCACAGATTTTAAGCGGGTGGCCACTTTTTAAAAACAGCGCCCTCACATGGGCATTTTGAATACCAAGGAACGCTCCTTTGACTAAATATAGGCATATCTCTTATTTGCTGCAGCTGCAAAATATAACACCGCGTTTTAAGATATGCCTAACAAATTTGAATTCATAATGAAAAATACTAGCATATCAATTCCTCTAGCACAGAACATATCTACATGTATGAAATTGAGAACGGAACGCCTATCAGAAATGTAATCATCATTTGATTGTTTTCTTGTATGAATTTATTTCTTTTTTTTGGTATTATTACTTCGAAACACTGTTTTGGTTTCGTTTGAGTAACTTCCTCATTTGTTTTTGTAACACTTTTCTTCCTTTCAGAGGGAAGTTGTGTGTTTAATAATATACATATTTAGATTTCAGGTGACTGTATACCTTTAAAGTTAAAAGCTTACACAAATTACAACCCTTTTCATCCAAATGGTGACAAAGCATTGATGACAACAGTAATGAAATGTCTTTTTAGTTACTGTGTCAAAAAAGTCTGCAAGTGATGACACTTTAATGATCACCATGGCAACACGGATACACTGCTCACAGTTAAAGTATATACACTGTGTACATAGTTTCAAGGTTACTCTCAGAGTAACCACACCTTGACTTTCATGACTCACCACTCCTTATAAACGTTGACCACAGTCAGTTTAATTGCTGTTCTATCACATCAGTGTTTTTGTAGTATTGGATGAAAAGTGTTGTATTATGTTTATCTGCTTGAAGAAAGAGTGAGAAACCATTCTGATAAAGAAAAGGTCTGAAAATTATTTTTCAAAGTAAATGTCACAAAGTGGCTAGAACAATTTTGAAAAATTTAAGGACAGCCCCATGACTTATACTTACAGTACTTTTGAATTGGCCCTGGAATGTGTCCACGATGACGGATCTGTTTCTTTCCAGGTATTTGTGCCATGCCTTTTCTGCCTGCATGTACTCCAGCATTGCCCTGTTTTGCCGTGGACTGTTCATACACACTGTAGTACCACTAGTACAAGTACTCGACTTTGAAAGGCTCACTTCATTGACCAACAAAGTCTGGTTATTAGCAAAAGTGATCTGCTTGCACACTGCGCCCTCGTCAAATTTCGCCCCCTTGAATTTCACCTCCTCCTCCTCCTCCTCTGTTTCGGCTTCCTCATCCTCCCCTTGTGGTTTCTTACAGTTGACTGGCTTCTCACATTCCATGTTCAACTCCAGACCAAAGGTATTGCTGGCAAATTTGCCGAGTTTGTCCTGCTCATCGTAGATGTTGCAGCTCTCATTGTTGGCACTGACAGGGAAACTTGGAGAGAGAGTTGGCAAACAGGTTAGTGTCTTTTTTCCGTAGTTTTGCCAGATCTTGTTTGACCTTCTCAACATCTCCCAGATCATGAGTGATGGAAAATATATCAAGAGAAGTGTCCCCTAGTACATCAACTCCTCCCTTGTAAAGCAGAGATTTCAGAATGGTCCCACTGTCATCCATTTTCATTCGTTTAATTGTGTCTATCTCACTCCCTCCTTCAATCACTTCTAGCTGTATCTTTTCGTTGTCGTTATCAGTTGCAAGATTTTCCACTTTCTTCTTCTTCTCCACAAGCAGGTTGGTCTTTTTGTTTCTTGGTGATTTTGGACTTGTGTCAGTTTTGTTTTCCACCTTGTTCTTCAGCGGCGATTTCTTGTTCGTTGTCGGAGACTTGTCGTTCTTGGGGAACTTCTCACTGTCAATGGCGATCACGGGCGGCGGACTCTCCTCCCTCAGCACGTTTGTGTTCAAGGTTTTGACGTCTTTCATGTAGAATTCTTCGATACTGGGCAGTTTTGTTATGTTGTTTGTGGCACTGTCAGTCTGTTCATCCTGCTCCAGGGCAGTTACATCCATGCTTTCTTCCTGTTCAGATATGCTCATCTCCGACCGACTGCTTTCTTCGTCCTCTTCAGACGTTTTGATGTCGAGATGCTTGCAAACTGACGTGGACGGCCTCACACTAGGCTCGTTCAACAGGTCATTGGAATCATCTGAGATGGACTCATCAGGTTGTACATCAAGGCCTTCCTTGTTCTTGGCGTGGTTCAATTCCTCATGTAGGCTATCTAACAGAAGAGCTAGAAACTCCTGACCATCATGCTGGGGGAAAATATATACATTAGCAAAAGAATGCCAGCTACATATTCTATGTTAGCAATTGATTATAAATAGAAGTGATGAAAGAAGTATTTTTTTGAGCTTCTGCAATATTTAAGTGATCGCAAAACTTGCATTGTGGGAAAGTGATCATGATTCTAACCAGTCTGCATTTGATTGTACATGACATATACATAGCTTGGTGCTTGCTTGGGTCTTTGGTGCTGATATAAACTTGTACTAGAGACTGTTAGAGCTTAAAAGTAAACTGCTCGAAGGTAAACGCATCATACTGTCTATGGCTTTTAACTACCTATCCTTTGACAACCAGTGCATCTGCAATTTATGGATGCAAGTGAACTTATGTTGATTGAACTTATGTTGGTTGTGCTGATTGTGAGAAATATTTTCTGTACAGTTTCACATTAATTTTATCACTTTATTCACTTAATAGTGATTAAAATCTCAAAAACTTGTAGGTTGCTGTACATAATCCAGCAAATCACTGTACCTGGTGGTACTGGTGTGTTGGCAAAGTCCCTGGCATATCATTCCATAGGGGATTACTCTGAGCTGCGTTGTCAGACACTGGTGACTGTATCTTTCCACATTGACTCAGTTGATATGAATATTTAT
Organism: Ptychodera flava; assembly: GCF_041260155.1. NCBI lineage: Eukaryota > Metazoa > Hemichordata > Enteropneusta > Ptychoderidae > Ptychodera > Ptychodera flava. The sequence goes on from NC_091946.1 coordinate 10,175,903, forward strand.
TACCAAAGAGAGCAATGTGTACAATATCCCTTTGAGCGCCAAAGTCTATTTTTGTCCACTTTATAAAATAAACCCTAGTCAATTTTTCTCAGATTTTTGCCAAAATTTTGAGAAAAAACTGTAGCAAATGAAATGCGATGTCCTTTTGGTCCAAAATTATCAAAAACTTACAGAAAAATTCATAGAAATTGGTAAAATGTTGCACTAAAATTTTGGCAGGAGAAAATTACAGCGCTCAAAGGGATATTCAAACAGTTCACAGATTACGACAGAAACCAAGCTAATATCATCTGAAAGATATTATAGAATCAACACGATTATGATTCAGGTTGTGTCCCTATCATGTTTGGTGAGCCCATACTGATACACATACACCACATGGTCTTGGTGCAAGTCTATGAAATCAGAAAGCACACTTACCTGCCTGAAGTCTTTAAACTGCACGTGTACAAACCCAAGGGTCTCTTTGAACTCAGAGGGATGAAGCAGCGAATACTCTCCACACCAAACTTTCTGGACCAAGTTATGGAACCTTCCTGCCAGCGAGTCATGCATGAAAATCTCCTCCTCCAAGAAAAACTTGCAAAGAGCTGCACAACTCAGAAGGCACTGAAGACCAGAGTTCATGAAGCACGTATTCCCAAGGTTCTTCAATCCGCATACTCCCTTCTCAGCAGTGGAATCTGAGTTTGAAAAAAAAATTCTGTCTGTCAGCATTGGTACATAGTAAAACATGAAATGTTCACGCCCAAGTCAAATACAGATGCTAACAGTTAGTATAAGTAGTCCCTAACACTATGGCTGAAGTTTCCTCTTGATTCTCTTTCTCATTCTTATCACCAGTCTGGGAAAACTGTGGCTTGGCCATTCAAAATATGTGCCAGTACAGCACTTGAACAGACCCTTGGTTAATAAGTCATCGTTGATGACACAGTCCCAACAAAGTATCATTGTGTTGGTTGTGTGCCAAGGTGTTGATCTGGCTGTGAAGAGTAAGTCAATTTTGTGAATTATATTACTTCTGTGGGTGTTTGGCAAGAAAGTGACAATCTGCCAACAGAAAGTCAACAGAGGGCATCTTCTGAGCAGCTTAGCATGTGTGTAACCAAACTGATTTTGGATCATGTGATCTGTACGGGCCACAATAGTGTTGATCAAAGATGCCATTGTCCAACACTTGGGAAGAAGCTGGTGAAGCAAGCGCAAGTTGGCATGTTAACTCAAGATCGACGTAGCCACTGATAATGGAAACTAATCAAAATGTAAGCTGTGAAAGTCTATGAAAAAGAACTATTTGTGATCAACAGCTGGAGTCTTTCATCACTGTCGGCCACCATCACTGGAACTGTGATGTGGATTGTTCAGTTCATTTGAGCTGTGATTTTATGACTTTGTATTCCAGGCGTTCACTGGAGCTTTGTCAGCAAAGTTGGAGGGATGTTTGTCACCAACATCACTTTTCTGGAGTGTTGTGGTGAACATTATGATGTACTTAGCAAAGGCATATCTGAGATATCTGTGTGGCCGTGATTTCTATATTTGATTGGATCAAAATACAAATTGACGTGCACATGTTACCCATAATGTATTACCCTTGTACCAAGTATTAAAAACATTGGCCACAGTTTGTCAGAAATATCTGCTCGAACGCACACACAAATATATCAAAATGGTCACCTGGTGGCCATATTTGATCATACAAAAAAATCAATGTGCAAATGTAAGCCATTTATCTCTGTGCCAAGCTTGAATGAAATCAGCAAAGCCATATCTGAGATCTTGGTGTGAATGGACGCACGATCACACAGACAGATGCTGCATAATCCACTGGCATTGAATAGTAAATCAGTCTAGGGGACTAATTACTATTCAAGGCCAGCATTGAAGTTGTCAATGGATTATTCTGCGGTAATTATACATTGCACATTTCCCCCTAAAAAGAAACTTAAAATGAACAAGTCTGCATATAGGTAAATGCTAAATTCAATCATAACTTTTTCACTGATGGGCATAAATAATTGAAGTGTCCATTTTGGATAATTGTGTGGCCATTTTGCCTTGTGATATATTACGTTGTAGCTGGCAGGGAAATAGCGTGAAATAATTAAACCAAACATTACCTTTTACATCTGCAGACTGTGGTTCTGGTTCATCTGGTAAATATGGACCATACATGGCACTGGGGCATTCTGGTACTATGAAAGAAACAATATTTGCATCAAAATCCATTATCTGTTTGCAGGCTGATTTCAGTTAGACATGTAAACATTATTATGTCATGACAACCAAACTATTGAAAGATAGTTTTGGACAAGTGTAAAGTTGGCCTCATCCTCATCCTCAGCCTTAGCCTCAAGTGACCTTTGTAGCTGATGCTGAAAATGACGCTACTCAGCGTCATACCCGAAGAATGCCGAAGTGACACTACCCGATGACGGATAAATGATAAAATTCACCGACAACTTAAAACATTACAACTACCTTCTTTCACAATTTTCTTTTGAATCATAAAACTGGTTCGAAGGTAATATTTTATCAGAAGAATATCTCATAAAGACTAGTTTTTTCGGTAGTGTTCATAATTTTTAGTCCATGATCCCAGGAAATGTTTGTTGGTGTCCTGTCAACTCTTGTGTTAAGATTGTTCGAAAATTGGTGCAAAAAAGGCATTCATGGTCCAAAATGTGTAAAAATAGCCACCATGAGAGGCGATATGAAAGTCCTAATTATTTAGAAAACATATGAAACAATTAACTTGTATAGCTAATGACTTGAGGCCTGAAAAATTGCATAATTACGATTTAAAGGAACAACAAACATACCGCGTTCGAATTTAGGGCTAAGTATGTTGTGTTGTAACTACATTGTGAGAAAGTGATGTTAAGATAAAAGGTTACCAAATATTATGAAATACAATTTTTTGATTAATATTTAAAGTGATATGAAAGTTGGAGCACATCTTTACAGTGGTTTTACACTTATCATTCAATCAGACACAATCAGGAATAATCGGATCTGACGCCAGTGAAGCTGTTGCTGTAGCATCATCCTCATACTCATTATTGCATGACCCCTGAGGCTGAGGATGACACCAACTTTACGCTCATAACTTTTGGAGCATGCCTGCTAAAAGAAGGTTCATTGCTGGATCTGACGGACATACAACTACCACCACAATTACTAGTAGAGTGGTGGCTAAAGGCTCAAACCCCCCCCCCCCCCCCCCCCCCCCCCTCTCGTGGAGAATCAGGCAGCCATGGAATGGATCTGTCACGTCTGAATAAGGTTTCAATGCTTCTTTGAACACGTTGACTTTTCAGCCTTACCTGATGCAGCCGTGTTGCCAGCTTCAAGCCCAGACACACTGGGATTATCAAACGATGACTGCTCTGATAAGTCGAGGAAACGCTCCTCGCTGGTTGGTATCTGTGGAATGGAGTCCATCATGGCCGACGCTGAAGACGAGAAATCACCAGACCCCCACAGTGTGTCTGCAGTACCAGCTATCTCCTCCTTGGTGTCATCACCAATCTCTGTATTCGTATTCTAGATGGGTAATGTAGACACAAAGAGACAAATACAGTACACTTATTCTCTGTAGACTTAAAGCCCCAGTCCTAAATCTCTGGTTCTCGCATATGTTTTATTAACATTGAGGATTTACATACATGTCTGCAGACAGTCTTTGTTTGCCTTTAACCCTTTTCCTGCCGAGCGCCCTTGTCCGTTATTTTGCCAAGTCAGTAGAAAACCGCCCCATAATATGTGCCTGTAAAAGATTGGCTCTCCTGCATGTTATCCTGCCAGGCATTTTGGCAGAAATCGCCCCATTTTCAGGGTTGTTTTAGCCTACTTATACGTGTTAGACTTCGATAATTTCTACATGCCCGTAGACAGGGAAGGAGCTCAAGGGTTACTGCAGAAAAAAATTGAGGTCACCGGCTTTGTTTGCCCCTGGGAGTGCGTCATTTTATTGCCGTTTCATGTTTATTTTTTCGGAATAAACTCCTTCAGTATTACGCACGTCCGCTAGGCACAAACATCACCTCACTCGTCTGTTAGTCAGAGACCCTGAGCGTCGTGCTAGGGGTGCAGCAGCACGGCAAACCTGTCCTGTTTCCCCAGGGTAGGGTCAATTGAATACGTACCTTCAACGACTTGGCAGTGTAGCACAAAAACTACGTTTTTGCCGTTGTATTAACGACATGGCTGAGCCATTGAAGCACAGCTCCACGTAGTTTAGCCAGCTCAGTTGGGAGTTGGTTTACGAGTGTTACCGTTCATTACTGACTTAATCGAGTGGTCCTCAGTCAGGTACGGGTTTGTACCAACATGGCTTGGGCTGCAGCTAACCAGTGATAACCAGTCACTACACCCAAGTCTTCAGTTCACTTTTGCGATGCACGGGTGCAACGCAATATGCTTCCATTGTTCTAGCCATCGACGTGTCCACATGCCTGGCAGCCATATTGTACTGCTAGCTGGTTTGCATAACAAAAGCAGTCCCTGCTAAATGCAGACTACACATTGACCTTATTGACCTTATGAAACAAACAGCAAACAGCGTACGTAGTTACCAATGCGTCGGCAAGAGGATATGTTTGCCTGCAAACCAGAGCCAATACTTCGGACGATGGAATAAATAAAAAATCCAAAGCTACGTCCATTGAATGGCACGGCCAAGGCGGTGAAGGACGTTGCCTGGCTTGAACTTGCAGAGCTGAAGCCCAGCTTAGTACGTCGGACACCAGTTTGTAATGGTATTTCCGAGTCGTTCACATCCGTTCCATCGGAGGAACAAGTCGAGCCGTCCCGTCAAAAATACGTTCTCATTTTCAGTCACGCACAACTGAATAAGTGACTTTCGTCTCGCACCATCGGCATATCTGCCAAGTCGTTTACAAGAGGTAGCCTTCTAGATTAGCATTGCCGAGTTGGTCAAGTTCGGCAGCAATCTCTATAGTGCCAGGCAGCCAAGTACGTCCAACTCCGCCAGAAAACGTCACCATGCTATCCTGCCAAGTCCGCTAAAAAGCGGTAAAAAAAACCAGCCCCCCTCGGTGTGGGGACTGGCGGACAGGTTTCTGCACCTTTCCCTGTCTATCGACTCCCTGCGAACCCATTTCGAGGGGAAAAGGCGTTCCTTGTCAGAAAACCTCTCCTCGGATGACCCCTAAACGCACAGGGGATAGCAAAACGTAGTGCTGTCGACTTGGCAGGAAGGAGTACCCAAAAAGGGTCCGATTTCCACCGGGTTGGGAGAATAACGGTCACCAGTGCTTAGATTCTGGCTACACCGAATTTCAAGCGGATTTTCACCGACTTGGCAGGAAAAAGGGTTAAGTTAGATTTAGCAATTTAACCTATTTGATTTAACATGAAGGTGATAAGCATCCTGCCCCTCTGAGGCACACACATTGAAATATTTTTCTTTCATGCATTTACCATTACCATACTGAATATTATTGTCAGCAAGCCCCATTTTTAAATTTCATCTAGGCCAGAGCAGTCCCGCTCACTCCCACTGTAGACTGAAAAACCTTCATAACTTTACCAGCTTTACTGGCTGACAAAGTTCTATTTGCAGTGGCCAAGTTGTGATTTTGTATTTTCAACAATTCTCTAATACGTTTCCATTTATTGCATCATTGAAGGGAAAACTTTCCACACAAAAAAATAACTCAACTCCTGTTCTAGGTATATACCAACATATTGCATGCACTGAAGTGTCTGAATATGGCAAATGCAGTGAAGCGGCATAAATTTTACACAAAATATTTCTGCGATCTAATGCCCGCAGCTCACAAGGCTGTGTTGAGTCGAGTGGAACAATCAGGGAGTGGTAGGGTAAAATACGGATCACGGCAAACAGAGATCCGGAAGGGTTTCATTTAAAATGAGAGGTACCAAGCCAGACGAGACCCGAACCTACAGCACGGACACCTATCTTTGATTTCCGATCTTTTAAAAAGACAATTATAACAATGCGATTTTGTGTGAACTGAAAGAATGAGCTCATATGGGAAATTGAAAGTGAACTTTGCAGAACGCAATGTAGGTATGTATATTGACCATGATACAATCAACAGGTTACCCTTACAACACATACATTTAGAGTTTCAAGCAACGGCCGAAAAGAGGAAGCCCTGGCTTTTAAAGATATCGACCATATTCTTGTACAGTGCTGCTACATCCAGAGAAACGGGTCATGACAAAACGGCCAAACAAACTGAAAACAGGAACAGTCATCGGAACATGTTCTCCGCAGAACAAAGCGTAAGAGAAATTCGCATATTTCCATCGAATTGAATAAAAATAAAACAAAACAATGCAATACAAAAAATCGCAGCAACAGAGCTTGTTAGAACGAAACAACACTGATTTCTTGGAACCGACCATTTAAATTTCGAGACGTCAAACCACGAGGCCCATGTTAGGGCGTGATATATCCGATGTCGCTCGACTACACTAGTAAAAAATTGTAAATGTAATACGATGAATGTTTTACTCAAGACAGTAACAGTATGGTGTCACCTTGCTGGGCGGCAGGGGTAACAGCCATGTCGGCGCAGTGAATGATAACAAAAACGAAAATAATATTACCTGCTCCGCCATGTTGAAAGACCTTCAATGAAATCTCGTGAGATCTCGAAGTGTCGAACGTGACTGCCCTCAACCTCTTGCACAAAACATTATTCAGGTGCAGCCAACGGAGCTATTCATCGAAAAAGCTGTTCCAGGAGCAAGTTTTGAGGGCAGGGGAAATTTTATTTTTGCTCGGGCAGGGGACATGTTTTTAAGTGACAGGGGAGCAAATTTTAGTTTTTTTTGTAGGGCAGGGCAGATATCGGTTGATTGTCCTTGGGACAGGGCTTGGCGAAAAACGAGAAGAGGGGAAGCTACTTTTAAAACGGGGACGGGGGAAGTTGAGCCATGGTGTTTCCGGGGATGGGGACACAGGGCAAGTACTTATAACTTTTTATGTCTGCAGGGGAAATGGAATGACAAAATTTTGAGGGGAATTTTTTCAAGGGCAGGGGAAATCGGCAAGTTTTTTTCGCCACAGGGCAGGGGAGCTTCAAAACTTCACAGTGGGGAGGGGAAAACGGCAAAAATAAGTGGGTAGTGGGTAAAAATGAAGTTTGAGTGCGGGAGGGTTGGTCGAAAAATTTTAGTGGGAGGGCAAATTATGAACAGCTAATTAATTACCCTCTTGACTTAAAATTAGTCAGTTCACATTGCTTGCCATACACAATATATCTTATCATAGTAAGGACCCCTTTAAAAGTGCATTGTTCGTTGGCTGCACCTGATTATTCGCCAAATTCGCAAACAGTAGGCCCTATGGCACCTATGCTATGCGCAAACATAACTTTGCCTTTCACAGTACGGAATGAACCGAACCATAAAATTCAGATATATCGTACATAATTGCCTGAAAAGTTATACGACAAATGAAAAACTTTACAACAAGTGTGAACTTCGACGTCGACCTTGGTCTTCACCGTCTTCGTCTTCTCATATGATCTAGCTGAGCCGCAATAAGAGTCAACCGCTCAATACCCTGAATACCGCTCCAAGACTTATTCCGTTTCGGCACTACGGGATTCAATTTTCATGGGCTTGAGTTGCGCAGAAATGAGGAATGTCCAGAACGAAGGCTTATTCATCAACAAGTAATTTATTTCAGAAGAAATGGTCAAGATACTGCAGTGCCGACATGAAGGAAATCAGCAGTTAAAAATAATTCGTGATTGCTATCACGATACATGTATAACTTCTGAGAACTTCTCTGAAAATTGTTATGGTAAGAATATTTTTCTGGTCTACCTCTCGAAGCTCTTGGAGTAATAAAAAATAACTTCCATTGTCTTGTTTTTGTTTTGTTTTTGTTTTGTTTTGTTTTTGTTTTTTGCTTTTTTGCTTTAGTTTTATTTTGTATGTGACGGAAAATCGAAACTTGATCTTTTTTTACAACAGGCTGGCGACCGTTTTGAAATGTAAAAAGTCGCGGTATAAAAATGTTTGGTACTTTGTTTTTCAAGAACCAAAGTTTAACGGTGACGTATATTTCTTTCTTGAGTTTCAAAGAGAATGGTGTTAAAACTTTTCTTGAAACTTTAAGAAAAGGTTGACGTCTTTCGCGTTTGAAGCACGAATTACCCTAGATAAACAATAGATAACGATAAGTTGTGCATCACGTTTATATTCTAGCTGAAACAAGAATGAAATTACCTGAAAGTTGAAGCAATGTGGAAAAAAATGGAGCTGAAGTTTAATAAACTTATATATCTTATTCAGGGGCACATCATATTCACTACATATACCATAGGAAATAGAAGGCTGAGTTGCATCTTTTTTTTCTCCAAGCTTGAAAAGCTTTACAGTTCTGTCAATAAAAGAATAATGTAGAACTTAGCGGATTGTTTTCTGGCCCGGGCGTTTTTAGGGTTTCAGAGCCTAGAAAACGGCTTGTGAGATTTTAAACTGGCAAACATGAATTCATCGAAGGAAGTATTAGTTACGACGTATATGCTGACGGGCGCAAAGAGTGAAGGTAAAGCAAGGACTCGGACTCCCACCAGTAAGATACAAGTTTGACTGATGAGGGCGCTAATCCGACGCATCCTGTGCACTACGCGAATCAAAGTGCATTCACCAACATGCAACAATCTAAATCATCATCACCGCACGGGACCATAAGGCATTATTAGTCATAACGTGTCAATAAATTTATGAGTTAGATAAATATTTAATATTTTTATCGTTATGATACACTTCATAAAGTACTCGAATGCACTTGAATCCTCAATGATATGAGTACATCAAATTCATGCAGTTGTAGTACAGATCTGGTTATTAATCAATTTATGATATTGTCGATGAACATTTAATATTTCTGTCATTATTGTATACCTACAAAAGTACCCAACTGCACTCGAATCCAGTTGTAGTATAGTACAGATATATTGAATCTTTATCAATAGTATTCATAATTATCAATTTATTAATATCAAGGTCTGTACTACAATTGCCGGAATTTGGCATACATGGGCTCATTCTAAAATGTATTATATTACCATGCCCTGTCTATTGCGTTTGAATTGGTCGAGCTGAACCACGTGACTGCCCACAAATACACAGTAATAGTTTGATTTCATGTCCGTGAATATGCATAATATCGTAAACATAGTAATTTTATGGTTAAAACGAAAATTGTGATTTGTACAAAGATTATAATCCACCACAAAGTAACATGAAGCATTTGTGGGCCAAGTTTAGACGCTTTTTTCAAAAAATCTCCGGATTTGCAAAATATTTGCAGCACGCACTACTCACTGACAGGTTCTGGGACACCGTTGTCGTTCCCAGGGGAAATTTTAGTAAATTTTGACGATTTTTCGGCGTTCGTTGATAATATAATTGAAATAACAGACTCCGCGCTGACCATTAACGTCAAATTAACGGGCTCGGCAAGCCTCACCCGTTAATTTTTGGCTTTCCTCTCACCCTTGCCCATAAATAAACGTTAATGGTCAGTGCGTCGTCCGTTATTTCTATATTAAAATTATATAATATTGCAAAAAAATTAATGTAATTATTCCTTGACATCTTTAAATTCTTTTACAGTTTGAATATGGAATAATGAACCAACCTGGGTGCCAGGGATGTTTTCACCAAAACAATAATACCTGTGTGAATTGCTGTGGACAAAACACCCATGTCTGTACCTTTTTGTAAATCAAAATCTCTCTAAATGTAAAATTTAAATGAGTACCTTGAGGGCATGCCATGCACAGTCATTTAATTTCAGAGTTTGATAAAAACGAAAGAAATATTTGCAATTTCTGACAAATACGATGCAGACACAAATTGATTGCACGCTTGATTTTCTGTTCATGGTAATGATAATCACACAAAAATAGCAGCTATAAATTCATTATTGTTTCAATAAATATTATAATATGAGAAAAAAGATACATATTGGTTCTCCATCTGCAGTTCAAGTTCATCATTAGTGGGTTGGGCGTACTAGTTTATTCGACAAATCACAATACTATCACTGCTTACATCATCATCCTTCAGGTCTGGTTTTTGAAATGTGACACTGTATTTCATAACTTGGTCAAGTCTGAATGTCCAAAGTAAAAATAAGTCAATATGAACCTGAAAGAAATAACACATTCCAGTGGGAAGAACAGCATCTCATCTTGATGAGAGGGCAGTTGGGGAACTTTTGTTGTGGGGAGGGGGGACTTGGTAGTTTTTGTGGTGGGGAAAGTGGCACGGGGGAGCTATGGTTTGTTGGAAGGAAGAGGGGAAAATATTTGGTAGAAGGGGAAGCTTATTAAAATCCGGGCGGGGGAGGGCAGTTGTGAACAGCTTTTACTTTTCCCATCAAAATTATTTTTGCCCAAAATTCTTTTAAAAGTTATATTTGCATTTACACTGAAAACATCTTTTGTTGAAATTTCCTGAAATAACTTAGTAGGTTTCCCCTGGAGTATGTAGTGAGTCTCTCCGAAAGTGAAATAAATACTACTATATTTCTCATTACAAGCTCAAAACTAGAGCTCTCAAAAAACTATAGCTCTCATAAATTTCAAGGCTGCAAACTTTGGTCGAAAGTTTCGTTCAGGAAAGTTTTAGCAAAAGTTCAAGTCCTTCAATTTTGAAGCGTGTACTACCTCGTTGCCATTTATGGCATGGAAGCATTTGGTGGAGTAAAATTGATGATTCAGCTGCACTGTGACAAACAATTCCATCCATACATATATGGCTCATAGCTATCCTATTGAGTATAAGCTACAGCATTTATTAGGGTATGACCACCATATGCATTCCGTCCAATTACATGTTAAAGGTTGACTATACCTTTGGGACATAATTGGAAGCTCAAACCTTTTATAATGCTTTTATTTATCTACCCTGGCAGAGTCTCATTTTCTCATTGAATAGGTAAAATTTTCATCAGCTTATGTTTTCTTAAGTCAAAAATTCAATTTTTCCCCATAGACATAACACAGGTATAATGGCCATTTTGAATTTCGAGTGTCAGTAAATATTGGGTGATTAGTTTCTATAATACAAAATTTTGTACTTTGACCCTTGACTTTTATTCTTGGTTTCAAATGGGGATGGTTTAAATTTTTTTTACATGAAGTTGAGCAAAATTGGAAGTCTTTCAACTCCTAGGCATGTACTACCTTAATATTGTGGCTTTATCAAATTTGAAAAATTTTGGGTTTTCTCTGCGAGAAAAGCGTGATGATCATGTTGCTTTTAGACTTGAAATGGATGGTGGAACAGTATTACATTTGTTGTTTGAAGTCACTTTGGTTGATTTACATGTAATTAAATCATTACCCCAGACATCCACAGTACAATAAAATACCAGCAATTCTGTTTGATTCGCACAAATAATGGTTGTTTTTTTCTGGCCAATGTGCGGCATCTTAGAAACTTGTAGCTTATCAGTTGGCTGAATATCATTACATCTTTCAATCACTTCCAATGAGTGTCGTAATTGCCAAGTTGGTTTCGAAACCCTTAAGTTTCCATAAATAATTACAATCTATCAATCATTAGTTTCAGACTCCTTAAGTTTCTGCAAATAATTACAACCTACCAATCACAACCAACCTTCCAAGATGCTGCACAATGTCAGTTTTTCTAAGTTTTTCTGCTTTACTTAGGCCTATAGGCAGAAGGCAATAATGTGAAGCATGATTCTATCAGTAAAAATTTCAAAGTTACTGTTAAATAACCATAACAATCACCATCTGCAGGTATTACAGATGCCACGAATTTTGAAAGCAAATTCATTCTCTAAGAAGTGTTAGCATATAAATTTCTTTTGTCATTTCCATTGGAAAAAACCCTTTTGTTTCATAGAACAGTTGCAACTATAGTCTCCCCACTCTCCATTATACTATTCTATATGGCTGAGGACACAATCAGTGGAAAGTCTTGACTGTAATGGTGACTTTATTTGTCTGACTGTGATCTAGTGGAGATATTGATATGATTTGATTTGATATGATTTATTTCACCTAGAAAAGGTATGATCACAAATCAAACAAATGTGTGTTTTGATTGTATACAATCAAGCAGTGTTTTCATAACTTGGTGAAAGGCTAGAAAATAGTCCAAAACGGACTAATCTAGTCCATTGTGCGATTGAGAAACTTTCTGCAAGTCCCATTCACTTCAAGCATGTGCAAATGTTCCCCTCACACAAACAGTGATATGACAAGCTCTTTACAACTCAGAGAAGACGGCATAAGTATCGCGGTCATTACAGCAAAAGCGTTTCTCATAGAAAGTAATATTGATGCATTGTTACTCAGTGAAATATGACTTTATTTTACACGCAATCACCAACTTGAACCAAGTCCACAGGGAGCCGTGCTGAGGCTCAATGTACCACTTAATTAATGGCATTGAAAATCATTACTGGTGATAAGCAATGCGTACACACCGAAGATAAGCTTGATTTCAATAATATTTCTCACATCAGATGTCGTTCATTCCTCAAAACAGATCACCATGGAATTAACACTCCTTTGAAATCATAAAATAATGCATTATGTTCCTTTGTTCTTGTTGCCATGACTTTCAGCAAAGCATTGACACATTCTTCCGTTGAAATGGGCGCATTAGGTCCTCCCCTCTCGGTCCTGACCCAACCTGGATGTAGATTTACCACCAGTATCTTATCAGCTTCCAGTTCAATGCTTAGGTTCTTGCTAACCATATGCAAAGCAGCCTGTGAAGAGAGTTGGATGAAAAAATATTTCTGTCTGATTCAACCTTGAAACCTAGATCACCTGCGCAACCACAAGAGAAAATAGCATGCTGAAACACTCAACTGTGTTCCTGCCTCAAATTAAAGTTAATAATGCTATATATGACTCCCAAGTTTCACGCCATTTACTATTATGAAAGCTTTTTGAACTCCACATCTCTGATGTTTTGCTCACTTAAGGTAGTATGCTCCTCGAAAGTGAAAGACTCAAACTTTTGCTCAAACTTTCCTCAGAGAATATTTCAACCATTCTCTTTCAAAATCAAGAATGAAAATGTGGATCACAGTGCAAATTTTGGTACTAGAGAAACAAATGACCCAGGATTTACAATTTTACTTGATGCTATAGCAGTGAGCTCATAAAAGTGTGTTGCCTCAATAAACTAATTATCGAGTAGAGGCTTTTATGAATGGAAGTGGTATCTTACTCAATTTTTAACACAGGGTGCCAATTGCTAGCTCTCATTTACAACCCTTGGCAGGGTCTGTTTTGTCTTTATACAAGCAGAATTTCTGTCTGTATCAAGTAGCCTTGATCAACACTAAAGTGGCCATGGGTGAAAAACTTTCTCTAAGCAGGATTAACATTTTGATATTGTTCACATTCACAGATGTTGAAAAAGTGACCTATCTTACCTTAGAAGCTATATGCACATTCCATAATTTTTGATCACTGAGTACAACTAGATTTAAAAAGAGTGTTTTGAGATGTTGCTGCAGTACAGTAGCTGGATTGACTCATTTTGCCTTTACACTATTTCTTATTCAATTTATTTACACCTAGTTTCTGCGTGCTTTTAGTGGGTTTTCCACTGTCTGTGTGCACCATTTAGGAAAATAATATGGCACACAAACCCCTGTTAAACGGCAGTAATTTGGAGAAATAGCTAGGCATCTTTAGCCCGGTAGGTTAAAAATTTGATCGGAAGTAGTTTAAAGACAAGTGACGAGAATAGTTATTCTCGAGTGCCCAGGCGTTTCCCAACTGGTACACTTTTGCGTAGAAAAACGCTGTAGCTCGATCTGCTTTACCGTCCAACCCATAATGCCAGGCAAAACCTCAAGCTACTGTACTGCAGCAATATGAGATGGTGATCAGGCTGCAAAAATTTATTGTCAAAGTTGGGAATTGGGGTTCATGCATCTCTTACATTTGGTGACTACACTCTGTCAACAAGTCAATCATATCATTGACAATGACTTGTCATATGGCTTAGGCCAGACTGTCCTCAGGTGCTTTTGGAGATCTTTAAAATAGTTATGGAAATTCAATTCAAATATTTATAATATTCAAACCAAATGATAAGTTGCAGTAATATTGCTGTAACTTTGCTTAAGCTGTCAAGCCTACCTTGGAACATCTATAGCTGTAATATCTGGCACTTCTATTATCCTCAATGGAAGCCAGTTTAGTGGAAATATTCATGATTGCAGCACGTGATGCACTGTACTCATCTTTACCATAGGTCTGTGCTGCTTTCCTTATGAGTGGTAGAAACCTCTGTAGAAAATGATTGCATATTAACCAACAACACTATTTATTCAATGTCCATTCAAATTGCAGTAACTGACATATTTTATCCCTCATGTTCCACATAATATAAATGGGAAACGTGGGTGTTCAGTTTAAATAACTACCGGTACGATACTCTATGATCAGTGTTATGGTAGTATGCACCTCGAAAATGAAAGACAAATTTTTGCTCAAACTTTTCTCAAGGAATCTTTAAACCACACTCTTTCAAAATCAAGAATAAAAATCAGGGCTCACCGTGCAAATTTTGATACTAGAGAAACAAATTACCCCAAATTTACCGATATTTGAAATTCAAAATGGCCACTGTCCTGGTGTTAACTCTATGGAGAAAAATACAATTTTTGAAAGACTGAGATGGTGAAAAGTTTTCTTAAACCAAGAGTTTTAAAATGAACCCCCACAAGTGGTAGATCAGAAAATAATTGTGAAAGTTACAGAGTCCGAATATCTGTCCCCAAGGGTCATTCTACCTTGATAAGGATTTATATAATATAGTCATGTCAGGCCATTTTTAAATATTTAAGAAAAATAATTTTAACATTTGCAAGATATCACCAAATGTAACAAACAGATTTCGAATAACTAAGACTGAACAAGTAGTTGTCATAATTCAGATTTTTAAACTTAAATTTTCATATTTTTGTCTGCATTAACTTCCGAAGAGTCTTGAATTCAGATGTTGACAAGCTTTGGCAACAATATTATGCTAATAAAATCTAAAACACTGTTTTTCCTGTTGCATTCAGTAATACTAATCTTTTTGCATCAAGATTTGTAGTATATTGAATGGAAAAAATATATATTTTGTATAATGCGATGGCAAAGTTTGAAAATGATCCGATTTTACGCTGAGCTGAGAAACAGCTTCCCCACAAAGTCCTAGTACTGGTTAAATATGCAAAATTATCTCATTCAAATATTTCAGGGCCTATGGAAACTTGAAATTTGAGATATAACTATTTTGACAAGTGTTGCAGCAAATTGTGGTCATCAAAATTTGGGTGCAATAGATTCCTGGAGGGGCTACAAGAAAGTATGTGATTTGTGCGATTGCTTCTCGGGAGGGTGTGCACACATTTCGTGATATGAACACGAGAACATTACCAAAATGTGGCGGCCATCCATTGAATATCACTTCCTGACCTTCCCAGCAAGGGGTCATATGACATATACGTATTCAAATCAGCGGTTTCTCTGAAATTAGATATTCAAATAAATTTGCAAAAATATGTCCACCTTCGGCATTGAGTGCAGTTATACACGTCATGATTTCTAATGGTTTTAAATTTAGCACAATTTTCTCGTTTTCGTTTCATTGGGGAACTTCACAGACTGTTGGCTCACGATGTAGTGTCCTGTGTGACTTGCTGAGTGTGTTATCTTCCCTTGATCTCACTCCAATCCAAAGCTAGGCAACGCTTTTCAACTTGGAAGGATAATCTACAGTGATATGTCCACACAGAATATTACAAATAATATATATTGCTATGCGGGATGTAAATAAGCCAATAAGCAAAAATCCTGTGTGTGCATGTTGTTGTTTATACGAGAATGGTTTCATCCATAGAGCAAGGAAAATGGGGGAGATTGACGGAAGATTATACACACTCAGCATGCAAGCAGCAGGATGCATCGTAAACCAAAAGTTTAATTCAACAATGCTATTTCTTACCTTGACGACCAATAATGGACCAACTGTATTCACTCTGTAATTTGAAATCATTGCTTCTTCAGTCACGTCATCAATTTTCTCTTCTTTCTCACTAATTGCAGCATTATTTATCAGCAAATTGAGTCCACTTCCAGCAAGTATCTGTTCCACCTGCAAGGCTGCACTGTCAATAGTTGTCTTGTCCTCAACATCTGGAAAATAAATAAACTTAATATATTTATGAGAGTCTATGTGTACTTCTTTCAAGTTTTAACAATCATACTGAAAACTACTGACCTACATGGTCATACAGCTCCACTGTGATTGTCCACAAAGGAAAAAAATAGAAATTATCTGGTTGTACAGTGTCTGGCCAATCAATAAAAATGTTGATCATTTACAGAACTTCAAAAGTCGGTAATTTCAAATAAAAAGACAGGGGAAGGAATTAAATCTAGGGAAGAGCAAAATCAAACATCATTAAAGTGAAGGTCGTTTCAAAGAAAAAGATGTTTAGACCAAAAATAAGAAAATTTGCCAAGAAATTTATCTATGCAAAATATATAATCTTTCAGACATATAAGCTTAACTCATCCCAAGAAACAAGCTACCTTAGATACTGAAAGCTATGTGACCAATATTTTTAAAGAAAAAATTGTTTTAGCAAAGGTTGAATTACTTGTCAAAAGGGTATATATGTGCAAATTTAATTTTTTAAACTAAAATCGAGTTAGATTTGTGCATATTGAGATTTTGATACACACCTATTTTGAGAACTGTAACAGATGGATTGTCCTTGCTTATCTGCTGTAATTCCTGTAAAATCAATAATTTTGCGCTTGTTTGCAAAACATTGCATAAAAAGACCGGTCATGAATACAGTACAAATTGTCCCATGATATATATGTCATTATTGTTCTTACTTTTTATATTATTTGAGTCACTATCTTTGCAGGAGCACTTGGGACTAATGCAGCATATTGTAACTATGCACAATCTAAGCAATATATCTTATCAGTATACTGATGGCACAAATACTGCAATCTGCTTAGTCAAGACATAAAGATAACCATGATTATATATTTGCCATATAACATGGTTGGAATAGCCACTAGCTCTAAGCCAGAGAAAAATTCCCCATGTGACATTTCATGTCAGAATTTAATATTATGATGAAATAGCAATAAACCATCAAAGTAGCGGGTATACCATTCGATTGTAAACGGTTAAAGGGGAAGTTCACTCAATATATGCACTCGCTATTGCTCATGCACGTGTCTTATTGGTCAAAATCTCATACCATTGTTGGATGTGGTTTATCGCTTAAATACACTACCCTAGGGACGGGTATACCACAAGATTTTGACCAGTTCACGACATATATGCTTGTGTGTTATTAAGATGGATTGAACTGGTCATAACGAGTGATATAACAGTTTGTTGCTTTTTTTAATTTTTTTTGGAAATAGACAAAAAAGCGAACAATGACTGTGGCAAAATAGAACAAAGGAATTCACATATCTCTGCCATGGTGTTGTATGAAGATCTCTCATATAAATTTGGTCACTTAACATTTTTAATACAGATTGAGAAACAGGCATGAAAACACTTAAACAAAAGCAGGCACCATAGCGAAAGAAAAAAGACAAATTCATCATCCTACCACTTAAATAACTTAAGAAATTACATAATCATGTGTCAGGTCCAGTGTTACAATACACAGGAAAGTCTTGCCATATCTCAAAATATTTAGACGGTACCTTAATTTTCTTTCAAAGTTTCAGAAACTGTCATTTCCAACTTTTGGATATCACAGTATTTAATATCTATATTTGACAGCCTGAAAGCTGGGACATTCTCTCATCAGTTTACACTCATATATGCTTTTCTTACACAGAATAACAATATAATTCAACAGAATTAGTTTATTGCTGTTATATCGTAACTAACAGTATGTTGAAATTCTATGAAAAAAATCCCTCCCCACCCTCCCCCACCCAGGGGACTGACTGCTGTACCCCATGGTATCATAAATGTTACGGTCAGGATCACCAGCCTAAGGGCATGCGAGCAGGCCACAAATATTGCCCGATCTTCATGTGTTCTTAATTTTATTTCACCGAACATTTGTAATCATCAAAAATTTAAGTATATGTACTGTTTGCATCTAACGACAGGTTGAAAAGACGCGCAACTTTTTGAATGATGCATTTTAAATATCTTGTGCAAGAGATCCTGGAGCCTCAGTACTAAGATGTGTTTGCCGGCTTTGAACTTGCATTAGAATGGCCAGCGCGTAGCAGGCGAGAGTCAAGGGCAAAAGCAAATAGAACCATGTTATCTCACTTTTTTGGAATGTCAGGTGGGGATCAAATCGCCATGTTTTCGAAATGCCAAATAGGGGCTCAGTGTGTTTTTGAATTTTGACAGAGGCTCATACATGCCAAAATTCATCTTGCCAGTCAGGAATTTCATCATTTAGTTGTGCTTTCTGCGTGCCCTTTGAGCATATCAATCAGACATATTTGTCAGTGCACCCTTTGCCCGGGGGGGGGGGGGGGGGGGGGGGGGGTAACTTCATAGATGGCTATACGGGGAGGGCCGCGCGAAAGGGGTCGTTTTTTTGCACTGTTTGGTATCAGAAAGGGTATACTTTTCACGAGGTGTTGGTATGAGAAAGGGTCTGGTTTTTAAACACAAACTGACATTTGTTAAAAAATCATGCTGTCAACACTGGAACCCATGTATCTACATCCCAGATCTACCATCTATATTTCCGATCTGTCGGTTGGACTGTTGGTACCCCTGGTACGCAAGGCGGGTGAGTTGTATCTGTATACGTATGGTATTGTATGGTATCAGATAGCTGTGGAAACGCAGCTATCTGTTGGCGGGGTAGCGTGAGTTGCTATGCGGGTCAAGGGTCAACCCCACCACTCACATAGCAACTCACGCTACCCCGCCAAGAGATAGCTGCGTTTCCCACAACTAGGTATCAGAAAGGGTAGGTTTTTTTGCTCAAACTGGTATCACAACAGTTTGGGTTTCCATGGTCGTGGCAGAGCCCCCCCCCCCCATACTATTAGCCATGGAGTTACCCCACCCCCCCCCACCAGACCCTTTGGCTGCGTGACTTTAATATATATGACATATACATATAAATCAGATCTAGAGATATCTGTATGTTTAATATTTTCCATCCAATATTATTATTTATTTATCAGCCGTGTTCACAATAATGACATTGGCTCAGAAAGAAAGAGAAGGGGAAGAAAATGTATAACACTGAAAAGTTTTCAGATTCACTTCATTCAAATTAGATCAGAAGTGATTAAACTTTCTGTCTGAAAATCTGTAACAATTCATTCATGTATTTTGCAACAACATGAACAATGCAACTGTCAGTACATGACAAAAAATTTGTTTTCACTGTGCTGTGACGCAAATATGACGTAGACCCCGCAATACCCGGCCGGATGGCCAGCGGTCGAGAATTCAAATTGTCTAAAAGATGCGTGTCCACCAATTTCATCTAAAACCATCAAGGTTGTTAGAATTGCGACTGCGACTTTGACAGGTAGAACTGGAAAAGCAGGACTTGATTATCAAGATACTTACATGCGCGGTATCTGGCGACCTGCACGATGCAAATATATGTACCGGAGGAGACTGAGGAGATGGCAGTCGGACAAATTGTTTCACAAATTCCAAGCCGATGCCCCTGCTACAACCCACAGGCGTACGGAATGTTTCCTAGATCGTCGTAAAGGGAAGTGACTGACACTGTACTGTGAGGCCGAAGGCCGAACCTCGGTACTGTATACAGTACCGAGGTTCGGCCTTCGGCCTCACAGTACAGTGTCAGTCACTTCCCATCCGACGACGATCTAGGAAACATTCCGTACGCCTGTGCTACAACCAGTGATTAACACGGTTTTTGCCTGTAAAGATGCCATGTACACTACTTTGAAGATTATTACAAGTCAGTATGATATTGCTGAACTTCTATGTCACTGTAGACGTCAAGGGTCTGGCCTCTGTGTACTGTGTCCTCATATGACATATGACCTCTGCATCATGCCGTAAAACGTTCAACATTTTGCTCTCTAGAGGGCGCTACACAGTGAGAGGTTGGTCGGTGTGGCCGGCTGTGCAGCGAGCACTCGAAAGTGAGATTTCCCGTAAATGTCCTTGATTCAATTTTATTAATTTTCGAACAAATTGCAAATTAGAATCTCATTTCAAGATTGTTTGTTAAAAGTATGCTTCAAAATTATTATGCTTAAAATTCAAGAATAAATTGAATAGCCACCAGCTGATATTTGTAGGCGCTAAAATTTGTACGAATTTAAATTTAACGGAGATGGTCTCATGATACCACCTGTCAGACATGCGAATTTCCTTTTTGTTTGCTTGTCTGAGTTTGTTTGTTATTTGTGATTTGTTCAATACATACAATGAGCAATAAAGAGTTGTATTTCTGTTAATGCTCGTTTGTCAAAAAAAAGCTGTGAGTTTGTACAAATGTCGATCCTTCATGTGCAATAAAGCAGACCATCCTTTAACACAGCAATGTCCGTCACTCTTTCTAAATATATAGTTGTTTATTGAGGAAGTTTGTATTTAGAAAGACTGGTGGACAACATGCAGCATACGACAATCGGGCGCTTCTGGCAGGCTGGATATAATTTTAATTTCAAAAGATATATAAGACAAACAGATTTCTTTTAGGTTTAAAACCAGATCACCATGGAATCAGCACGCCTTCGAAATCAAATAACAAGGCATTGTGTTCCTTTGTTCTTGTTGCCATGACATTCATCAAACCATTGACAGATTTTTCCAGTGGAATAATAGCATTAGGTCCTCCCATGTCAGTCTTGACCCATCCTGGATTTAGATTTACCACCAGTATCTTATCAGCTTCCAGTTCAATGCTCAGGTTTTTGCTAATCATATGCAAAGCAATCTGTAGGAAGAGGAGATTCGTTTACATATCATTGTTTGCAACTTTATCTTTCTTCCTTTCAACTCTTTCTGGAACCACAGTGGAAATGTTTTAAATTTGCTCTGTGTTATCCCAGAACATTGATTCTTGGTTTTTTTTCCTATAGTAGTTTTCTTCTGTATCAGATGTATTGTGCAAAATAATTTAAGTATTGCTCAATTCCCCTCAATGGGTCCCCTCACTCCGTTTTAAATAATAGCAGCTATTTTGACCAAAGTCTTGCGGTAAGAGGGATCAAATTTTTCAACCATTTATGAAGCACTTTATCACGTCTTTTGTGAATAAAGTGCATATGTACATAGGGAAGGGTGGTCTATGTTATCAAAGTGAAGCTGCGTGACCAAGACGGGTTGGAGCTTAGTTGTGATGACGTAATTCCAGGACATCGTCGCAAATCACGAGCCTCTTTACGGCAACAGCTTAGCCTTGATTATTGCGTAGGTCAGCGGAGCGGAAACTATGCTCTGGCTCGCGAGAATGTTCCAGGACGAAAAGATGGACTTCATTTGCTGTCTTAACCACAGGCGTGATGTTTTCTGGCTAGTTTCTATAAGTGTAGTTTATTCTACGTTTCGACGTTCTCTTCCGTTAGGCTACGGAAGAGAACGTCGAAACGTAAATAAAACTACACTTATAGAAACTAGCCAGAAAACATCACGCCTGTGGTCTTAACATATCATCAAGGAACTCTTTTACATACTTCAAATCTTAAACTAATTGACACCTTGGCTGAATTTAAACTTACCTTAGAACATCTACAGCTGTAATATCCGGCACTTTTATTTTCATACATTGAACCTCTTTTACTGGATATATTCATGATTGCAGCACGTGATGCGCTATACTCATCTTTACCATAGGTCTGTGCTGCCTTTCTTATGAGAGGCAGAAATCTCTGTAGAAATCAAAATGTTAAGTTGATATTGAAATAAAAAAACACAGATTTTATGCAATCTTCGTTTTAGATGGCAGATGTATACGTAACTGACCATATTTTATCACTGTACTTTCAAAATTGTCAGTCGTACAGTTTTCAGCTTGATTCTCCTCTTATGGAAAGAATTGACCGGTTAATGTATTTATTGTGGCGATTTTGCTGAAGTACTCTTTCTCAATCTATTATTGCTTTCCAGAAATGTTTGTTCTTAGTTTCGCCATCAAAACACATAGAAAAACAAACTTACACAATAAACAATTTCCAGCATATGGCTAACAGGATGGCGTGACAATTAAATTCAGCCTGGATATACTGTCACATTTATGTTACAATTATTACAAAAAATTGTAAAGACTTAAGACATCAGCACGAGCTAGACCTGATCCATAATACCTCAATTGGTAGAGCATCTAGACAGTTTTGCAAAGGTATGGGTAAAATTCCTTAAAAGGGCACGCCACTTTCCTTCATTGCACATTATACGGCCTCCACCACAGCCCTTCAACGGTCAATAGAGATAACTGGATAGATTCAAAATGGCGATCTCCATGGGTAAACAACTTGTCGAGTACGTTATGTTTCAGAAAACGAGCTGTTTTGGACGTTAGGAGAAGTTAATCGCATCTTTTCTGGGGTCGGTTAGGACACAGTTACGAGTGTAGTGATACATAGCGGCCGCCGCGTAGTGTGCATATTATGCGGCCGCCGCTATGTATCACTACACTCGTAACTGTGGGTTAGGAGGTTTAGGTAGGCAGGGAAAGGATTTTGCCCCGATGGAGCAGAATTTCGGCCAAAAAGACCGTTTTTTCGTTGCGGCCCGGATCCGGACCGCAGAATCCCCAGTTATCTCCATAGACCGTTGCAGTGCTGTGGTGGAGGCCGTATAACGCCGGGAACACACAGACCTGTACGCAGGGCTAATTTAAAGGTATACTGTCACCTGTTCCAATTTTGCCACAGCTAGCATGGAAAGAGAAAAGCTATTAAAAACGAATCACAGATTTTAAGCGTTTGGCCGCGTTTTAAAGACAGCGCCCTCACATGAGCATTTTGAATACCAAGGAACGCACCTTTGACCATGTATTGGCATATTTAGATTGGAGGTGACTGTATACATCAAATGTTGATCTACCTATACTCACCAATTATTTCTTACCTTTGTAACTAATAGTGGACCAACTGTATTCACTCTGTAGATTGATATCATTGTTTCTTCCTCCACGTCATCAATATTCTGTTCTGAACGAGAAATTCCAGCATTATTTATCAGCAAATTTAGCCCGCTCCCGTCAAGAATCTGTTCCATCTGCAAGGCTGCACTTTCAATTGTCGTCGCGTCTTCCACATCTTGGAGAAATAACAAGAATATCTTATTTATCTTTACAGCCTGTGTGTTTAACGCATATAAAAATCACACAGGAAACAAGCAATTTAATCATGGCTTGTGAAGCTCAGTAAGGTTCTGAAGATTTTCACTGAAAAAAATTTAAAAAAATGTATGACCCAATCTGGTAAACACACATTTACCGAACACTTAACAACTGAAAATTCTTGATAGTGTCGCTATATAAAGTAAAAATATCCAGTCACGATCTGCTATATTGTTCAGATCATTTAGGGCTCAAGTTGTTATAACAAAACTGATCTTGAGGAACTTAAGACTTTATAACTAGGCATATCAAACAATTGTGTGATTTACAAACCGTAAGCAAACTGGCAACATTCGAAATCCCGAGTGCCCAAGCGTTTCAGTGTATAAATATTTTATAAAATCATATAGACTCTAAGGTGTATGGTAAAATATATCCTTCTATGATCTTGTCACAGGCTAATTATACATTATTTGTGTTGATATTTCCAGATATGATCAAAAATTAATTATGAATATTGATAAATTATCATTATGAATGATACAGAATAATAAAATCTTGCTTTTTTACAAACTGTCGTCTATTTTGTGTGAATACCTTCTGGAAACCCTATTGTTGTTATAATTATGATTATTAATAAATTATGATTATCTTTAATTAAATCATATTTTACACATTGTAATCTGCTTATGTAAACAACCCTCTGGAAATCCTTATGTAGTTTTGTGTATATAATGAGCCACTTGTCCCTCGCGCCCCCTCTCTTTCTTATGACAGGTTTCACGGTGATAAAGTCGGATTTATGGTCTCTGATAAATCTCTTTGAGAAGTATCCAAACCGTAACGAAATTGCGAACTCTCATAATCTTATAAAACCGATTAACATAATGCATTGTTTTATTGTCTCTCAATTTTCAATCATGCAATGCAGTGGCAGTTTAACGTTAATACGACCGTGCCAATAGAATTCGAATTTGTAATTTTACAGACACGACTGTCGTGCTAAACGTCAATATCCAATGGCTATTTGCATATGATCGCGCCAATTGTGGTGTGGTTTTTGCTGATAATGATCTTCATCTCAATGATCATACGATCATATGATCGTGCAAACAGAGGTGTCATTGTACACAATTGATTCGATTATCACGTTAATACTCACTATGCATGGAGTGACCTGACAAACTGAGTACAGTGTGATCTTTACTTTGATACTAAAAAAGTGCCATGTGATAAGTCGTCTGGGCCTAGTGCAGTATGAGGGATATATTAGATGTAAGCTTACGATGTCATTCCAGCCTTCATAAGCTTCACCAACGATGGATATGACAATGGTTAGCGTTGAATGTATTGGAAGAATTCTATTCATGTCTTACCTATTTTGAGCACTGTTACAGACGGGTTGTCCTTGCTTATCTGCTGCAATTCCTGTAAAAACCATCAGATGTTATGTTTGTTTTGCTATTATATTTTTCATTGACATATTGAAAATTATCGACAGTAAATTAGCCTCTTCGTGAATACATTGTATTCACTTAAATGAGAACAAAATGAAAAACATAAGTTGCACTGATTACAATTTCATCAAAATCGGTCTTATTTTCAATTGTGAACATATTTGTAAGCTTTAGGGCCGTCCCAGATTGTCGCATAAGTTCATGAAACTAAATTCCTTCCTTTACATCAAATCCCCTTTCCTCCCCTCCCCTTGAACGAAAGTTCAAAAGGGCGAAATGTTGATGCCTTCCTGAGAGTACAATGTAGCATTTTGCTATACAACTACTGAAGAATATGTTACCCCTGACCAAATTACATCGTCAAGTAATCGATCAATTTTGAGTACTAACCACCGCCAGTATGACACGAACGAGTTCGAAATAGTTCCTGCAAAATTTGTTGGTACGAGTGTGCATTTTTGTTAATTTTTACACAAATTGGAGGTCAAATCCCCTCCCCCGTAAACGAATAAATTTCACTTTTTGAACTTATGCGACAATCTGAGACGGTCCGTTAATATCACCGTCGTTTTGCAGGAACACAAAGACACCTAGAACTGTAGCAGCCTTGGTACCTATGGAACATCAACCTGTGCATGACTGTATTGATTATATATATATATATATATATATATATATATATTATATATATATATATATATATATATATATATATATATATATATATATATATGTGTGTGTGTGTGTGTGTGTGTGTGTGTGTGTGTGTGTGTGTGTGTGTGTGTGTGTGTGTGTGTGTGTGTGTTTGTGTGTTGTGTGTGTGAAGAATTAAAATAGACTAACGCAGGATACAAACCTGATCGTTTACGTATATAAACCACTGAAGGACCGTGCAGATCAACTCAATAATGTCAATCCTTGCGCAAAGCTTTTTAAGTTCCATGAAGCTGATCAAGGGTCAACGATGTGGGGTCAGCTGACACCACTGCCACCCCTGGAACACTGTGTGAGGCTAGAATGGTCGCAAACATGCATGCTCCAAGACTTGTTGCATTACTTGGGACTGCAAAGTCACGGACCCGTGCGAGCAGGTGATGATTAGTGACCGACACGACTTTGACCGTGTAAGATCTCCAAATCTGACATTGATGCGGATACTCACGTGAGCAGTATCTGGTGACCTGCATGAGGCAAATATGTGTGCAGGCGGCATTGGTAGTCCTAGAAATTGTTTCACCAACTCCAAGCCGATGCCCCGGCTGCAACCAGTAATTAACACGGTTCCTGCTTTCAGAGATGCCATGGACTTTTGACGCGGCTTTGAACACTAATACACGCAGCAGCTGGCTTACAATTATCGCTTGTTTCCTGTTCATATACAACTAGCTTTGTTTGCGTTACATTGAGGGTGTCAGGTCGGGTCATCCACGTTTACTCTACGGAGCGTGACCCCGGATGGCCTTACCGACAACAATAGGCCGTAAATAATATAATAATATTTTATTGCTTGCTTGTAAATATAGGATTTACATCACATTTGTGGCAATAAAAGTGTGATACAAAAATAAGTTCAAACTTTTCTCCAATAAAGATAAAGTAATACAATAAAGCCATAACTCGGTATTTCTTCGTTTATATAAAATAATCTGCAAGTTGTTCAGTAAAAGATAACATTTGTTTTGTTAGTAGAAAAGTAAGCTGGCTTTCAGTTGTATATAATTTTGGAAATTTGATTTTACTGAAAAAGTTCTTCCTTTGGACTTCAAGTTTATATTTCTGACAGACTATATGAAAAATATGTTTCATCTTCGATACTGTTGGTGTTACATTGATTATCTTTCAGTAATTGGGGTTTTTGGAACAGTGTATCTCCCTTTTTCAATTGCTAGATCATGCTTGCTTATGCGAAGTTTGGTGAGTAATTTTCTTTTCTCACCTTGTAACTGTGTTAAGTAGGGTTCTAATCTATAATGATGTTTTATTTTGGCGTACGTTCTTATTACTATTTTCATCAGTGATCAAATTTTTCCAAAAGACCTCATAATTGCTTGTTAAATTTGTTTTCATTAATCCAGCTATAACTTTTTGGTGTTTAAGTGATGGAGCTTTATCAAGGAGAAATTTCATTCCATTTTCTTTAATTAAGGGGACTGTGGTTCACGTAGCAACAGCTACCTGTGGTCTGAGCTTGTCTTCAACTTCTGCTTTTCGATCGTCTATCAGACCAAAGTCTCTAGACTGTCGACAGTCTCTTGTGCCTTTATCTGTCTTTTATTGGTGTAGTCCTTCGCACGAAGATGGGGGGGGGGGGGGGGATCGCAAGCGAAGCGCCGAAGGCTGGAGCTGCGCATTCCGAAAGCATGTTACGTCGACACAAATACAAGTCTTTATTTGGTTCTCTATATTATTTGGAAAAAATTATACCTAACAAATCAAGAAACGCATAAACATACAAACAAACAACAAACGCATAAACAAACAAACAAGGCGCCTGAGTCCCCTGTGGTTTAAGCCCATTTGAGCTTGTATTTGACACAACAGTCCGTGGCCCATTTAAGCTCTTTAAAGAGAAATTTCTATCAGACGATAATGATTGTCTGAATATTTTGCAATATGTATCAGAATTTCGTACAAAACTTAAGAAGGCATGTCAAATTAGCCAGAGAAAACCTTGAGTCATCTCAGCAGTCAATGAAAGTAAAATACGATAAAAAACACCTCAAAACAACCCTCTTGTTTTTCTGCAGAAATTAAAGACAAAAATCAGGGATTGTTAAGATAGAGTTCAATGTTACAGGATTTTAACCTAGACATTGTACATATCAAGGGCAGAAACAATCTGATTGCCGACTGTCTCTCTCGTATTTAGAGTTTATAGTTGTTCACACTTTTAATATCACATTTGTAAAAAGAGAGATTTTTCGCTGAAAAATTTTCTTCTTTTTGAAGAGGGGGATCTGTTATGTAGGTCATTTTACCTCACTCATGACCTGAGGTTAATTAGTCCAGAACATTTTTAAAGGCCATTCTCCTCCATGACCTTGAATTTAATTAGTCATGTTCAGACAGAACTTCTGGAAATTTAATTATTCGTGTTTACTACAAGTGGAGATATTTTAGGACGGCAATTAGTATATCAACAGAAGTTCTAGATTATACTCTCCATATTGAATCATTGAGTATAAATAGGGAACGGCACAGTTTTCAGTCAGACAATATGGATCGTGTCACTGACGTTTTTACTTCAAGACTTTGGGTTCAGTCTTCAGCAGTGTAAATTGTCAAGAACAGTTCAAGAAGCTCTTACATATTTAATAACTTTCTGTAGTTTGATTGGCCCTATATGAACACAGGCTCCTTAGCTGGGTAGTCTGCTAAGTAGATCGATTTTCGGATCGATCTATTGATCCCGTAGTCAATATGCCCGCCACTGCAACCTAAATACTCACATTGGCGGGCATATCGACTACCGGATCAATAGATCGATCCGAAAATCGATCTACTTAGCAGACTACCCAGCTAAGGAGCGCCTATGTATGAAAAGCTGAATGCAATGAATTTAATCATACTTCACAGACATATTGGTTTTACTTAGATAGGCATGCTGGAAGTTTTTGTGTTTTTGCTACATCTTTTTTCTAACGCACTCCTTTTGGCACATGGTGTCCCATGAAGTCTTTACTTTGATTATGACTGGAGGGGATGCCAGATCAAGCATTTCTCTCATATTTCAAAGTCATGTCACCGTGGTCTGAACACAAGTACGTGCGTAATCTATAAAGTATTGTCTTTCCGGTAGGGTTGCAATGATATGCTCCTTGCTTGTTTGTTTGTTTGTTTTTGCTGAAGTTATGCAAGCTGCGGATGAAAGCTGAATGTTAAACATTGTTTGTTAAAAAGTTCATTTTGTGCTGTGTGATAGCTGTATTATCGATGCCTTGCTGTTATCTGAGAAACAATCAATAACAATACTTATAGTCAAATCTGTGTACGGTGGTCACAAAAGGGACAAAGAAAAATTTACCACTGTAAAGGAATTTAAGCCTTTCTGTAAAGGGAATAGTGGTATGCCTTTCAGTGTAGGTACTGAGCTGAATGGTAAATTTGATAAAAGATTACAGTCATAATAATATTCAATGTCATTCACCTCTTGAAGATCATGTGACATGCATTTAATTTTTGAAAGAACTGTAATGCAAGTATAAAATCAGTCAAAATAGATTCATAACTTGTTTTTAGTCTAAGCGTTTTTGACATGTCTTTCACAGTCATAAAAGAGGGGAATTAACACTCTGTAAGAATGATCACCAAGACATGTTCAATTTGCATCCTGAATCTGTCTCTCTTTTAATGAATATTGCATAGATTGTGGTATCGGCTGGTTTCTCAGTGTTATGGTCAGAATATCACCTCACTTGAATGCAGCGTCATACTTGGATAAGTTGCAATATTGTGTCCCAGAGCACAAACTTTCGGTTCTGTTTGCTTCTTCCATGGTCTAACATGCTACCATCCCCATCCATTAAGCATTATAAGCAAGATTTGGTACTACATTGGGAATGGCCTTGTTGATATGGCAGCAATAATGCAGTAATGGGAATGGTGTCGACCCCAGCCGACAGAAGTGGAAGGGAAAGACTACTCTGTCCAATCCTATAACTCTTGTGTTAGACATCCACAATACAAATCAGGCTCAGGTAACATGTAATTGCATACATGTTTCGCACACATTTTTGCAGTTTTGGGCAAGTACAGAAAAGGCAATCAAGCTTGCACAAACTGTACCAAAATAACCCAATTCCAATCCTATTGGCCTACATTGTATCTATATTTAAAATGCTTGGAGTTATTTCTGGTAACTGCATAGTGATGGAAACCTACACATTTTCCCCCCTTTTTTATCACAACTGGAAGTTGTGATATAGAGGTGGTTTCAACCGGTGTTTGATGTGGTCCATTTCCGTAAACGACAAAAAGTCAAAAACTGCTGAACAGACTGCGTTGATATTTGATACCGATACATAGACTGGTTCCAAGGTTCCAATTCCGAAAAATGGAGCCAAACGGAGCGCCGGTTAGATAGTTTTGGGAAATTTCTAACCCCCCTTTTTATCTAATTGATTTTAGGGGTCTTTCATATATGTAGTTTTGGAATGTACACCAATCCTGCATTGTGGACTGTTTTATGAGTTGTTGAACAGAAATGAGGTTTTGATGAATGTTAGAAATATGCAGGATGGCTGATTCGAAGTATAAGAGATTTCTATGGTCTTTTGGGCATCAAAAGCATTAAAAAAAACATATTTCATAGTTTAGATTCTCACTTTTGAGATGACCCTAGGCATTTGTTAAGTAAACATCCTTGAGTCAATATACAGACTTTGACATTCCAGAGATTAAGTATCCACAACCTCACATGTTACAGTCTTTCACTAAAATGGTATGGCCCAAACCCATTGTTATCAATGGAGAGTGTGGACCTGTCTACAGGAAATTGGGGTGAACAGGTTAGACAATGACGTTACAAGTTGTAGGTTAGTTATCAAGGTAGCACCAGCATAGAGTCCTGAGCATCTGTCCATGTGTTCTCACAGCAAATTACAGGAAAAAAAATTATTTGAGAAGTTTCTCTCCTTTAAATAGAAGTATATTACAATTTAAACCTGTCATGATAGATTGCTCTCAAATGATCTGAAACACAGTAATTGCCCATTAGGAACAAATCTATAGCAAGATTTATGTAAAGTTCATGAACTTACACAAGGTATTAGACAAAAGATGACCATGACTTTGCTACTTTTCAACATTTATTTCAATCAGATTTCCCCAGCTTAGTGTATAATTTTGTAATCTTAATTACTGTCAACTTAGCTTTACTAACTTATTCATGCCTCGTCATTATTCTTACACTACTGTTATACCTTATAACCACAAAATTTCAAGAGATGCATATATGATTGTCACTTAACAAACAATTTACAAATATGTCTTCTGCTTTTTCTCCATATACATATACATGTCTCTTTTCTCATAAAATGAGCTTAAAATTGCAATGTGAAAAATAGTCTTTCAGCTATATGTTGCTCATTGACTTCCTGGTCTGTCTAATTCACAGTGAGTGTGGTTGCTGATAAATGCCGATAATACTAGGCGGTCATAATGCGCCATTGGCGGTATTTTTTAACATAATGACCATAGGTCATTATCACATCTGGAAGTTGTGATATAGGGTTAGCTTCAACCGGTGGTGGACAGTGTCCATTTTCCGTAAACGACAAAAGTCAAAAACCACTGAACAGACTGCATTGATATTTGATAGAGATATTCAGACTAATTCCAAGGTTCCGATTCCGAAAAATGGAGCCAAACGGAGCAGCGGTTAGATAGTTTTGGGAATATTTCTAACCCCCCTTTAACTAATTGATTTTAGGGGTCTTTCATATATGTAGTTTTGGAATGTACACCAATCCTGCATTGTGGACTATTTAATGAGTTATGGAACAGAAATGAGGTTTTGATGAATGTTACAAATATGCAGGATGGCTGATTCAAAGTATCAGAGATTTTCATGCGCTTTTGGTAATAAATTGATAAAAAACAACATATTTAATGTTTTAGATTTCTCACATTTGTTATGACCCTTAACATTACAGACTTGATGACATAACTAGCTGCTGGACCTGTTTACTGGCGCATTGATTTAAAGACAAAGATCGTTTTATTTTGTAATAAGGACGTGTGATTTCGTAAAACATAGTCTATTAGCCTGGAAATGTGATTTTTGCGAATATTGCTTACCCCACTGACAAACAGTGTGGTTTGAAAATGGCTGGAATTCGCTACTTCGGGACTTTGTTTTCTGTGTGCATTTACTGACCAACTCCAAACCCGCAGCACCTACCCATTCAGTATTTCATGTACAGGTGTACCCAGAGATAGAGTAGTTTCACAATGTGCCAGTTGTGATCAAGTGCCATTGGCGCTATTTTTTGTTTTCATCATATGGATAGAGTCTTCTTCATTTGGTTGGAAATGATTATACCTTCTAGTTTGCCATGTATAATGCAAGTAATACTTATTTCCACCTCTTGCAATCATTCCCACTTATTTCAAATCATGTAAATCATACAAACTGGGCTGATTTTGTTTTAGTTGCTCTAACAACCCTTTATTTCATCAAACTGTCCTCAGTGTAGGACGTGCTCTGTCCATCACGTCTGGCACCCCAAAATTTAACAACTCGATGGTGCCAAATTGATGTGACAGAGTGCAAAGACATAATTGTACAAATCTGTTGATTAAAGAAGCATATCTCAATATCAAGTACTCATGCCTAACAAGGCTTAAAAGAATTTGACCATTTTTGGCAGGTTTCTCTGTTAATTTTGTGTCCTGAAAGGCAACCAAGATAAATGACTGGAGTCTGGCTCACACAAAATAAAAATCAAACCTGAGAAACTAACTAAAACCATGGAGAATATTTTATCATGCAGAGACTCACACAGTGGTATTTGATACAACATGACCACTATTATACAATAATGCCCGATTTATGTTTGGACGTATTGGTAATGTGAAAAAAATTAGCATCTATCCCGGGAAGATTTGCATTCGTGAAAATTAACATCTATCCCAGGAAGAATTGCATTTCATAACCTTTGCCTTGATGTGCCATTGACTCTTTTGTGGACCCGTGATAATTCTACACATTTCATGCATTCTTATTAGGCTGAGTAATTGGAATTTTGTGACATTCAAGTTCTGAAATCCTACAACTTAGAGAGAACACAGAATTATGAAACATGGACACATAATATTAAATGTTTTTCTTTAAAGTCACTTACAAATCTTATTTCATTGTAACAATCACTTGCTTAGCACATTGATGAAAGATATTGCACAAAATTTCATTACACTTCTGATGACGTATTCCCTATGAAATTTTATGAAACACATATATTCATAAAAGGAAATTGTCAGATTTTAATTGCGTCAGCAGATGTTGGGTTTGTTCGAAACAGCAGTTGTACACAGTGTTGAATGGATGAAATATATCGCTCTAAACTGACAAATTTATTGTATTTCTTTCACTTAATGAAGATTCATCAAACTTACAACTGTATGAAAAATATACAAAGGATTGGGTGACCAAAGCAGGTGCAGATCACCTATACAAAGACATTCCCAACATCACACCACGCAACCACCAAAAGGAAAAGCTGATGTAAAATATTCAACAATTTAAAGTAAGAAAACAATGAAAAATGAAAAAAAAAAATGTTTATGTAGGTCTACATTTTCTACAACAGCAGCACACTGTCCATCTACAAGTGTTTTTAGGATCAAATGAACTATGAAATTTGTTCCAATACCATATTTTTATTGCCCGTTTAATAAAAGCAAGCGTTGCATTGATGGTCCGTAATGCCCTGGGTAAATTATTCCATAAATTGGCTATAGGGTGAAAATAGAGGTGCTGGTGAGAAAGAGTGTTAAAGCGATTAAAATCACAGTCTGTATTTGAATCTAGCACTTGTTTTCGAGCTATGTCTAATAGATCATACCCACACTATATTATTTCGGTTTCTACAACTGGATCACCAAGGAATAAGCATTCCTTTGAAATCATAAAATAATGCATTGTGCTCCTTTGTTCTCGTTGCCATGACATTCATTAAACCGTTGACACAATCTTCGGTGCTTGTATTGGCATTAGGTCCTCCCATGTCGGTTTGGACCCATCCTGGATGTAGATTTACCACCATTACTTTATCAGCTTCAAGTTCAATGCTGAGGTTCTTGCTGACCATATGCAAAGCTATCTGTGAAGAGAGAATTCAGAAATGTGTTTCGCCAGATTCAAACTTGCAACCTACAATAACAACTCACATATAAAAGAAGATGGTATGATAGGTTAATGAACTACGACCCCATCTCAAATAAAAGTTCACTAACAAGATGACTCTGTCACCACTCTATTCCTTAACCACCACTACCATGAAGGTTTTCAATCCCGTACTTCTGATGTGCTACATGTACTAGGTTAAGAGTGTCCAATGTTTCTACACACCACAGGGATGAAGAAAACTTTGGTTACAGTTGGCAAAAATGAAAGTATAGGCAGTTACAGGTAGTGAGTCAGCACATTAACTTTGTGCAAAATGTCTTGATTTTTACTTAACTAATAATTTTCAAAGTCGACAAGTTTTAGTTGACAGAAGGTTCTTGTTGCTGACTGCTGGCTATTTTCTACATCCCTGCAGCCAACTTTACTTTGGAAATACATGTATACGAGTAAGAGATTTATGTGGACATCAAGGAAAATAATGCCCTATACATGTATATGGACATATTCACATTGATTTGTTTTGTGATATGATCAAACATGGTCATCATGTAACCAATTTGCTATGAAACATTTTAAGTCAAAAGCCTATAACACAGACATTCCTTGACCTTTCTTGCTCCACTTGTCACAAGTACATCATTATAACAGCTTTATATGAAGTTTTTTTTTGACAAGATCCACCATGGCTGTCTTGTGCCCATTTTGTTGAGAAAATTTTACTGACACAGCAAAACATATTTCGCTCAAACTTTGTAAAAGGAAAATGTCCTATATGGTGTAATGCACATGTCAATTGTTTTGATAGTATATACCTGATGGAAATTTTGTTAATAATTTTGTTTTGCTGCAGCCATTACATACACACACACACACACACACACACACATACCATAACTGATTTCATTCAAACTTTGCGGAAGCACAAGGTTTAAGCGAAATGTTTAACAGTGAAGTTTTACATTGGAAACTACACACATTTTTTTGAAGTTATTATCTATTGATCATTGACAATGACAGCAATGTGGGTTGAGCATATACCTAGTACATGTATAGGTAAAAGGCACCTGCACACAGACTTCAAACTCTATGAATCTCACACGTAAGTTACCAATAGCTTGTCAACAAATACTCATTCACTGACAAAGTCTAAATGTATTATGGCAGAGGACAGTCTTGGCACAGCTGGATATCACTGATACTTGTAGAATTCACATAAACTTTACGTTCACCCAAACTTTACGTTCACCCAAACGGCATGCTACTGTAACAGTAATTTCTGCTGTAATTTTTGCTTAACCTGTAAAACCTACCTTGGAACATCTATAGCTGTAATATCTGGCACTTCTATTATCATCGATGGAACCCACTTTACTGGACATATTCATGATTGCAGCACGTGATGCACTGTACTCATCTTTACCATAGGTCTGTGCTGCTTTCCGGATGAGTGGCAGAAATCTCTGTAGAAATCAAAATGAGAAGTTGTATTAATAAAACAACAAAAAGTCACTGATCTTATGCAATTTTTTCATACAGCTGCACTACCATATTTTATCTTTTACATTCCACACAACAAAATTGTGAAATGTGGGAGTTCATTTTGCATTTTGAAATGCTGATGTTGACCAGATCTGTAAATATAGCCATGTCCTTATTGTCTTGTTCAGACTCAAAATATGACTATGACCTTGCTAGAGCTTGAATAATCCTGTTTGGGGATTGCATTCTGGGGTGCCTGGTACAAGTGATACAATCTACCAAACCAAAGTATTAGTGTCCTCTTGTAATATTAAATTGCATGGAATTAATGTAAACAATATTTAGAAATTCATCAAGCAGTAATATTTACAACTTATTATTGATTTGGATGCCTTTAGTGTACAAATCATATCCAACATGTAAAATTCTGATGCGAAGGTATTGAGATTTCCACCAAATTAACAATTTTGCTGCTCGATAACTTCATTTGAACAAATTGTTTACAGTTGAACATGCATCTACACACCAAATACATAGATTAAGTGTGCAGCAGTTTTCAAAGTTTTGCAATTGGACCAGGGAAGTCGAGAATGAGCTATTTGGAATTTTTTTGGACTAAAACAGCAAAAATTGTCCAAAAAATACAATATTGTAGGTTTTGTCACAATTTGAATAAAACTAATGTATAATATTGGATCATATTGAAAAATAAACTGAGTTTCCTATGTATGCCATAGTGTATTATCCCTGTACCAAGTTGAAAGAAATTGACCAGGGCATGTCTGAGATAATAATCTGCGTGGACAGATGAACGGACAGAGCCCAATCTACAACATAAGTCCCTTCAGACTTTGCCAACAGATCTAAATAGAATGGTATCAAAGCACAAGGGTAGACACGCGGTCTTGCACTGTGCTTTGCATCAATAGATGCAAATAGATATTGATTCTTACAGATTCAGGAAGATTCATCATTCATCACAAATTTCCAAGAAATTCTCCTGCACATTTGAATCATATCATAAAATAATTTTGCACACATATGTAAGTCATAGTGTGTTGTCCTTCTGCCAAATAAAAAAAAAATCAGTTAATGTTTGAGTAATGGCTATGGACATGAAAAAAGTCAGAACAAACTGGCCATATGGTGACCATATTGGATTTAATCGTAAAGCTGTTTGAGGTGAATTTGTCAGTCATAGTGCTTTGTGCTTGTGCTGAGTTTGAATGGCATCAGTCAAGGCATGCCTGCATAATAGCCGAATAAACCCAAAATGGTTGCCAAATTGGATCATATCACAAATCCAAATGGCAAGCATATGTATGCCATAATATTTTATCCTTGTACCATGTTCAAAAGAAAATCAACTGGGAAATATCTATGTGGACAAACAGAACCAAATCTATATGACACCCCCTTAAACTTCGACCTTGGAGACTAACAATACTACTTCGTACCTTAGTGATTAATAATGGACCAATTGTATTCACTCTGTAGACTGACAGCATTGCTTCTTCTGTCACATCATCAATTTTAAGTTCTTTTATAGCAATTCCAGCATTATTAATTAGCAAATTGAGTCCACTTCCTGTAAGTATCTGTTCAACCTGCACGGCTGCATTCTCAATGGTTGTCTTGTCCTCAACATCTGGAAAATGAAAGCAAATTTCTAGATTTCTCATTTCAAACATTCAAAAATCACACAGGATATAATGACAAAGCTGGCTATATACAGCTCCCCTGCAGTTTCCATAGAAACAAATATAAACTAGCTGGTTGTAAGGTATCTGGCATACAATAATTCATAAATCAATAAAAATCTGAAGAATTCAGTAAAATATTGGAAAACAGAGTTTTGGAAAAAAGAAAATTTGACTATTTTTGAATTGGCATATTCAATTGAACAAAATCCAATCCACAACCTATAAAGCATTTGCCAACAAAACAAAAGGGTGGTACATGTGGAAATGCTGAACTTTTGCAGTGAACATTCATTACACGCACGCACAGTCATGGAAGAGAATATGCTTCAATGAAATTTTAATTCATACCTATTTTGAGTACATGAACACTTGGATTGTCCTTGCTTATCTGCTGTAACTCCTGTAAAAAATTAATATTTGTTCTGAGATATATTTCATAGATTTTTGTGAAATATTCTGTAAAGAGCTTGATCATAAATGCAGTATAAATTCTTAAATAAATACTTCAATGAAAAATATCATAGTTCTGCTTTTATTTTCTCTTATTGTTTGTGTTGATGATTTATATTAACTGTGTCACCTTCATTTTGTGGGAACACAAAGAGACAAATGCAAAATGCAAAGTACATAATTGTATTTATGAAAACTAAGATGATAGAATAACATTACATATCTGTAATATTACATACCACAATGATAATATGTGACATTTTTCCTTTCAGTTCCTGCATATCTGTATTTATACCATGGAATCTCATTCAACCTTATATATATATTGCTTTTTAACCACAGCTGTGATGCTGCCTAGAGTCTAAAGCAATTTCTGTATGAAACTGTATGCATATTGTTGCCACATCACTGAATTCCAATATAAATAAGTGGTGGAAATAGTAAACTAGAAGGTATGATGATTTCAACAATGTTTTGAATACAACAATAGTGTGAACGTCTGAAGACAAGAATATTGGAAGAGACGAATTTGATTTGGACGGACATCCAAAAGTACTAACATACATACATACAGACATACAGACGCCGCCGACCTACCATATAAGCTCTCTTTGGTATAAATACTTATACCAAATGTGAGCTAAAAATTGTGTCAATGGCATGGTAGCTACGGCTGAACATTTCTTTTCAGTCAGCATCTTTTTATAGCAAATCTAATGACATCTGTCAATTCGTTGATTCAAACTTTAGCTTTTCTTAAAACTTCACCAAACAAAATACCTGCTGATGAATTGTAATAAAAATCTCAAAAAGCTAAAAAAGCATGCACCTCATTGTATTGTTGCAAACCCTCACCCCTATGCAAAACATGCACAAACATGGAATACATACAATTATCTCGCTTATGCTGTTCCATCCACAGTAACCATCACTTCGGCATTCTTTAGATATAACGCTAAAGCTAAAGCTGAGTAGCGTTATTTCAGCGTCAGTGAGGAAGGTCACTTGAGTTTGAGGATGACGCCAACTTTACGCTTGTGAGTAGACTTGGTTCAAGTCTGTGATTTGTGAATGTTTGAGTGGAGTGAATGCAATGATTTGTATTTTGCTTTCATGTGAATAGCGCGCCTGAGTGGACATGATGAGTGAGGTGAACGCTATACAGGGGAGTTTCACCCGGAATCACGGTGAATCCGGCAGAAACTAACTCACTATACTGCGCAGACTCAAAGGTAACACATTCAATCGCTGGGAAAACCGGCTTGGGCTACCAAATTCCGAATTCCAATAGGTTTGTACGAAATTGGAGAGGCACAAGAGAAAATATTATGATTTTATTGTTTGAAAATTCACCGCCTTAAACCAAGTCTATCTTGTCTGTGTTTCCGCTGCCGCTCGTTTTTTTCGCATTTTCAGAAGAAAATCAGATGTTTACGAAAATATTCTAGTTAGTATTCGTACATTTTGCGAAGATATTTGACCACTAATCACTATGAAAAAACGTTCGAAGGGAAATGTAAACATTGTTTTTACTCCAAACCTTTCATTTTGCAGAGTTGGTAACACGAACCTGGCCATGGTTTTCCATGGTTTTACACGCAATAGAACACAACTAAGTCTCTCTACTAAAATGACATCGTCCAAAATCTTCAACCAACCAATGACTCTGTATCAACTATGGTTAAGTCTCTGCGCTCGTAATGCACAGGTTTTGATGTTGGGTCCACTTTCGTCATGAAAGCCGTCTTTTAATTGGACAATGCATTTGAAAGGCCGACACACAGCAGACGGCGCATGGCAATCATTAAGATATGGAGCGGTCAATACTGCATGCGATAGACGATGACTAAACTAGTAAGAGGTCCGATCTCCGAAACTTTAATAAGGCATTACCGGTGGTAAGCTTTATCAGACAAAGACAGAGATCGTGTAGCTTCGACTGCCAAGAGCCACACAAACTGTGAAATTGCTGGAGATTTCGCAAAAAAGAGCATGATTACCGTTTTGAACTACGTGAGCTCGTCAAGATGAAGTTGTCCCTGTGCAGCAGATTTGAACGCCATAGAGAGCTACCGACGTTTGAAATCGAAGTTGGAAAATAATCTTAAAGATGGTCATACCAGTTCCGTAACTCAAATCTCATTCAGTAATGTGATTCGAATATTGACGGCACGCGGTTTTAGATACACTCAGTGTGACAGTTTTCGGACAGGGCAGTGAATTTCGCCCAAAAGCTGTTTCATACATGACGAGCAGTACGAAATCTTATTACCACACCCTTCGAAACTTTATTGTGTTTATCCTAAAACTGTTAACAGGACGGAAATGGTATTTAGGGGGTCAAAGTTGCCAAATTTTTGACCCAATGTTGAGTGTGTAGTAATCGGACGTCGTCTTTGGAATGTGATTATAGGGGCTAAATATTGATATTTTGAAACTTCAAATCCCCGATTTTCAATTTAGAAAACTGTTTGTAAGAATTTCGTGATAAATTAGTTATGTTCAATCCATGGACGACGTAACTATATTTCGATATAGTTTCTATATTTAGCACATGTATAGTGCTTACATATCGGACATGGGCTGTCTCTGTGTGTTGCTTTTGACACCTTGTATCGTACGGTGCGCCCGATATAGCTTCCATCAAAAAAATAACTATTCACCTGACTTAATATGCGGACACATGACTTGTGAAACGCTATCAATACAGAGCGAAGTGAGTACAACGAACAGTGCAGCATGTCATTAAATGTCCGAAAACTGAGGTCGTCCGAAAACTGTCACACTGAGATTCGGGGGTCTAATTTAACTTCGAAAATCATTTAATTTGTTTTGGGATTGAGTGTTGGTAATGTACAGTATTTATCTTTTATTCAGTCTTACTTGCCTATATTGACATCCCATTTACTTTGTTCAGCAAATCAAACCATTATTATTGATTGGTTTACATTTGTGTCTTTTTATTTTATATGAATTATTGTCTTTTTTTTGATGCGTCACTTGTACAATCATTGACAGTCTCGCTTCTCCATGGTCCGTCCACCAAGCACAGCACTTTGTACTATGGTGCAACATATGTCAACATGTACGACCCAATTTACATAAATATCAAAGCTCACAAAAACCCCCGAATATGATATAAAAAGCACGTCACTACATTTTTGTAAGCAACCGAGGATGAGAAACAAACTAAATTTTTTTGCCATAATACCTGGTATTTTATTGTCATTTAGGGAATATGACTGGACAACATTGCTGCACAGAACAAAATATTGAAAAATGCAGGTCTACATTGTTACTTTCACTGTCTTAAATTTCAGTACTTTCACTGGAAATAAAGATATCTGACTTCACAAGTTCAAACTTATGAACGTACTAGTATTATTTGTTTCAATTGACTGTATCAATTATGATCAATTCAAGAAATACAGTGAAACTTAGAGTGTACTTGGATGGCCTAATTATTGAGGAAAAAAGTCTACGGTAATTATTGCATGAGAAAATTTTTCTCAAAATGAGAATATTTTTAGCGCACCATTCTCATTTTTGAGAACATAACCTGCTGACCCAGAGGAAACCCAGCTTGTGAGAGACCTTTCAGTAGAACAGAAAGTACCAAGTCATCCTTACAGGCTGTTCCAAGCGTCACCAGTCCTCCCTCAACAAGCAAAAATAAGACCAGTGATTCTACTTCGGAATAAAAGGACGCCATGTGATCTACAGACTCAATACGTCCTAAGATCATGTGATGGCAATACAAACAAACCCATGTTTCTATGTATGTTTGAGAATATGGGTTTGTTTGTACCGTATTCCATTCCAATTACGGGTTTAACCTATTTCCTTTGTACAATCTGACTGCGAACAAATTCACATCTCCACCGCGCCCCTGGGTACACCCTTTATATTATACAAAATATACTAGGATGGTAGGTGCTGCAGAGTTTGAATTTTTTATGTATCTGTACACCAAATACAGATATGTACATGGTAGATAAGTAGGTAGGTAGGCATTTGGCAAATGTAGCCAAATGTACGTACATACATACATACATACATACATACATACATACATACATACATAATCCGTGGCTTTGGTATGGCGGGTACATGCAACTCGAAAAGATTTGATACTTACATGCGCGGTATCTGGTGACCTGCACGATGCAAATATATGAGCAGGAGGAGATGGCAGTCGCACAAATTGTTTCACCAACTCCAAGCCGATTCCCCGGCTACAACCAGTAATTAACACAGTTTTTGCCTGTAAAGATGCCATTGACTCTGAAGCGTTTGACTGGAGGTTATCGTGAGTGCAGCTCGTCACTTCTGTTCTGATTGTCTGGGTAGAAGGTGATGGCATATCGATCACGCTCGGGTCAGGGGTTATCTGCTGGAAGCGCGGTCAAACGCCACCAGCGGTGCTCGTCCATATTATTGTTGTTTGGCGCAATCTCAATAACACATATGCGCGCGTAAATTTGGGTTGCTGCCTCTCTCTTAGAGGGTCTATGTATCAATGAACAATTACGATTTCAAAATAATAAATACCTCACCATATAAATAAGATAAATGTAGCACTAAAGGGAATTAATACTGTTGTTTTCGATGGTCAACAATTAATTCGCTCAGACGTAAACAACACAATATTCTTCTGTGAGCAATCGGTAAGCTTATATTGCTAGCACTTTCCACAGTCCCTCGTGGACTATTCAGCTCTTGGACTATTCGCCCCATAGACGAGTGTAGTGATACACCCGGTGGTGGCAGTCCCCGGGTTGGTGGGTACCCATGCGCGTTACCAAATTAACGGAAAAGGGGGTGTTTTTCTTCAGTCATCTCGGAGATTCTAGGTCCGTGAAATCGAGAAAAAGGGGTACTTTTTCAGAGTAACCTCCGAGATTAGGGGTAGTCCTTTCATAATCTCCCTAGGACACTAAATCTGGTCTAGTCTCACTCACAAAGAAAATGAAAAACAGTACCGTACGTTTGTATGTACATATGACCTATACATGCCCATCACTTAGATGATTGTGTATGAATGTGACTAAAATCAGGTGAGGACAAACATTTGTGATGTATGTACATGTATACAAAGTCAACCTCCAGGGTCAACCCTGGAAGTCAACATACTAACCTCCTAGATTTCGAAAATAAGGTTATGTTTTTTACAGCTAATTTCTCCCAGATTTGCCACAAATAGGGGGTGTTTTTCTCAGAAATATTCTAGGAAAGGGGGTACTTTTCAAACTTGGGTAACAAGCATGGGTACCCACCAACCCGGGGACTGCCACCGCCGGGGTGATACATAGCGGCCGCCGCGTACTATGCATATTATTCTATGCTTAGGCCGCGTTCAAAAAAAATGGCGGGGGGGGGGGGGCGGAGGAATCGCGATTGAAATCTTATTTTTTTTCAGATCCCCCCCTCAATACCCTCAAAAATTTTCAAGTCCCCCCCTCGATACCCTCAAAAATTTTCAAGTCCCCCCCCCAAATTACCATATAGCCGCATATTAATTAGGAATGCACGCAGAGTAAAAAAAAACATGTAATGTGTCGTTCTGCACGCAAATGTTCAACACTACCTCTTATCAGCAGGTTGTAGAGCCATATACCTAGGGCAAGTTCTTAAATTGATTCATTTTTAAATGC
Source organism: Ptychodera flava (assembly GCF_041260155.1). Taxonomy (NCBI): domain Eukaryota; kingdom Metazoa; phylum Hemichordata; class Enteropneusta; family Ptychoderidae; genus Ptychodera; species Ptychodera flava. Next base: position 10,218,808 of record NC_091946.1, read on the forward strand.
ATCAGTGAACTTTTGGATTTCTCAGTCTAAGCCGACTTGAGTTTATCCAACTGTGGCCAGTTCAATGGCACCAGCTGAAAAGCACACAAAATGACAATCATGAGAGAGTATGAAATTTGTGTATTCCTAGCTACGTTTAACCAAATTGTGAAAAAATGAGCACAGTGACCTACCGAGAATTTTTTTTTCAAAAGTACAAGACATATGTACAACTTAGATGCCACTTATAAAATGTTTTACAAAATTGACAATACTGGAAGGTTAAAATATTCCATGAAATTAATGTTTTAATCTCAGAAATTTTGGGTGTAATAATGGCAAATTTGATAAAAAATAAAAGATTCCATTTAGTCACACATTTTTCCATTTAAATTAGAGTCTTTACTGTTCAAAGTTTTACTTTTGTGTTATTGGTACAATGAGATGTGAAAATTTCATTCACTGCATGAACTTGAAATGAATGGTTTTATATATTGATTTTAAGTGATTTTAGAAAAACTGACTTTTCATCGTACATTTGTATAAGATCAAGTATGGTGACCCCATCTTTTTTCTCTAATATTTGATTCTTCTCATATGCCAGAATTCAAATATCCATGGTAACTGTTAGTCCCCTAGTCTTCTATGCGTTGCTCTCTGGCTGGATCTTGTGTACAAGTAGATGTATGTTTCACTGTCAATTGAGTGTCCTATGGCCGAAACTCTTCTTAAACTACATCAGAGTCAGAGCTACATGTATCACTGTCACTGCCAGTATGTAGTAGCAGGGCAGTAGTTGTACTAACTTTTTATTTTGACAATATTTTTGTTCAGTTTATACAATTGTGTTCTTGTTCTACTCCCTACAGAATGTTGAGCTATCCAGTATTCAGCTTGCCAACACAGCCTACGTGTACCGTGCATTTGCATCATTCAATTATCACCAATATTTAGACAAACGGGCTTTGTTGACAAACTGAATATTGTGTTTTTCAGCAGCATGCTGTAGAGAGACACCAAGAAACTGTGTTTGATACATTGCATAGAAATATTGAAAAATTATCAACAGTTGTAGCTCCTGCCCCATTACAAGGCCAACTTGTTCTACGAAAATTAATGGCATTCATACATTTTTAGACTTTTTTGAGATTTAAAGACATAAAATATGACAAAACGGTTCTAGATTTTGTTTAATTATTACTAACATTAGAACCATTGGACGACATCAAAATGTTGGGAGTCAAAATATTTTCAGGTCCCCCCCCCCCTATAGGCAGAGCAAAACTTTCAAGCCCCCCTCGACTACCCCAAAAAATTTCGAATCCCCCCCGAATTCCGCCAGCCCCCCCCCCCACCACTTTTTTGAACGCGGCCTTAGTACGCGGCGGCCGCTATGTATCACTGTGATTCGCCCCATAGACGAGTGTACATAAGCGAGGGTTGTTTCTCGCTTATGTACACTCGTCTATGGGGCGAATAGTCCCAGAGCTGAATAGCCCACGAGGGACTGTGCACTTTCAAATTCGTAAGTAGGCCTAATACAGTTATCTGCAAATACGTGAATATTCGGCGACTTGAATCTTTTTTTATTCTACCACATAACTATACCTAATAACTATAAGCTTAATAGGCCTAACGGTCTCATCTACGTCTGTAACCTATAGAGTTTCATTGTACATTAAAGTTTCGGTATTAGAGGATGTAATACGGCAATAGCGCTGATCGCAGATGACGTCACTGTTCTCTCTCATTAATATGCATAAATAAACATTTGTCCGCATTTTCCGCTTAAACGACGAAAATAAAACCTGCGTCACACTTTATATTCGTATGAATTGATGAGTGAGACTACAAGCTGCAACAACAGCCGCGCATACAACGACAAAATTTGTCCGAATTTCAGCATATTTGTCCGAAAGTCACGCGAGTGCAGCTTTATTTAGTAAAAAACCCGAAATCGCGATCAACGCTATTGTACAATGTGTGGCGGGTTAGATTATATTTGGAAAAAAACGAATCTTGTTTTCCTAGGATTTTATACGTGAAACTTGTGTGACGCCAAAGGTCAAATAACGGCTCTAATACGATCAGGACTTCCCGTCAATTTTATTCTTCTATACTCCGCTTTCGGACTCCGCTTCCTCTTGTAAGGTATGCGTTGGTATATAATAATCTTAGCGATTAGGCCTACTAAACATCTGTCTCATGTAATATACCTTAGTATGCATTTGACTTTTCTTGTAAAACTCTACTTAGGAAGGTGTAAACAAAAAACGGCAATCATTAAATATCGGGATTGTGCCCTCAGCGTATAGCAGAGCTGAGGTATTGTCTCAAACAATACGCGGCATGGTGACAATACCTCCGTTATCTCACAGTCGTTTGGTGGGCTATTCAGCTCTGGGACTATTCGTCCCATAGACGAGTGTACAGAAGCGAGGTTGTTTCTCGCTGACATCACTCTGAGATAATATTTGTATATTCTTCTCGCTTCTGTACACTCGTCTATGGGGCGAATAGTAGTCCCAGAGCTGAATAGCCCACGAGGGACTGTGGTTATCTCGGTATTTCGTCAGTCGATAGATACCCTGGATAAAACTGCTAAAACAACACTAAAATGCAGGTAATTCTGCTAGGAAGGAATCTTATTCTAGACAGATGTATTGTGATCGCTGATACGCGATCGGTGATCTATATTTTTAATTCGACGACTCAGCTTTATTTCTTGATAGTTGATTAGGCCTACTACTGCTTTAGAGTATTGACACTTCGGCTTTGCGGGTCGAACTTTTATTAATTTCCAAGGTAATCATCCCGGTAACATGCTGTGAAAGTTTTGATGTCCTAACCTGTTGGAAAGGGTCATAAATCTACTTGCAATCGATGTTATATCACCGCTTCTGACAAGGGTAACTTTTATTTTCAGGGGTTCGGGGGATGGCCGTCAAGGGTAGATGTTAGGGGTCAAACTATGCTTCTGAGCGCATAATTTCACCACAACCGACTTGGTTATGAAATTTCCAACTATTCCTCAATCCAAAACTGGGGAAAAGTTTTAGGATCGACCAGCTTCGTGCACATTTAACCACAGACAGTGGAGGGGGGGGGGGTACTTTACAGATGTAAAGATGCCAATCAGGTGGGTAAATACCATATCCGAAAATGTTCATTCAACAAACAAAAAACAAACAAACAAATAAATAAACAAACAAATAAACAAATAAACTGCTCTTTATTGACAAATATTAACAAAACAGCTTTTCGCTGTTATTTTATTAAAATAACAAATAAACAAACACAAACATACACACAAACAAACAGACACAAATAAACAACAAGCCCGTGTACCCTGTGGTCAAACGTCAATTACATATTTGCGAGTGCCCTCAATGGATCGAGAATGTAGAAAATACGTACTTTCGTTTATGTTGCCCCGGGACATGCGCAGTAAGTATATTTACTTCAAACAAACTATGACAAATCTGTCGGACATTAGTGCCAAACGCACAGACAAATTTAAAATATCCTCTGTCAAATTTTGCCGCTGGTTGCTGGTGACAGAAATTCAACGACGATTATCGAAATCAGTTGTCATCTTTAAAGTCGCAGATTACTTTTCAAAACAACTGAGAAAACTAACGTCAGGATAGTCATATTTTTCTAAGTCTATTGAGCATTTGAAAAATTGTGAGAAAAACTCATCGTTCATGACCAGTATGTGTGTTACAGCGCATGCGTAACTAACCCGGTCAGCCATATGGCTAAATTGTTAACAAAACTGTCAGTCATACAACGAAATTGGAAGAATTTTAATTTAGCATTTCATTTCTCTGATAGTGCAGCTACTGTTAAGACAAGAATACCAGAGGTCCAATGCTTCAGCAGACATAATACTGATCTTATTGAGATGAGAAACGGTACACTGACCGCCACTATAGCCATGCAATGAAGTCAAAACCACCATTCACTTTTAAAATCATACAGTGTAAAGTTTACCTGTTTTTTTTTTTGGTAAATTGAAATTAAAAGAAACGTTTCAACATCTAGAGTTGAGAAATACAATTTTAGTATTTAAATAGTTTATTCATCCGATGTTGTTTACCCAGGAGTCCAAATACAGATCAACGGATGTTCTTTGCTTTGGCCAAGGTCTCCTAGTATTCTCGATGAAATGAACTGTTAAATTTCTTTCAAAGTCGTTGTATGACACTGACCTTATTGCCAGGCAGTTAGCCGGCCATATGGCTACCAGGACTATACTGCGTGCGCATGCGCTGTGAGGAGTCTTTGATTTGCATTACACGAAGTGTATAACCAGAACGCAGAATTCCGTCTCAGTACTGTTTGTGAATGAGTAACTTCCTTGAGGAGATGTACCAATTCTATTATCATTTTTTCCTTTTATTTAGCCAACTTCTCAAATAGTACTTCTTGTCAAATCAGAGCTAGAATAGGGGGGATAACTCCAAAATCGACACCATTGTTGAGTAAGTTCATAGACCCTAGGGTCCTACTCTAAGTTAGTTTGGATTCTAAACTAAGTTTTTGTCTTGTTTTGAATGTGTTAGGGTTTCTGTGTCCACCAATACTATGTGATATGCTACATATGATGCGGTACTCATATGATCATCAGTACAAAACATTGTTAATTTGTGATCCATTTCGACAGTAATACCGTTTATGATTTAGCGGGTTTCTTTTGTCATAGGTCTCTTGATCGAAGTCCCTCCCAAGAGTGTTGTCCTCGTTTTTCAACTTATATAAAAACCTGATTGAGTTTATATTGTTCTTCTAAAATGATATCGGAAGCACTATATTTGGATCGGCGTGATCAATGTTTAGCTGTATTTGAGACTCCCTGGCCATGCAGAATACTCAGGATCGTGTGTTGGTTTTTAGTTATTCTTTCGTTTTTATTACTTCTGCTTGTTTGCGCATTCCTACCGTGTTTTGGCTGGTGTTTATTCTGATTTTGATTGGTCCTTTATATTGTGGTGTATCTCCTTATGCTATTGTTAGCATTTGTTTCGGAAACTGGTCGAAGAGAACCGCAAAGTATTGTTTTCCACAGGTAATGCCGGGAAACGCAAATAACAATTACCATTCACTTTGAGTGATGTGGTGTGAAATACATGTAAGGCTTCGACTTAGTGAGTTTATGGTTTCAATGTGTTGTCATTATTGGTCTGATTACTTACCCGAACTTGGAAAGAATGAAACAAAACAAAATGAGAGTGCGACACGCACGGTAGATAATAACCGAAGGAACGGTTCATCTTTTAAAATTGAGTCTCGATAATTTGACCTTATGAACTCCCAGAATTTTCAAAACTGAACGCACTGAATTGCCCGGCTATTATTACACAAATGAACTGTTGTCTTCGCCTATCGGCACCAACACGTACTACTGTTTTCTTAAATTGTACCGCGATCATTTAAGTTAAAGGAGTAAAAACTAATTAATACGAATATTTCAGTATTTTGATTTTACACTCTAAACTCATTATATTTTATAAACTGTCAAAATTTTAATATTCCTCAATGTACAATGTTCTTAATTTGCATATTTTGATACTTATTTTTTGTTTTATGATGGAGCGGGGGCGATGTCACCGAATAATCATCTGTTTCATATGGAATGGTAAACGGTGTTACACCAACAGTCAACTCTGCTCATGTACTTCTCCTTTTAGTAATTTACATCTTCACCAATTTTTCATAATTTTAGATTTCATCAATAATAACTATTTCTTTAAAAAGTATACTTATCTGATAAGTTCTATGTAGAGATTAAATACGGCAAAATTGCAACTTAATGGTATACTGTCACCTGTTCCAATTTTGCCACAGTTACCATGGAAAGAGAAAATCTAACCAATCACAGATTTTAAGCGGGTGGCCACTTTTTAAAAACAGCGCCCTCACATGGGCATTATGATAACCAAGGAACGCCCCTCTGACCATACATGGGCATATTTAGATTACAGGTGACTGTATACCTTTAATGTGTGTCAATGCCAGAATACCTGCAGTTTTCCTTCAGATGTAGAGAAAGTACCCATAATGCATTGTAACATGCCATATTTTCCTCATAGAAATGCTGCTTACCGGCCCGGGTTTTGTAAGTTTATGGCATACAAACTGATGAAGATGGATGACGCTTTTTAACTTCGCTGGATCTTAACATTATGTCATGTAAGCGCAAGCGTACTTCAACAATATCTTTTCATTGCATAATTCTTATGATGACGTATGAAGTGACTGTAGATCAACCTTAGAATATAAAAAGTTAAAACTTTACTCAAACATTTTTCAGCAGACTGAAAGATAGTCTGCTTCATGTAATTACGAATAATAATTAGAGATAAGCGTGCTAAGTTCAGACTTTCACCATCAAAGTCATGTGGTGCTTTGCAACGTTACCGCTGGTGCTTTATCTAGAAACAACTTGAAGGGCGGTGGTCGTCGCGCTGCGCACGCGCGACTTTTTTGTTGATAAACATGATTTTGTGTAAACATAAGTCTTCTCAACTCCATTGGAGTGAGATGGAAGCGGTCCCTCAATTTGTAAACGCCGTTGTAAGACTCAACATCATACGACAGTAAAAGATTAAGATCGGAAACGAACTTCAGTGATGTATTCCTATTTATAAACTCATATAAAGCTACGAACATTGAGACAATACACTCGGCATATTATGTCGCTGAGTTTACTGCACGCAGTCACGGCACGGTGAACAAATGGGGTTTCATCGCGCGCGGTCACGCTGGTTGTACACGATGCCACAGGCTCTAGAGTCAATGCAGGCGAACCGCTAGCCGCCACTGATACAATAAAAATCATTTTTATTGTATCAGTGGCGGCTAGCGGTTCGCCTGCATTGACTCTAGAGCAATGCAAATTAACAAATTACCTATGCAAATCATAGCATCTCAAAAATCGTTTGTCCATGCCTAAGAAATATACTTTTAACTTTAAAATCACTGAAATAGTTTGTTTAATACGTGGTATATGACCGAAAATGTCTTTTGTAGGAATGTTGGCCGCCATATTGGCATTATGCAAATTAATGAAGTACCTATAAGAAACATTATACCTCCAAAATAATTCCCTGGGCCAAATTACTAGTGTCAGACTTTGCAATCACTGAAACAGCTTGTTTAACATGTGATATATAGCAAATTATGTTATTTTGTTGGATGGTTGGCCGCCATATTTGATTTATGCAAATTAGACATATTTCCCCAAGGTGGATTCGAGTAAACTTTTAATATGTTGTTCTGGGTACCTCATTAAAATGCATTCTGAAGAAAAAAATTCTGTTGCAATTTGTGGTGGGTCTAACCCTATTTTGACTGGACTATGCTGGCGTACGTAGTTTGACGGCTAATGGCGGCATAATACGCAGGTCCCAGTCCATTTACGGTACCTTCTTAAATCGATCACATCGATGCCAATATCATGAAAATTTACAATTTTTTATCGTCACATAATAGTTTTGATCATTCATAACAAACCATCATCAAGTTAATACGTTTACCTTCATTTATGCGTAACACAGCCTAAATTTAAGATGTCGCAAATAATCTCGTTTTGCGATATTTAGCTCACTCTGCTACGACATAAATATTGCGCAACACCTGCGCAGACGTCGATTTTCGTACATAGTCCCCGTCCTTAACACAGCGCGGCGATTGTCGTTTTCGTCCACCGTAGTATAGCGTTCACTCCACTCATCACGTTCACCCTACTCATCGCGTCGACTCACGCGCGCGTTTCACATGAAGGCAGAATACAAATCATTGCGTTCACTCCACTCAAACATTCACAAATCACAGACTTGAACCAAGTCTAGCTAGAATGTAACGGTTCGGTGTTAACTTTTTTCAAAGTTCATCCAGTGTTGACCTGGTGACAGCGTCCACAGATTAGTAAACTTGCTTGGTTTGGCGCATAAGGCAATCATACCGTGATAAAACAGCGCAACATTATCAGAGGACAATACATTATAGTGTGTATGCAGTGAAGGAAAACAAGAAATCTTCAGAAAACCAGTTCTATAACTGTCCTACCAGTTCTATTCAAGAAACTTTAGTTTGGTAGTATAAATCTTTATTGGGACTATCAAACTCCAACATATTTTAATCAAATAAACAATAGCAACAACAAACTTGTGCTGAGACCAGGACACCGGAGACGGACATGTAAACTGTCCTCAACGCGATATTACGTAATTATTGCGAGCGCCCTCAACGGAATAACAATATGGAAATTACATACATTCGTTTTTGTTCTCTGCACATACGAGCAAAATGCATTTGCAGCAGTATTCCCTGCCCTATTTGGCTACAAATATGCAAAAATAGTGTCATTTTCAAGTAAAAATTTCCTTACGTGACGGCTATTGTTAAATTTTATACCACCGTTGAATTAGGAAATCCGCCGATTTTCTTTAGCATAGTTATTTATGAAGTATAAAGAAGTATTTGTAGAGGCGTTAGAAGTGAGCTACAACATCTCGTTCATGTCGGGAAATCATTGCAAATACTTTAATTCTTGTTCTGGCATAAATTCAACAAAAGCTCAAAAGGTATTGTAATAAGCTGGAGGAAGATCTTACAGCAAATAACACAAAAAATATTTGGCAGGGCCTTCAAAAGATAACAAATTACAAGAAAACATCAAGAATTGCAGATGCTTTAATCAGTTCAAATCGCCTAAATTTCAAGAAAGCAGCAGGTCCTGACAAAATTTCACCGCGTCTGTTGAATAACTGTGCTCAGCAGCTGTCCGGTGTCTTAACAGACATCTTCAATATATCGCTCAAACAAGGCAAAGTTCCTCACTGCTTCAAAAAATCAGTCATAGTACCAATACCGAAAAAAGCATCAATATCTTGTTCAAATGACTACAGGCCAGTCGCACTGACTTCTGTTGTAATGAAAACACTTGAGCGTTTGATTCTGGCATTTTTGAAGTCCTGTCCCAGTTCATTGTCTGACCCCTTTCAATTTGCTTATTGTCAAAACAGATCTGTTGAGGATGCCGTCTCTCTAGGTATCCATTACGCACTTGAACATTTGGATAAACCAAATAGATATGTTAGAATGTTGTTTGTAGATTTCAGCTCGGCCTTCAATACGATACTCCCGTACAAGCTTTTCGGCAAACTTAAACAGATCGGTTTTGTCGACTCTATTAGTTTATGGATTCTTGATTTTCTTTTGAACAGACCACAAATTGTTAAAATAGGTGATGTCATGTCTTCCTCTCTTGTAATAAATACAGGCGCACTTCAAGGATGCGTTCTGTCACCGTTCCTTTACTCCCTGTATACTTATGATTGCGTTTCTACTCATGATACCTCTCCATTGATGAAATTTGCAGACGATACAACCATTGAAGGGCTCATAAACAACTCCAACGAAACTTCATATCGCAAACAAGTTGACAGTCTTGTCAGTTGGAGTTCAGAAAATAACCTTGAACTTAATGTTTCTAAAACTAGAGAAATGGTCATCGACTTTGTCAAGACAAACGTGTCCTGAACCTCTTGTTATTAATGTACTTCCATAGAGATTGTTAATTGTTTTAAGTTCCTCGAAACTACCATTTCAAATGACTTAAAATGGCACAGAAACACCGTTAATATCACCAAAAGAGCCCAGCAACGCCCCTATTTTTTTGGCGGTTTAAGAAATTTGGAATCAGTAAGAATATAATGATTCAATTTTACAGGGCTGTGATCGAAAGTGTGTTAACTTTTTCAATCACTATTTGGTTTGGCTCATCATCTCAGCAAGAGAAAACACAATTAAACATCTGGATCAAGGATTATTGGCACAGATTTACCCTCACTTGATAATATCTATCGGCAGTGTGTGGCTAACAGGACCTCACACATCATCGATGACAGCACTTATCCAGCTTATGATTTATTTCAATTGCTCCCCTCTTGACGGCGCTATCGGTCTTTTAAAGTGGTTACGTACGTTGTAGCAATAGTTTTTATTCACGTGCTGTTCAAATACTTTCAGATCGCAATTTTTAATTTGCAATAGTATTTTTTTTATTACCTGTATCCATAAGATTTTATATTCTTTTTTACCCATGCCTCCTTCGTATTACGTTTTGGTTTTATAGTCGGTTGTAAAGTGTTTTTAGTTACCTGTAATATCTGATGTTGTGTTGTTTTGTGTAACGAAAGGCAAGACATTTTCTAAAATGTACATTAATGAATATAATGGCAATACAGCTATCTAATCTAATCTAAAACAAAATACTCTGATATACAAGATGTTTGCTAATTTAATGAGACTCTTTAGGATGTTGCTTCCATAAATTCAGAAATATATCAAGAAAATCATAAAAATATTTACAATATAGCAACTGAGTGGAAAGATAAAAAACCGACTGAGGGTAGACGATCTGCTGACCGGCATTGTTTTACTAACAATTGATTTGAACCACTTTCAGGCACATTTTATAATATTAGTATTCGCATCGCATTTGTTTTACACTTTACAATTACGCATGTGGGTAATCGATAAATCACTTCAGACAGTCGTTTTTATTATTCCGTGAGCCACTGGCACTTGTAGATAGTTTCATTTAATATTATTCGACCAATATTTTGGTCCATTTATGGATTGTAAAAAGCTTGCATTTCTTGATATCTTCGGACATTATATATACATCAACGCCTATTGCCAGTACGTACGTGTGTCGATTGACAATATCACAAACAATTCTGGCGTTTATGAAATTTCTGCAATAAGATTGTTAGTAGTTTAATATGTCTGACTTTAACAGCAGACAAAGCTTACATGCAGTTAGACTTGGTTCAAGTCGGTGAATTTCTAAAAAAAAAATTGTCATAGTTTCGCTTGTGTCTCTCCTATTTCATACAAACCTATTTGGACTTTGGCAGCCCAGGCCAGGTTTCATTGCGATTAATTGAACGCGCTTTAGTCGTAAATCTCTGAACAATATTTCTCTTTTTAATTTGCTATTAAACCTCGGATCAAAGTTCTAGAAATCGGATTGACATGTTCTGAATTTATCGAATAATTTAAGAAACAACATAAAGCATCCTGTAAACTGCAGTCATGTATTTTACAAACGGAAGATGATGTGGAAAGCAGTCGGCAGAGCACTATGCGGTTTGATAACTCTTGTGATGACGAGTGTGTTTCAAAGGTCTGTCGATCACAAAGATCATCCAAGGGTACCTCCATGCAAGGTAACACTCAATGCTCTCACGTTCATGACATAACTTTGCAAATAAATTATAATCCGGAACAACAGACACGTTTAAACTTGTTCATTTGACAGGAAGTTTAGACTTAATAAAGTACTACAGAGGTTTAGGTAAAGTCACGTAGCGCATCAATCCACACAGTATGAAGCCAACTACTTAATACGTTGTGTGTAATCGCAGTGCGGTACACAAGCGGTTACTAACTCGTGAAAAAACAAAATCACTGGTTCATTATGTGTGCAAAGATATAAATTAAGAAGGAGTCAATAACAAAGAAAAACCTGAAGAAAAAAAATGATTCCGCTCATGAATATTCATATTTGCCTGGCAGCTGGAGCAATTCACTGCATGAAGCTATACTGGTTGACTATTCGTTACGATAAATTTATGGTCAATCAAAAAATACGTCACCGCGAGAGAGAACGAGAAAAATGCCATGATAAAGAGTGGCAAAGTTTTACATAATGATCTCAGAAAACTTGTGGTAGTTGTTTAAATTTTGAAAAACTTTGGCCAACTGTTTCACAAGATCAGGTAAAGATCGCTGTCACAGTCATAGAAGGTGCAAAGATCAGAAAAATCCTGTCCTACTAGGCCTAATCACTACCGGGACTGCCCGGGAAACGTTATGGTAAAGTCACTTAACATCAACACATGTATGAACGTTTCAAACACTGTCAATTCATTTTCTTGAAAATTTTAATCCAATTTCCTACGGCCCGCTACGCACTTATATTTGCACGATCTTGATGGTCACCTCCTTTGAGTCAGACAAGACGTTTACGAGGTTAAGCGCGTTCTTTGGGTGTGCTCGCCAGGCTATGTCAAGAAACTGACTTTTCCACGAGAAGAACAAAACTTTAGAGTCATCATTGAGTTTGACGTTAAAAGTACCTTTACTAGTGAAAATGCCCAACCTCACAGTAGCGCCTAATTATCGCCCTGACCAAATAACTGGTTAGCAGCTCATAAGGTAAAATTTTACCTTATAAGCTGCTACCGAGTTATTTGATCAGGACGATAAGCCCCGCGCGTGTTGGTGATCGATAGAACAAATTCATAAAAGATATAAACTGTTTTCTTTGAAATACTATCCATAGATCGCTATGGTAAAGCATATACCCTATTAGCTGCAATAATTGTAGCCCTTGGTTGGTGGGGATTGGGCTTCTGTCGTGCGGCTCGCGCCTTGCCCCAACCAGGCACGGCGCGAGCCGCACGACAGAAGCCCAATCCCCACCAACCAAGGGCTACAATTATTGCAGCTAATACCCTATGGGTAAAGTACCGGCATAGACAGTAGTCCCCCTCTTCTGTCTATGGTAATAGGTACATGCACGACACTGGTAAGGCTTATGTAATAAAAAAGGTTTAATATAGGACATTTATTGATCATATTCATAGCTTCTAGACGAATGATGCCTGCGGTACGACAGCACGCCATTGGACAGTTTGCCTCCATGAAGACGCGGCTTTGCACAGTTTTTTAAATATCAGATAAGTTACAGTTTAGTATCAAGGTGTGACGTCCTTCAATTTCTGTTTTACATGTAGATAACAGATTATACTTACACCGCTAGTGTACGGTGCAGATACTACAATGATGTGCCTTGTATCTTGGCGGACGGCGCCAACATTTATCCGAATTTATCGGCTTTGTACGGTCAATATTGCACTTTACCACAATGTATTTGTCTTGTGTCACGCTGGGTCTGTGAAATCGTTGATATTTATCGGCAATTTGGAGACAGTTGCTAGACGACATACTACAACGAATAGCAGACGCAACAAGGATTTGCCTTGTATCTGGGAACAGTTGTAAAATCGTCGATAATGGTACTGTAATATCGGAAGAAGCAGTGTATCTTTACTTTGAGACGCCGAGTCTGCGAAATGGCCGGTACTTATCGGTGATCGATATTATATGATATTACAGTGACTTCCCGTGTGTTAAGAAACACTAGGCCTGCGAAATCGCCGATATTTATACCCGATATTTATTGGTGATTTGTGGGCTCTAATATCTTTAGTAATACTATTATGACTCGTCTTGTGGCTTGATACGTCGGGTCAGTGAAATCACTGATATTTACCCATCAGTACTACTTTACACTTCAATAATCTACGATACTAGACTTGTCAAAATCGCCTGCAAGTAAATGTCCGATATATATAGGAGATTTCATGACCTTCGAGATCTGACTCGGCCAAAAGTCGTCAGACCGATTCTACCTTTGATACTAGACGATACTAGACTCGTCTAATCGCAGGTGAATATATGTATCTCTGATCAAAGCAGAAGTGCCTGGAGCGCAGAGAAAAAAAATCTACTCTAGAGAAAAAAGTTGCACACTTGGAAAAGATTTTAGTCTCAAACCCGACTGAACTTTTAACTGCCGAGTACGAATTAAATAAACATGAATTGCTAAATGAGTATAACATAAAGGCGGAGGGTGCTATCATCAGATCCAGGGCTAGCTGGAGTGAATTAGGTGAAAAAAACACCAAATATTTCATGTCCCTGGAAAAAATGAATGCCAAGAAATCACAGATAAACTTTCTTAAAAGCCAAGATGGCACCACCTTAACCACTCAGAAAGACATCAACAAGGAAATTAAAACTTTTATAAAAATTTATATAGTTCGAGTCTTGGGAAGACATGGACCTCTTAAACCAGTCTGAGCATGAAAAAAATTCTTAAATAACCCTAGTATTCCGAGACTATCAGATGATGATAGGGAATACTGCGAGGGAGATATTACCATGGAAGAAGCTCTGAGTGCAATTAAATCATTCCAAAAGAACAAAACCCCGGGTAACGACGGCCTGCCAGTGGTCTTTTACAAACAATTTTGGCCTCTTATAGGACCCCATCTAGTACAATCACTAAACTTAGGGATTGAAGTGGGCCACTTGTCTCAATCCCAAAGATAAGCTGTAATTGTTTTATTAGAAAAACCAGATATGAACTGAAAATGCTCACGTGTTTCATTATATTGCAGTTATGTGTAAATTTGAACCTTTGCCACATGTTTGCAACTTCATTGAAAGTGTTATGATCAACATAATGAATAATATTCAGCACAGATTAATTCTAAATCCAAGTATATATCCCCAATCAGGAAATTTTATTAAAATATGCAAATTAGGAATTGACTGAAATGTTCTCATTAAATATGCAAATTAGGAATTGGCTGAAGTAGAAATGTTAAATGACTTTCAATAATGTCGTATCATAGTATCTTTAATGTAAAAAGCAATTCGTCAACTTTGGTCTAGTCAAGACAGATAAATATCCCTAATTAGGAAAGTTCATTAAATATGTAAATAAGGAATTGGCTGAAGTGAAATTGCTTAATGACTTTCAATAATGTTAAATCATAGTATCTTCAATATACATACCAAGTTTTGTCAATTTTGATCAAGTCAAATCAGATATATATCCCTAATAAGGAAAGTTCATTAAATATGCAAATTATCCATTATCTTTTATGTCACCCCTTAATATCTTTCACAGCTGATATATCTTGATGTGATAAACATTTGTAGCGAATCTCATCAAATTCATTAAATATGCAAATGAGCCCTAAATTAACTTGAGACTGTTCAATGTTTCATAGCACAATTAAATATTTATCAGATCAATATCTGTAGCACGTTTCACAAAATTTGGTGCCGTAATTTCAGAGTTATATACCTAATTACAAAGTTCATTAAATATGCAAATGAACACTTAATTAACTTCACACTACTAAATGCTTTACAACACAGTTAGATATCTGTCGGATCAGTATATGCAGCAGTTTTCATCACATTTGATGCAGTTATTTCGGAGTTATATGACTAATTATAAAACTTCATGAAATATGCAAATGAGCTATTTATTAACTTGACACTGCTCAATGCTTCTCAGTACAATTGGATATTTATCAGATCAACATCTGTGGCAAGTTTCATAAAATTTAATGGTGTAATTTTGGAGTAATATCACTAATTACAAAGTTAATTAAATATGCAAATGAACCCTTAATTTACTCCACACAACTAAATGCTTTACACCACAATTAGATATCTGTCGGATCAGTATCTGCAGCAGATATCATCAAATTTGGTGCAGTTACTTTGGAGTTATATGACTCATAAATATGCAAATGAGCTATTTGTTAACTTGACACTGCAAGTGCTTCTCAGTAAAATTAGATATTTATCAGATTAATATCTGTACCCGATTTCACTCACTTGGGTGCCGTAATTTTAGAGTTATATACCTAATTACAAAGTTCTTTAAAGCCGCACTTTTCAATCCCAGGTTCTCGCATTAGTCGAGTTCTCCTCCCTGTCTAAAGCTTGGCCAGTGCGATGTTTGATTTCTATAACATTGATTACACAAACTGATCTCAACCTTTTGTCACATTTTGCTAATCCTGCAAACAGAGTTTATGCAAGCTTTTGTCTGACAGTCGGTTCAAATTGCCAACAGTCTTGATTCCCCACCACAAATGATTGAATTTCCTAAAAAATTGTCTTCTAGTCGCCTAAGACTTTAAATAGGCCTATAACCACAGAGTTCGATCAGCAGCAGCTTCGCGCTGACCGCTTGGCAGTCTGTCTGTGTTCATCCGACCGGGGAAAACTAAAAAGTGGCATTTTCTGGAGCGTGTGCCGTGTGTTGCCTGTTTGGTGTTCACTTACACAATGAACGCCGCCATACCTTGGCGTCCTTTAAAGGGAGGCTCCGCCTTTAAATATGCAAATGAACCCTTAATTAACTTCACACTGCTAAATGCTTACACTACAGGTAGATATCACTCGGATCTGTATCTGTAGCAGATTTCATCACATCTGGTGCTGTTATATCGGAGTTATATGACTAATTATAAAACTTCATAAAATATGCAAATGAGCTATTTATTAACTTGACACTGCCCAATGCTTCTAAGTATAATTAGATATATATCAGATCAATATTTGTTGCACGTATCATCAAGTTTGGTGCAGGAATTTCAGAGTTATGTCACTAATAACAAAAGTTCATTAAATATGCAAATGAGCAGATAATTGACATGACACTCACAGTATTATGATAATGTTCTGAGATTGTCATCTGTGAAAAGTTTCATGAAATTTTGTGCAGTATTTCTTGATATATGTCTACACTGTCATTACCGTCTCCATTGGGAAACCATTGTAAGGAAAAAAAAACGATATTGCATAACTTCATTAATATGCAAGCCACACTAACAAAATCTAATCAGTTCTTGCAAGTAGCATATGCATGTTACGGACTGATTCAACTGGTGTAACTTGAGAGGTCAAATATCGACAGCCTGCGCCCCCAATCTGCGCTAACGCTTTTCAATCTGCGCTATTGATCAGCGCTCCCGAAGTGTTCAACTTGAAGTACGATAAATCAAATATTTTTCCACAATTATGCCGTATTATAAGGTTGGAATAGCGGAATCAAATGTAAGCAGGTGGAGGTGGGCCGAAGCATGGTGACGCATTGGTAGAGTCCAAGCCTTTCAAACCATGGTCAATAGAAGATTAAGTTCAAGACCCGCACAGGGCCCACTGTCCGTGAAACCTGCCAACGACCCCAATTACTCGACCCCAGTCAGTCAGTTATTTTATTATTTTCTCTGATTAAGGATATTCTCCACAACCTTACCTAATTCCCTGCAAACGATGTGTGTGTGCTTTATTTCAATGCAGGGCCACAGCCCATCGCACAACAGAGAAATACAAAGTCTGGAAAAAACCGTGAGAAGGTACATAACTTCAGGTACACTGTGAATACTTCAATTTCACACAGGCAAAAAAAAAAATCAGGAAATTAATAAAATCAGACGTACAAAAGAAAGAAAACCATGGTGCTTGGATCAGAAATACAAGCATAGGAAATACTCTTGTTGTTATAAAGCAGGAAGTTCTTCACGTTTTTGAAAACTTTCAACAAATACAGTGCAAGTTTAGAGTTGACATATCTGTTTTTCGATGCAAGAAGCTCAACAAGCAAATTTTCATATACATTGAGTCTCCATGATGATGGAATATATATAGCTCTGACATCCTCATAAAATGGACAAATAAAAATAAAGTGGAATTCGTTTTCAACAATTGACAAATTTTTAAAGTTTTTACAATACATGCAAATTCTTTGTCTGACTGGCAAGTTTCTATGACGAGCAATCTCAATATTAAGTTTATGAGTAGAGCAGCGAAAGTTTGCAAGTATTCTCTTAAGGTCGTGGCTCAAATAATTTAAGTACTTTTCTGGCTCAAGCACTGTTTTAATTGGCTCAAGCATTGTTTCCATAGCAATTAAGAAACTTGGTGGAATGTCTATTGAGAATGCTTTTAAATTGTTTGATGCAGTCATTGTCCCGATAATTTGTTATGGTAGCGAGGTTTGGAGTTACGAATATTCAGAATGTATTGAACGTGTACAAACTAGGTTCTGTAGATTTTTAACAGGTGTAAGTAGTAATGTTAATACTGCAGCTGTATTGGGAGAATGTGGCAGACATCCATTGTATTGCTTTTACTTTAAATCATGTATTTCGTATTGGCTGAAACTGCTATTAATGGATAACAATATATACCCAAAGGCATGTTATTTAATGTTAAAACAATGGATGCGGCTGGTAGACGTACATGGGCCACTTCTGTTAAAAATCTTCTTTTAAAGTATGGATTTGGAAATGTTTGGTTGGAACAGCAGGTTGGAAATGTAACTGTATTTTTGAATATTTTTGAACAAAGGGTAAAAGACTGTTCTGAACAAGAATGGCATACAGATATTGAAAATTCTTCAAGGTTAAGTCTTTATTCTGCAAACGATGTCTGCTTCATCAAGGCTCCAATCGCTATAAAGGTCATAACCTTTATACAAGACTGGAAGCCATTTATCCAATGTCTTGTCGTACAGTTCAACCTGACCATCGTAGGGCGAATCTCCATCAACCAATCGAACATTTGCCGAATCTGAATGATACGAAATAGATTAGTGAATTTCTGACTAAGAAGCCCAGCTAAGACTGTGTCAACGTCAGATTGAAGCAAACTTCTATTTCTCTGCTTCATTTATCGATTGTGTACAGCTACACTTATATCAAAGCAGAGTATCTGAATGTGAGGAAAGGTACAACAAACGATTATCTGATTCATAATAAATTCTCTTCCACTGATATTAACAAATACAGTACATTTTCTTGATAGTAAACTTTATAGTTGAACACACAGGTGATACGACATATGTTTCGTTCTGTAAACCTTAGGACTTCCTTTCAAACGACGGTGTATGAAATCCCCTCCTCGGCAAACTTTGGAGAAAACAATTCCTTTGAACGCCTATCATAAACTCGAGAAAATACGTTTTTCATCTGAGCATTGCCGTATTTAATATTTAACAGGTGAAAAAATTATTAATTAATTAATAATAATTACTAAAAGGGCGCCATCTTGATATCTTAATAGATATTTTCTAAACATGTACTGAAATACATATTCTCTTATAAGTATTCTGTACTAATATTTTTCCAGTAGTTTCAGCTGCTATCAAGGCGTTTTTGTCAATGACGTTGATTGGCGTTGATATTTTGTCTTTGACATTCTCAAGCAAATCACCTACACACCCTGGTCTCTAAATGACAAACCTTTTATTTTCATACACGAAAAGGGTAGAGTACAATAAACAGATTATATGGGTCAAGAAAACGCGTCACTACAGGTCGCGAAGACAAAATCACAACAAACCTTACAAAATGACTTACTTCAAAAACGGACTGAATTATCAGCTAAACTTAAAAGTAAATATAATACCATTCGCTGACAATGTAATTATTATACACCTACTGCCGTAACCTATGGAAGTTTTACCGTCCAATAACTTTCCGTATTTTGTATAGATTGAGTACGCGGAGTACCGAATACGGGAGACGCGCGACGCGAATTTTCAGGGGTTTGTAGCCATTTTGTTTCAACAATCGCGCGCGTTCCACTCATATCGCGTGTGCCGCATACCTAAAAATTTACCATGGAATTAGTTTATACGAACGATTAATGGAGGGAGGTGTATAATAATAGGGTTATACACAAAATACGGCCCTGTATGGACGAGGGCTCAGTGAGTGACGTATTGGACTCGCCTTCGGCTCGTCCAATACGTCACTCACTGAGCCCTCGTCCATACAGGGCCGTATTTTGTGAATAATCCTATAGTATTTGCCGAAGCTAAAAATACTGTACAATTCATACTTTCGTGTATCAGTTCCAGTTTGATTTCCCACACATACGCTTTTACATTAAAAAATGGTGGAAGTGCCAACCAAGTACAACACACTGCAACGACAGGAGGTTTACTACTTCCTGTAATATGATGTAAAATACAGCTCAACGCTTTATATCACGTGATCTGTAGTTGACCCTGTATTCACATTACTTTCGTTAGGTTGTCCCAGCTGCTTCAGGAGCATGGCGCTCAGATTTTTTGTTCAAATAGCCCCGACATTCTGTCTTTGTTTTGAAGCACAAGATGGATTGTTCGTTTGTTTTATTTTTCAAAATATACTGTTTATAAATTGCGCTTGCATTATTTGCGATGGTAAACCTTTTACTCTCTAATACTCGTTTGTTTACGATGATGGCAGGGTGCTTGACAAATTATCTCACAATGCGTGGCATGGTTAAGGGCTTTCATGAAAACACAACCTTTACAATAAAACCATTGTGCACAAAATGAAGAACATATTAACAAAATTTGTAAAAGTGTATAATTTAGAATAATTTCAAACACTTGACTAAATCGCCTATTCATTTTACATTTTACTGGGTAAGACGTTGAAAGGAAAATAGTTGTTCAAGTGTCTGAGGGCGTTCTAATGTATCTTAATGTCTTCAGCAAATATCGACCTGACCATTCACTGAAGTTGTGTTGATGCGCAACATTTTAGTGAAATTCAATCTAAGCCATATTGATATTGCCTAAGAATAATACTCTTTATTACATTTGTACCTCAGTTTACTTGCATCGAAGCGCGCGCGTACTACCGGTATTTGCACTGCAGTGCAATACCAAAAACATTATGCCATTACTTTATGTTAATGAGTGTTTACCAATTTTGACCCGGAACTGTTTTTGTTTGTAAACACAAAAAATGTCGTCCACAAATCTTGTGGCACAAGATTTCATTTCATTTTGGTTCGATGCTAGTTATAGTAAAATGCATGACATTACCGATAAAAACTACGAAAAAGAAAATTGCTTGTACTTATTATAGTGTGAGGATGATTTTTATTATCCGGAATAGCAGTTTGTTTGTCAGCGAAGCAAAAACACTGACAACGGGCGACGTCCGTTTCTAGATCATGGATACGCGGTGGCCGCCGTGCTATATAGGCATCATACATCGAAACACACGTAACTGCGGGCGCAGTGGAGCCAATTAAACATTAACATTTTCAGAGACGTTTTTGCCAGTATCACCGGACATTCCCTGTTTACAATAGAAAGTCACTTTTGCATGCAGTTTATTCTGTGCTTGTGTGTCCTACACGCTATTGCTAAGGGAGCCTTCAGTAATTACAGGTGGGGGTGGGCCGGGGGAATTGGGGGAGGGTCACTTTTTAGAAAACAGTTCAAGGGGGAGGGTCACTTTTTATAAACCTATCTTTTGGGGAGGGTCACTTTTGACAGAAGCTGATAATATGGCCGAAACTTTGATTGTCCGTGTGATATTTCCTGAATAGGAAATCAGCAACAAAATACGCACACACTTATAGACCGCCATGCATAGTGAATTGACATTTGGTGAGATTCCAAAATCAAATTTCGTACACAACCATAGACTTGTAACCACTCTAGTCTAATCAAGAACAATAATCTTAATAATCAAGCATACATAAATGCACAGATTTATCTAATTTTGTACTGAAAAAAAATTATTCATAGTTTTATCATAGACCCCTATGCATAGTGAATCGACATTTTGGTGAAATTCCAAAATCAAATTTCTTGCACAATCACGGACTTGTAACCATTCTAGTCTTATCAAGAACAATAATGTAAATAATCAAGCATACATAAATGCACAGATTTATCTAATTTTGTACTGAAAAAAAATTATTCATAGTTTCATCATAGACCCCTATGCATAGTGAATCGACATTTTGGTGAAATTCCAAAATCAAATTTCTTGCACAACCATGGACTTGTAACCACTGTAGTCTACTCAAGAACAATAATCGAAATAATCAAGCATGCATAAATGCACAGATTTATCTAATTTTGTACTGAAAAAAAATATTCATAGTTTCATCATAGACCCCTATGCATAGTGTATGGACATTTTGGTGAAATTCCGAAATCATATTTCTTGCACAACCATAGACTTGTAACCACTGTAGTCTACTCAAGAACAATAATCTAAATAATCAAGCATGCATAAAAGCACAGATTTATCTAATTTTGTACTGAAAAAAAATTATTCATAGTTTCATCATAGACCCCAATGCATAGTGTATTGAATGACATTTGGTGAAATTCCAAAATCAAATTTCTTACACAACCATAGACTTGTAACCACTCTATCTACTCAAGAAACTCTAGTCTACTCAAGAAAATTAATATCAATAATCAAGAGTACACAAATGCAAAGATTTACCTATTTTTGTATTGGAAAAACTATTCATAATTTCATCATAAACACCATGGATAGTGAACCAACTTTTTAGATAAAATTCAGAAATCAATTTCTTGTACACAAATGTTCATTTTACTTCCCTATTCAAGCAAAGTACATTTAAATACATTATCAAACATATATAAAATACAGATATAGCATGTTTTGTGGCGGTAAATTGTCAAAATTTGCCTGATAGACTCCCATGTATTATGATTTGATATTTTTGGATGAAGCACTAAATCAGCTACATCTTGGCTTCTTATAGTTGCACAAAATATAGTGACCCTCCCTAAACTGTATGAAATACCATATATCTTCAAAAATTCTTGCGTGATAAATTGCGACTATCCCTCCAAAAACACCAGCCCTCCCCTCTGTTATTTGTCCCTAACATAACAATTGAACCAATTGTTATGTAAATTAGCTGATACTGTTTTAAGTTTTCCTGGGGAGAACAACGCAGTGGGTTGGGGGGGTCAAGTTTTAGAATGTCGGACAAGGGGGAGGGTCACATTTTAGACAGGAGGATTGGGGGGAGGGTCACATTTTACGGTACAGGTGTTCGCGAAATTCCCCGGCCCACCCCCCCCTGTAATTACTGAAGGCTCCCTAACAGTGAGCGCTTGTGTGCCACGGTGAACGAGACGGTGAACGCTGAAATTTGATCATTCGACAAGTTACGTTTGCCGTATCTTACTCTTAAATTTCCCGTTAAAATCTTCGAACTGTTATATTTGTATCGATCACTTAGGGACTGGACATAAATTACAGGGGGGGGGTGGGCCGGTGTTTTTCGAAAAACCGCTGCGTAAAAAATAGTGACCCTTCAAAAGTTCATGCACAAAAATTAGTGACCCTCCCCCTTATCCGTGCATGAAAATAAGTGACCCTCCCCTGTTACTCAATACCCCCAAAAAAACCCCGCAATGTGTTAAAGACCCCTTCTGACTTGCTATACTTTTTAAGTCGCCCTCCCGAAAGGAAGGCAAAATGTGGCCGATATAACGCATTGTCCAAGAAATATCAAATCATATGTGTGTGATAATTCATGTAAATGTACTTTGCTTGAAGTGGCAGGTAAAAAGTGCATGCCTGTACAAAAAATGTAATTTTTAGATTTTATCGATAATGTTGATTCACTATACATGTAGTCGACTATAAGAAAACTACGAACGTGTATTTTCCAGTATAAAACTAGCTATATCTGTTCATATACAGATGTTTAATAACTGATATAGATATACTTGATTAGCATGGGTTGTTTACAAGTGCACATGTGAACAAGATATTTGATTTTTGAATTTCTGTCAAAATGTTGATCCACTATACATGGGAGTCTATGACAAAACTATACATGGGAGTCTATGACAAAACTGTCAAAAAATTTCAGAATTAAAAATTTGCACTATTTATGCATATATGGACCCTCAATAATTGACATAATTGTGCTTGATTAGAAGAGGGTGGTAAAATGTGCATCTGTGTACAATAACTTTGTTTTTGGAATTTCGCATAAAATGTTGATCCACTATACATGGGAGTCTATGACAAAACTGTAAAAAAAATTTTCAGAATTAAAAATATGCTTAATATTTGTGTATATATGACCCTGAATAATTGACATAATTGTGCTTGATTAGAAGAGGGTGGTAACACGTGCATTGTGTACAATAACTTTGTTTTTGGAATTTCGCATGAAATGTGGATCCATTATACATTGTAGTCTATGAAGAAACTATGAATATTTTTTTTAAATACAAAACTTGGCAAATTTGTGTATTTATGTATGCCTGATTATTGATATTTATGTTCTTGTTTAGACTAGAGTGGTTACAAGTCCATGTGTGTGCAAGAAATTTGATTTTGGAATTTCACTGAAATGTTGATTCACTATACATGGCAGTCTATGGTGAAACCCTATGAATAATTTTTTTCCAATAAAAAAATAGGTAAATCTGTTCATTTATGTACACTGAATTATTGGTACTAATGTTCATGATAGACTAGAGTGGTTTCAAGTCAATGGTTGTGCAAGAATTTGATTTTGGCATATCACTTAAATGTCGATTCACTATACATGGCAGTCTATGATGAAACTATGAATAATTTTTTTCCAATAAAAAATAGGAAAATCTGTGCATTTATGTACACTTGATTATTGGTATTAATGTTCATGATTAGACTAGAGTAGTTTCAAGTCAATGGGTGTGCAAGAAATTTGATTTTGGAATTTCACTGAAATGTCCATTCACTATACATGGCAGTCTATGATGAAACTATGAATAATTTTTTTCCAATACAAAACTTGGTAAACCTGTGCATTTATGTACACCTAATTATTAGTATTAATATTCATGATTAGACTAGAGTGGTTTCAAGTCAATGGTTGTGCAAGAAATTTGATTTTGGAATTTCACCAAAATGTTGATTCACTATACATTGTAGGCTATGAGGAAACTACAAATAACTCATAGGTTATCTGATCCTAAATTGTTATTCAAAAGTTGTTCGACCTGAAGCTTCCAGTTGTTATTGATGACACAATGCACTATTCTGAACAGTTTGTATTCTGTCAATGTCCTCAAAAATTAAAAATGTACATACAGCGACATGAACGTTTGACACCGACCTATACCCAATGTATTGTCAATGGGAGAATGATGTCAAATAAGTAATCTCCCAAATTGTTATTGAAAGAGTTATTATAGGGGACAGTTATGCACAATAGTGTTGAATAAGTAGAAATCATGACAACTTAAATCAATGTGGCTGCTTGGATCATCAATACATTGTTTATTATACCTGAAATTTGCGCCCGAAGGGCGCGCCGAAAATGGTAATGGCAGAAAATGAAAGTGCCAGGAGGTATTTTTTCTTTTTTCAGTATTCCATAACGTGCACATGCAATTTCAGCTTTGATGCATGAAAAAGGTGACCCTCCCCCATAGGCTTGCACAAAATTTTATGACCCTTCAAAAATGCTTGCGCGAAAAATGGCGACCACCCCCAAAAAACACCGGCCCACCCCCCCCTGTAATTTGTGTCGATTCCTTAGAAGAATTTCAAGCTCAAAATGTGAAAAAATCAAAAGCGTTCCATGTTCAAAGTTCTCTTCGTTTGGCTATCTGTGGCATGTTGCTACGTATTTGCATGGATGTAATTACATCCATGGTATTTGTGAGCGATCGCAAGCAGAGTTCGAGCCCTCCGACGATCCTCTTACGTCATCCTTGATAAACAAGTAAACAATAGTTTAGCCAATTAAAATAGAGGGTGTGACGGCGTTGACCAATGAAAAGTGAAAGCTGATTCGATGCCTCATTACAGTGATGTCAATGTTATATAACTCCGCAAGCTCGCCCTGAAGCTTTGACAGACAAGTAGTACGCACGACTAATCGTCGATTCTCTCGATAAATGATGCAAATAAAAGATAGAACATATGTAATAATAACAGAACCCCATGGCCGGTGAGTGCAAGCGCGCCGTACTAGCGGTATTTGCACTCGTGCTGCGGTGTATTCGGCTGTCCTTTCACTCGACTGCCGCCGAATACACCGCAGCACTCGTGCAAATACCGCTAGTACGGCGCGCTTGCACTCACCGGCCATAGGGGGGGGGGGGGGGGGGGTTGGGTTCTGTCATAGTATTGAAAGAATCAATAAGTAGAATAATCAAGGTGGTGATATATGACACATTTTTGTAAATGCGACAAACAGCCAAGTGTTCTTTGCATGAACATCCATTCCATTGCATCTTTGTTGACCTTCTCGCATATCAGAGTTAGCTTATGCATCCTCGTTAAAACAAACGCAATATGTATTCTTTTATGGACTCAGCTTATCTGATAGTTATAGAAAGCAGACAGGCACAGTGATGCTTTTATAGGAAATTTAAATCTAGCTTGAGTAAAATAATACCCAGTCTCAAAGCTTGGGTTTCCGTCGACATTGATATAATAAGCATATTCAAGTTTCTTTCCAATCGACAATGTAAGTGAAAACCAGGAAACATATGTCATCCGCGGATTTCCATTATGATTTCCTGTTAACATCCGTTCTGTAAAAGCGCAGTTTATATATGTGAATAAAAATGTTATTTTGAATGACGAAATGTTATCTCTAGCTACATCTGTTCTTCGCATTGTCTGTCAAAATCTGTTTTCCGATCTTCTTCTGAAAATAGAATTCAACTGGCAATCAATATCCCAGCGTGACACTAGTCACTCACAGATCATGATTCAGTAAACAGTGTACAACATATCAAGCTATTTCTGAGATATTAGAAAACTTAATCTTACAATACTGTTGCATCATGAAAAATAACAAGCTGTACTTACTTTGAATTAACGAATAGTTCAAATGTACTGTTACACACAAAAATCGATGATGCTTCTATTTCAAATATGGCACTTATAATGATTACAGTTCGTATTCTACAGTAATTGTTCATTTCCTTAAAATATTTTATCAATCACCTTACTTTATGAATTCGTGCGTCTAATCTGATGTCATATTTCTGACTCTTGAATACATTAACTTTATTTTCTGTTTGTTTTTGGTCAATATGATTTTAATTTGTGTGTTTCCGTTCATTGCAATCGGGACCATTGATATGAGCCCTAACGTCTGATTATAATTATCCACATATATTCAAATATATATACATTTCTACATCATGTTTTGACAATTAAGGATAAGAATTTGAATAAGAATCGGCATATTACACAGAAACATTAATGTCTAATGAAAAAGCGCAATAAAAATAGTCTTCATTTACCTTTGAGTTTTCGGCTCGATTTTTTCCACAATATCACTTTGTACTATATGTAGCACGTCACTATTGTCTAGCAATAATGAATTAAAAGACCAGGATACAACGGATAACACAAGTCTTTAAATAGTACTTTTGAAAAAAACATTGATATAGCTGGATACTTCGTTTTAAGTTCCACTAAGAACACCGTAATGAGGTTCATCCATGGCAAGATCTGCAGAAACGTGTGCCATATTGACAATCATATCGTCGTCAGCTCCACGAAAACGAATATCGTCGGTCATTGTCTCATAGGTGACGTTTTCCACCATTATGTCGACGTCATCATTACCATTTTACGATGTTAGCTCAGCAGTTTCACACACAAAGTTATGAACCATTATGCAACATTCCTTTTCTGCATGATCAATATCTGTGTACAGGCCATCGTCTTAATCAGCTTGATTGGTTAACTCAGGTTTAGCTTTGTCTGAATATTCACGATCTTCTGGGCTGGGGATAGATACTCCATAGCCTTTATTTACACGATCCAATACAATGCTAGACTTTGCAGCATCGTGATTTCTTTTAAGTGTCCTTACATAATGTTGAGCATTCTCACCATGTACCATGATTCTTGACTTGAGCCTTTTTTGCTTCTAAATTTCGATGATTTTTTCATTATTTTTATTTTATAAATCAATTGAAACTTCTTATTCTGCTCCCCAAAGAATGTTGAAGCACCCTCTATTTAGCTTGTCAACTTAGCGTCTATATGTGTAAAATGCATTGTTATTGTTTACATTTGAATTCTAGTCCGCACCAGAAGTCAGTTTTCAACATTAACAATGCAGTTTACAACCATACGGCTGAGTTGACAAGCTGGATATTCTGTATATCAACATTCTTTGGGGAGAAGAACAATGAATTATGGTTCACATTCAAAGTAAAACTGGTGAAATTATCGTCAAAAGTTAGCATTACTGGGGCTTTAATAATGGTGTCAAAAGGTTCGTAAGCCATATTTTGAATCATAATAGCGAAGTTATTACTTGTCAGGGCGTCATCAACATCAATGACGTGACGTGCCGCCTAGTACACAAAGTTACCAAGACTTTCGAACACTTTTGGTTCTATGATACGTGATGTTACGTCAAAGTCTATATGACCCGTTTCATTGTTTTTTCTCTTCAGTGTTTTGACAGGCCTGCAAAGTCTCGATATGTCGCTGTGGATCAGTGTTGTTTCTTGTTGAAGCAAAGTCGACGTTATCCATGTTTTCAAATGATCGTTGCCATTCGCGCTGAAAGTAGTACCAGCCAACTCAGTGTTGTGAATGACAACTATATCGTTTACGGCTGCATCATTACCATGGTTTATTGATATGTTGATGTTTTCATTTTCGGTCACTCCTGTCGACCTGAGGGACAACTTTCCCGTCTGTGCTTTCACTAGATTGAGTATTATCTTCACCCAGGCATCCTTCTGCTGATTCCATAACATGGTGGCGGGGGGACATGAAATCTTCAACTATTTCACTTACGCAAGTCGTGCAGGTGGACCAGATTGTTGAAGTTCTGTGACATCGAAACGCCCGTTTGACGTGTTGTTCTGTCTTTGTTCTCTGGTTGCAACAATGTTCTTCTTTTCCAAAAGTAATCTTAGGAGTGACAAAAGTAAAATTGACAAACTGTACATGGAAACCATGCCTATAGTTATCGTGTTTTTGTACCCATTGTTAATAGAAGGGCGTTCTCTTAGAGAATTTGATTGACTTGTAGGTTGGTCCAAAATATATGTATATCACTCTCAATGTCACTATACAGCACGTGTTTGTAGCTGCTGATGAGAATTCCGAATACCTATCAGATTGCAAGTTTTAAACATTTACGGAATATTTTGCAAAATATTTCTGAATGAATAGAAATTACAAAAGTATACCTGCTGTACATTGACGCTTCCACACAAACCGCGCCCAGATGTGAATACAACAGATGTGGTTACTACAATAGCTGTGATCACACCTAGGTAACATGAAAAAGAAATTCGGCACTTCGTAATCGAGGATATATTTCAGCAAAGTTTAATCACCACCCATCAAAACTTATGTAAATTAATGGAACGACAGGAAAGCCTAGGATCTGGAAGAGAAAAAAGTACACAAAAATAACGCCGAGGGTGTAAAATCAAAATTATTACTACCACATTTTATGTTTTCGTTGATACTAGAATGTGAGTCAACATTGCATAAATTTTCGAGCACAGCAGAAAAGCTAAAGCAGAAATCCCAAAAATGGAACCGGGAAATTGTATGTATGTATGTATGTATGTATGTATGTATGTATGTATGTATGTATGTATGTATGTATGTATGTATGTATGTATGTATGTATGTATGTATGTATGTATGTATGTATGTATGTATGTATGTACGTACGTACGTATGTACGTATGTACGTACGTACGTACGCACGCACGCACGCACGCACGCACGCACGTATGTATGTATGTATGTATGTATGTATGTATGTATGTATGTATGTATGTATGTATGTATGTATGTATGTATGTACGTACGTACGTATGTACGTACGTACGTACGTACGCACGCACGCACGCACGCACGCACGCACGCACGTATGTATGTATGTATGTATGTATGTATGTATGTATGTATGTATGTATGTATGTATGTATGTATGTAGTATGTATGTATGTACGTATGTACGTATGTACGTACGTACGTACGTACGTACGCACGCACGCACGCACGCACGCACGTACGTATGTATGTATGTATGTATGTATGTATGTATGTATGTATGTATGTATGTATGTATGTATGTATGTATGTATGTGTGTATGTGTGTATGTATGTATGCGCGTGCGTGTGTGTGTGCGTGTACGTATGGGTGTGTGTGTGCGTGTGTATGTATGCATGCATGTATGTATGTATGTATGTATGTATGTATGTATTTATGTATGTATGTATGTATGTATGTATGTATGTATGTATGTATGTATGTATGTATGTATGTATGTATGTATGTATGTATGTATGTATGTATGTATGTATGTATGTATGTATGTATGTATGTATGTATGTATGTATGTGTGTATGTGTGTATGTATGTATGCGCGTGCGTGTGTGCGTGTGTATGTATGTGTGTGCGTGTGTCTGTGTGTGTCTGTATGTGTCTTTCATAATCAAAAACTCTTAAACCACAGCACCTATTATTTTAGTATTTGGTTAACAGGTGCACCTAGGGGAAGAGATGTGAATTTGTTCTGTCAAGTTTGTACAAATTGTTGTGAAATTTTCAAAAGTATGTTTAATTTACGGCAATTTTCCAAAATTTTGGTCAAAAACTTTTTTTCTCGAAACACAACTTGTCTAATAGCTTTGATATTTGGTATATATGATCAGAATGTGATGTATTTAAATTCTGATTAAATGTTCAATTTTTGTATTTTTGGCATTTTTTTTTATTTTCGGTCAAAAAATTTATTTCTCGAAAACTACTAGTTTGACAGCTTATTTATTTGTTAAACTTGTTCCTAGAGTTTATCTTAAATGATATATTTCAATTAGGATGAAATCTGACGCCCTCCGAAGGCACTCATGGATACTATAATTAACATAAAAAATAACATAGATATTGAAGTTCGTAGATATGACTAAAATCAGTCCAACCACAGTGTAGATCCAATAACTCGAAGGAGACATGGACTTGAAATAATCAGAGGGTTTGAAGAAAAGAGCAAGTCTCTTTATCTACGGTTAAAAACTTATAAATATTGGATATTGCCAAACAATCTATTGTATCTTAAAAATAAATGATATTGAAAAATTCTCTATATTAGGGGGTACCCTGCGGTGGTCAATTTGACTTGTTAGGGAATTTAGTCCTATAGCCTTCAATTGGTGTGTTTTGTGTTTCTCTGTGCCCGATGACTCTTTTAGATGTGGTCAGATGACATTTGCTATATTCCTCACGCAGCTGTAACTCGATTTCGCCGACTTTCAATTGTGCAGCTTGTATAGTGTTGAACTCTTCGGACAAACCATCAAAAGTTAGCATTTACTCAAATGTGTCTAAGAAATGCAATCTTTGTCTGATGATAAACAATGGACCTCCGTTTGACTCTAAATATCGACATGGAAACACATTTACGTGTCAAACTTCATCCTAACAAATCACTAGAAATGATTTGGCCCACCTTGATGTATTTATGTGAGTTCTAAAATAAAATATGATTCAGTAATAAATGAAGCTGCTGTCAATGTCTCACCATTCATTTGTTTATTATTGTTCGTTTGTTCATTCAACTATTTTCTATTTACTGAAACATTGTTTGTGTATATTTAATTTTGATAATTTGCTATATTTGTTTGCTTCATGAGATGCTCAAGTGTCGAAGCAAAAGTCATATATTGTGATTCACGAGTCAGATAGAGACCTTGATCCATAAAAATTGCCAATGTGATTGAATATTATAATGGCGATTTCACAGTTTAATCACAAATTTTTTTATGCGTCCTTTTCTCGTCGTTTCCCTTCCATAATACCGCATTGCTACTGTATCACCCCAATATGTAATATTTAACCAACTATATAGTATTAACCCGATATGTAATGACACTTAACCCAATATGTAATACTAACGCAATATGTAATAACATTCTACCCAATTTGTAATTCTAACACAATATGTAATACTAACCCAAAATGTAATAACACTTAACCCAATATTTAATTCTAGCCAAATATTTAATGTCACTGAACCAGATATGTAAAACGCTCAACAGGAGATATATATTATTTAACAATATAAGACAAAATATGCCTAGAATCCATGAAAAATTGATGAAGCCGATGATGGTGATTATTATTATGAAGTTTCGGAAAGTTACAAAAACTTATTCAAATTTCCAGAAAATTTAATCAGCAATTATGACTGTATCGTTTATCGAATGGTTACAGCATTTCCCTTAGTAAATTATCTTTAAACAAAGAAATGTACATTTGAGCAGGAATCTTCAGCAAACCGAAAATTAAGGTACTGTAAATATATTCTGATCGTCAACCAAAGTTATGTCCATTTGCCATAAAACAACCTACGATATCAATTGTGTGCAGCATTAAGGGTTATTCGTCAATATATCTTCAGAGAGTTTCTTTTCAAAGTTTTACACACAAATAGTGTTCGATATTTTCCATAAACTGGTACTTTATGGTCGGTAGTTTCATTGTTATAACATAGCTATCAAAATTAATCTAACTTCTTAATGACACAGAAGAAATATAATAGAGTCTATGTAGATTCCAAAGGCGAGAAGTTAAGTTAAAATGAAAAAGAATTTTAACAGAAGAAATGTGTGAAGCAATAATAAAATGAGAAAAATCAAGACAATCCCATATAGTCAAACTCATATGCCATTCTGTTCCATTATGAGTTGGATACAGTTTCCTTACTCGATTTAGATATTTTCATTTGACAGCAATAGGCTACATATGAAATTCGTTTTCAGAGTCAGATCTTTCACAGTATATTGCTAGAATCTTTTTTCACAGAAAGCACATGTAGTGTTGTAGGATACCAAATTCGTAGACTCACTATACATTAAGTTTTGCAAGGTAGTTTTGTGTTCAACCATGGGGCAAAGAATACAGATAATCACAGTATACCTTGTTTGTAACACTGTACATGCTTTTCGAGATAATCAAGGACAATTTCGGCCATGATCTTTGTTTTTCTTTTCCGAATAGAGAAAATAAAATTTGAAGTTGGCTGATTGTTTTTCTACCGTACAAAGTAAAACAATCAGAAATGTTCTCGAACTTATCACGCATTGTCTTAGCGCCGAGTTACACGAGGCAACGCGCCGAGCAACACGACGAGCAACGCGGTAGGCAACGCATCAAGCGACGCGACTGGAACAGTTACACGAGGCAACTCGTCAGGCAACTTGTCGCTAGTTTCCCTACAAAAGATTACGGTGCGCATGCTTGAAGAGCGGACTGTGTTTCGTGGCGGCCCATTATCAAAACGGTTCTCTAGATCGTGGCAAACCGCAATATGACTCGACCACAAAAATAGTAATATTTCAAATCGTCGAATTAAAGGAAACTCCTACTAAATAATCTACAGATCGGATTAATGAAGGATATTTTCGAAAAATCTTACTAGATGTGTCGTGATAATCAACATATAAAAACTCCAACTAAATAATTGTACAGCTAGAATTATTTCGAATATTCTTATAGAGACATGTTTGTCATGTCGAGATGGCTTCACGGGTATGCTTGATTGGTAACATAGGGTAAGGACAGAATTAACAGAAGCAGGGTGGTGCGATTGAAATATTAACTGGTTGCCTTGAAAATGGTGACTCTCCTCCAAACTTGCATACGAAATTGTGGCCTTCTTCTAAATTCATGAACCTCCCGTCTTGATTTTAATGCCAGAACATATAAAAGTGATAATTATTATTTTCTAAGAATTATTAATAATTCAATATTAACGGGAAAACGGTATTCCCCCTCACGGGCCATAATGGACGAAAGAAAACTTTGTACAAAATAATGTACGATACAAAGCCGAGTACACTATGGAACGGTGAAAAGTTTACTTGAGTCCATGATGGTCCTGGAGGGGGTACACTAGTTTTGGTTAATAGTTTTGGCATTACCAGGGAATTTATAAAACATCTGAGGCCACAATACGAGACATTTGGATATTTTATCAGTAATTATCTGGGGAATAACGTCACAAATTCTCTGTATTGACAATGATGTGATTTAATTTTATCTAAAGATTAAAATTTTACGGCACAGTGAAACAGCAATAAGCTCAAATCAGAATGAGAAATTTCAAAATCAACTTTTCCGCGACACTGTAAAAAGGCTACCTTGTGGTCATGAGGAGGGTGGTCACGCCGGCCGTGGCCTTCCATTGTAGAAACTTGAAAATTTGGCAATTGAAATGGTGTCATTTTGTGGCATTTTCGGTACATTTAAGACATGTAAAAGCCATGAGTATTAGCTGTTCTGCAACACAAAAAGGATGAATACTTTGTGACAGATCATGGTGCAATGCAACGGTGCAGTGTTTAGGGACGGGTGTCGTCAAATTCGTTCAATGACAGAAATATCGGTCGGGTATCGATTAAAGCCCGTCCTGGAATATACGTATCAGTCATCATCAATGCGCAAAATAACGACATAGTTTTTAAATAAATAAAAAAATAACTTAGATATTTTTATGTTTGCCAAAAGTTCTTATAACGCGTAACCCGAAGTGACAATCGTGTGAATGATGGCATATTTTATTCTGGGGAACTTTGAAATACGCTCCGAATAACAGACTGTAAAATTTGAATTAATAAAAATATAATAAGTAATTAAAATGCAAATTATCAGCTCATGATTAAGGTTAACGGGTAAAAAATATTGTCGTACAATAGGTCTTATTCTAGCAATTTCAGCTTACTAGCGAGCGATCGTTGAATCGTACAGTCTACGAATCCATGAAGCATAGAATGCATCATGGAGGGCAAAGATGTCGGGCATCTTGAGCCTTCCACGTTCGTAAGTTCCAAGCAATGTGTACTGAGTCTTTTTATTCTATCAGGCCCATTATTCCATAAAAAACTTGACAATTGCTTGATTGATCGGCCCCAAAAGTTCATCAAAAGCACCAAGAATTAACAATATGTAAAACAGTTTTAGAAGAGCTACTAATTGGATGATAGTGATTTTACCATACAGACGTAGCTTACGCTTTGCCCAAAGTTTCAAAACGGTCTTAATCCTTTCGATTTTTTTTCTTCCAGTTAAGTAGAAGTCTTAAACGGTCATAACCAAAGTAAATCCCTAATAATTTTTTTTATGAAGATTCCAATTTCAAACCAGCCGAGGTGTCGCGTCTATTTTTTCCACAAACTGAGCCATAGTGCTTCAGATTTACTAACATTCAGTTGAAGGACAGACACTTGTCCAAAAATCTGAACCGTGTGAAATTCTGTGAAATTGGGAAAACGTTTCGCACTTTTGTTTATGGTTACCGCCATTGCTACCGCCTCCACTTATCTGCCTTGAAAAGGCAATTTTTGTTCTCTTTAGTAGTTATCCCTCCTCATGGTGAGAATGACCTGGCGGTGTAGGGGCAAGCAAAATGACACTTGATACATTCGTCGTTTCGCAAAACATCTCGCAAATTGTCCGTTTTGGTGTACAATCTATTGGAGCCTGGCATGTCTATATGTGCTCGTCGGTAAATTAGGGATGAAATTATTTCGATTAATTGATTAATTCTTTGGTTTAAGAAAATATATTGACATTTTTCTTTGATGTATAGGCCGAAGAGGAAAATACTTATATCACGATGACGTGGCGACGTGGCGACGCTCGAGCATACCAGTCAGAAAGTTTTACTTCCACATTGTCTTTCGTCGGACTGATTGTATTCTCTGTGTCTTCCCGACCTGATCGAAGCGTTCGATACGTGTAAATATCAGTCCATATATAAGGACAACGGAGAATATTGATGGCTCCTCAGGAGAAATTATCATTCAGCAGTTTATCTAATATTGAAGCGGTTATTCACCAGTTTACCGAAGATTGAAGTAGAATTGATAGAGAGGGTGGATATTTTTTGGATTTGTCTATAGATTTATTGATTTATTAACATATTGATTGGTTGATTTTTTTTTACAGTTTATAGTATATTTCCTGCTCGAGGTTTGTAAATTTATATGTACTAACAAGTTACAATCGTTGAGCGTAAACAGGATCACTGTTCTGCGCATGAGTAGAGGTCAAAGGTTTCTTCAGGCGACGCGACGCAGTGTGTACACGGGGCAACTCGTCCAAGCGACGGGCGACGCGTCGCCTGAAAAACCGACATGTCGGTTTTCCGGGCGACGTCGCCTGACCACCTCGGGCGACGCGACGATATCATACAAACGAAGCAACACGGCGGGCAACTCGCGTTGCCTGTCGTGTTGCTCGTCGCGTTGCTCAACGAGTTGCCTCGTGTAACTCGGCCTTTAGCGATGACAGTGGTTCAGAACTAAATTGACTACTGTAAAAACAAACCCACTTGATATTTTGGGCGTACCGAGTCCGTAGAACACATCGCGTCCTGAGTAGAACTACTGAACAATCATTCTCCACCACAAAGTTCTTATCAGCGCGTCTTTACCACAATTCTTTGCGCTGTCGCCGGAGATACTTATTTAGCAAACGCTCGATAAGAACTCTGGTGGGGGCGCGCGGTCAACGACCCTCCAGTGAAGTTCGAATTATCCACGCCGCACTGCTACCCCGCCGCGCTTCAATCTCTGTGTGGAGATTGGTTCCGAGAGTGTTGAACAATGCCGTATTATAGCGTTTCATTCTAACGGGATGATGAACATGTTGCCACGGGAATGCGATTGTCCTGGTAATTCTATAAGAACATAAAGGATGAACGACCAGAAAACTTAAACTATTGTCATATTTTAGAATAAGGGATTTATGAATTCCGTTAGAATAATCATAAAATTTAAGAAAAAAATTGGGTAACTGTGCATGATTTTCTACAAAGCGATGATAAAAAGTCACCGTTTAACACGAAACTCACCGAAATCAATAGCTAGCGACTTATTTCAAGTCCATTCAGTGAATTAAATGTATTCTCATTGTAAAGCAATACGAGACAGATTTTCAGGCACCCAATACTTTTCCAGTCTATCTCTAGTTTCTGGACTCATTATGAAGCTTATGGAGCAAATGAAGTCTTCAAAGTTTCTGTGACAGACGATAATTTTATTTTCTCGGTGGAGTTAAGACAAGTGAAGTCTTAGTGGACGTTTTTTTATTTTCAAATATAGGTACATTTAAGGAAATGTGCGCCTCGCAAGTGAAAGACTTAAGACGTCGACTTTTGCTTTTTCTCCATGAAATTTTCAACTATTTTCTTACCAAGTATAGGATAAAAGTCAGGGAACACAATGGAAAGCTTAGTACAAGAGAAACGTTTACCGATATTTGGAATTCAAAATGACCGCTATTCTCAGCGAAAATGATATTTTAGATTCGAAGTAACTAAGACGAAAAGCTTTAAAATGAGCCCCTACACTATTTAGATCAGAAGAGAATAGCGCTGATCGCGATTTTAAGAATTACTATAACTGGTAAATGCACTATATCTAAAAATACTATATCTGGTAAAACGTAAAGTAAATGCTATAGCTTGTAACGTTAGATTTGGAGGATAAAATGAACCGAAAACGATTTTATTCAATTGTGTAAAATGCTATGGTCCCGACCTGATGACGTATACTTACGCTAATAAGAATAAGTGATTAATTTTTCTGTTTGTGGTGTTGACCATTGATTGGATCCTTGGCAATAAACACCGAGGGTAACTGCAAATCCTGGAGATAACGTAATGACCTTGCATTTATGCAGAAACCAATGCATGTATATATGATCTGAGGAAAATATCTTAAATTCACGTCGATTGTATTATTGAGCTACGCCAAGCTTCGATAATTTGACACTGACAGATGAATGGCGATCAAAGCCGTCGCTCCATACCAACACACTCCAAGATATGGAAGAAGCTTTCGCAACGCCTATTACAAGCTCATCTTATACACAACAAATGCTATGCATTACCAATGAACTATGAATGTCTTGTGCAGGCAATATTTTGAAGATTCCGAGTACCTCTGAGGAAGCAATAAAGAGTAATCCACAAGGCGAAGGAGAAGCCAGCACGCTATGGTCTAAAAACTTAACTGTAATACGAAGACACATATAGTTTTGTTGTAAGGTGACTGGATAGCTTCTTCAGTAAACTATTGGTCCAGGGAAGCAGAGAGTGGTCGTATCTATAGAGAATATACTAGGTTTTACTTTTTAAAACGTAGGACTTCCTGCTGTGATTTTGTACCCAGCAAAAGTAATCTCGTTCACAGATTACAGAGAAAATCGACAAATATCAATAGTGGAGTTTTCTCCTCCGATTATAATCGATTCAGCAAAAGTACACTGATGATTATTCGATGTTCGTTTGACATGAAGTGATAAAAATAATTGTTTGGCGGGTAGGATGTGGTTTGTCACAGTCTTTATCAGTATTTGAATCTCACTAAAAATCGCCACAGAAGGAATTATTCTTGCAACTTTTAACGAAATACGTTCTACAGCCAAAACTTTGGCGATCAAAGTGTATGGCACATGATTTCTTAACCAAAGCTAATTCGACTTATTCATTTTAATAATTTGAACGCATCGACATCAGTAAAGATATACACGACAAAGTGGAAGAAATGTTAGCCAAGCTTGAAAAACTGAAAGAAAAGACTAATCCGGTGTTGGACATCACGTCCTTGATCAAACAGTCGTCACCTATGGTCGTCATGTTGCCATGGGAGTAGTAAAGTAAACGTGGGCAACTGGGATGAAGTAAGAATTTTACACCCCATTTTATCATTTATCTACATGAAGCGAAGGAAAAATTAACCATCCATGTAACTAAAGTGTGACCCTGACCTATATATGAACTCACGCGCAGCAGTGCATTGTCCTGAACTAAGCGGGGAAATTCCCTGCTGAGCATGTTTATACATGTACGGGAAATTCCGTGTGAGTCATCACCATCAAACTAGCCTATATAAAGGAGCCCCGTTGTCAGTCCGGCCGGCCGGTCGCGGAGTCTAGCTGATGTTGAACACGAGAGTTCCTATCGGTGCGAACTTGTTCACCTGATAGATAAAATTTTAGTAATTTCCTCTGAACTTAAAATGTGACGGAAGACCATTACTTCAAATAATATGAGACGTTTCAGATGAATGGTACTGATATCTAAAGTGTTCACTCTTTTATCTCTACGTACAAATGTAGTTCCTAAGTCGTTCTCTATTCTATTCCCACCAACAAAACATTCAATACTCATTTCCCCTCCCCGATCTTTATCAATACTTATGATAATATCACAAGTTGTTCTGTTATCTGTTTTCATAGCATAATATCCAACCAAATCGTCAAATTCATCTCCAGTAGCTAACTTTACACATCTAATGAGAACTGTACCATGTTGAAGTATTTTCATATTATCAGTCATCTGTTGATTTACTGTCTGTAAAGTGAGAACAGCTGCCTCATCACCGTCACTTTTAAGACCCAGTTTCTTTAAAGTTGTGTCCCAAAATAATCTAACTGGAACTCCGCTAGCTGTATACGAGCAATAATTCTCCCCCTCGTTTATCCACCTTCTTAGTGTATTATCTGCCTTCATTATTGTATTAAGAGGACTAATTTAAGTGAATCGGTATACCAAGAAGTGCAATGTATGGATTCGTAGGAGTAAGCCAACTACGAAAATCTAACAATTTATATTGTTTACATTGCTATCAAATAAATCACATTCGGAGTTCCTGGTGGTTCAGCAACACCTCCTGCAATTTCACTACCCAATATATCTAAGATGTTACGCGGCACATTATAAGGCATGAATTTCTGACTAGCCGAATCCCATGTCAGAGCAAAAGGAGTAGGATCATTCGAAGCCTTTGTGGCGTCAATTACAGTTTCATCAATGTCTTTAAGTTCGGAAAATTCTACAGCATGCTCGTGGGATTGCACGCGCGGCATTGGCTAAAACGAAATATTTTTCGCGGTCTTTATAACGAAGGACGTAATCCTTATTATGATTAGCAGCCATCTTAGTATTATTGTTAACTTTAACATCACTCAGATCTTCAAGCTCAAGATTTTGCATACGAATTGTACCTAGACCGAAGCCACTTGGATCAGACATACTCCGTAGGGACCTATATACAGTGAAAATTAAAATAATACCTTGTAATATACACAACCATGGCTTCAGCTATAGGAATGACAGTTCTCGGTGCTGTATTAAATGCAACGGCATTCACAGGAGGAAATATTATCGGACAAAAGCTTTCCGGTAATGGTGACGCTCTTATTGAAGAAAAGGTCCGACATGATAAAGCATTAGAAAAATTTGAACATGATCGCAAAGTCTGGTCAGAAAAAAGATTACTCCAGGCTGACTGGAAAGAGAAAATCAAGCAAAGGACGCACATGCTGCAGCTGAGTTAAGAGATACAGATGCAGAAATCCTGGAAGAAGCAGAAGCGGTGCAAAGCAACTCTACGTCAAGTCCAGCGCAAGCGTTAGCGCAATTCTCAGATTATTATCAACCCAGTCCTGAGCAAAAGAAATATGAAATGATATATATTGCTGGAGGATTGGTCGTGGGATGGTTTATCTTCCGATAGGGTTACACCGGCCCCGCTTCGGGACTACAATAATTCAATACAAAAGCTAATTGGCCAGTTATTGAAATCGATCATGTTCCCATCCTGATCTGTTATCCAGATACGCATTGAATTCATGTAATCTCCCCCTTTTCTCAATGGCATAGAAATTGCTCCGTTTTTAAAATCGTAAGTAACCTTTTCACTTATTTCTCTCGTATCCCGGATGGGAAGTATTTGTAAACAGTTCGATACTTTCCCCTGTATGTATCCTCCGGAGGCACCCGAACCAAATGAAACATAATTTCCAGTAACATCGACTACATCTGAATGAACTATATATTTAGTGACTGTTAAGAAATCCACTTTCTTCGGACTCATAGTACTTTTTATAACTGGGTTGTCCTCCGGTTTATCTGAAAAGCCAACGACGTTGGCGAAGCTACCTGTAGCATTGAAATAAACTTTAACATCTTTAGCCAAAGTTAGAAGAACGTGGTTTGTCGGCAGATGTTTTTCAAAATTAATTTTTTGCTTCAACCCGATTGCTTTGTTTAACGTATCGATATTGTAGTTACCTGGACGTATTGATTTAGTCTTCTTCGGTTGGTCACCTTCTTGATATTTTATTACATTATTTGTCGATGTTATGTTATGCCATGAATTATATAGTCCGCACTCTAGCAGTCTTATCTTCGTAAACTGTGTCGTGTCAATACAAGGGTAAAAATTAACAGTAACAGGTTCACCTGTTTTGCTTTCAATCCAAATGATCATCGTTGTACGTTGTATGTATATATTACTAAGTATAAATGTTCGATGAATATTATTATTATTCCGAAGGTGCCCATTACGAAGTATAAGGTTCTGCAGGAATAATATTTTTCTGTTCAAGGAGATCTTTGGTTGCTACCGCGGCAGCAGTCGCACCGCCTAATTTTACCAATCGAGTCAAATTTGGACGACTTGATCGCCAACCTCTATTTTCAGAAATTTGCTGGAGATCATAAGATATCCCATCGCAAGTCCTGCGATTACAATACCATCGTACATTGTGTTTACAACTGTTTTAATATCCATGATTGCTGACTAGTATATAAAATAAAAAATAAAAATAAAAAATATGGGGAGTTAATCCATCTCATACAATGTAGAGGAGCTGGGTCCTCCCTCCCCCTCCCCCTCCCCCTCCCCTGTCGGAACTGTTCCGGATGGAGCTGCTACGTGCTCTGTTTTTTTCGCTTTCTGTGGAGGATCTTTCCGGACGGAACAGGGGGTATGTCGAGCACGCCCCCAATATAGCCCTAATGCAGTCAATGAAACTCCCACAATTCCTAAAACAAGATAACATTTATTATACCAGCGTGAATTATTATCACACTGTTCTTTCATTGTAGGCGGTAGGTCTGCTACCGCATCGCTCCCCCCTCTCCCCCCCTCCATTGCTTTTAGTTTCTTCTCCCTGTTTTGCCTGTTCCATTCCGCTAATTTCTTGCCCGCAGCAACTCTCCCTGGATGCTTCGGCGGTAACGTCACTTTCTCTATGTTGCGCTGTGTCGGAGTCGGCGGAGTCGTTTGCGGTGTGGGGGTCGTCGGCGGGGCTTCTGACGGAGTCCCTGGCGGAGCCGTTTGCTGAGTCGGCGAAGTTGAATCCATTTATTTCAGGTACTATATTAAACCCGATTTTTTTAAAATTTAAATGTTTACCCGTAATTAAACCGGTGGAAATTAGAGCAATCAGGGGCCCCCATGTGTACGCTATCCGTCCTGATAATCGTTTTATTTCACTGTTTAGAATAAAATCCTTTTTAAGATCAGTGGCATAGTTATCTCGATCATCGATTGGAACTACCTGACTGATTGCACGGGCTCCTAGATCTATAAAACTTTGAGTGATGGTATCACTTATAAGAGAACTGTATTTCGCTTCATAGACTTTAAAGGCTCGTGTTATGAATTCATCTTTCCACGTTTCCACTTCTCTAACTGTAAACTCCTTACCAAAAAATAACTTACTTTGACCACTTGCGATGACACAGAGTATTTTTTCACGTTTTGTATCTATTATGGATCGATTATTGTCCGAAGGCACCGAAGGCGCCGAAGCCCCTTCGGAATGCGCTGCCATATTTGCCGCTGCCGATGACTTTATAATTCTCCATTGTTTGCAGTATGTTATCTATTCTTAGTAAAAAATAAAAAATTCGTTTAAACCTGAATCCGAAATAAAGTATTAACATAGTCTGGAATGTTAGTACCCCTAACAGAACGATTCCGACAGGGATTCCGGGAAAATTCTCCTCCATTTAAATCTATATGTATATAGAAACACGAATAATGAGTACAGACTTATTCCCAGTTGCTTTTCAATTGAATAAGACGAGCGTACCGACAGTACAGCATGCTGATATTCCTTCCAAACCGGACGGGGGAATAAAACCTATTCTCATGGACTTAGAAATATATGTAACGCCGACAGATAAATTTACTTTTCATCCACGGGATGTGTTCAAAGATAACGTAATCACTCATCGATCAGCGAAAGAAAGTAATGTCTGGCTGGCAGTCCAAAGATGAAATACTGGGACCAGCAACTGAATTTCGCTGTATGGTGTAGCACTACTGGTTGTGGTATATCATTCACCCATCTCTTCGATAAGAAATTTCCTCCGCAAATACGATCATTCTGCCGTTTCCATGTATATTTTACAATACGTCGTATCCTTCATGAAATGGGCGTTGCACTTCCAGACGATACCCCCACCTTCAAAGCCGGCGACAATCCATACAATCTCGTCCAATATGAACTTCTATGTACAGAATTTGGAAATATAAGTCCAACGAAGTCCGACTTTCGTTATCGAAAAGGTCAAATAAGGGTCTTGGTTATGGATATGAATATTACACTAATCGTGGCCCTGTTCGACAGCCAAAAGCGATATACAACGGTCAGGACTTTTTCCTCTCCTCCGACGGAGGCGTTTTCTATACACATACAATTTTTGGAAAGAAAAAACACGTACTGTCCGACAAAGACCGACCGCACTACTATTTCTTCCGAAATGATGGATCGGAGGGACAATATAATAGTTTCATTCCTCTGAAGGGAGACTCGGGACTAACAAAGGCGGTCTCGCCCGCCTCAATGAAAGCCTTGAAGCCTACGTATATTGCATACTTGGCGCACAAGCAAATATTCGTAGTACCATAGTGGGCGATACTGGCAGTGCAGAGCAAGTAAGAAAAGAATTCGGCGTTCTCCTCGAAGATGAAATTCGTAATACGACAAAGTAATTAGTTATAGGCGATATCAAGACACAATAATGAATACTGGTGTCAAACTTGATATGGCAGTCTCACCC
This sequence comes from Ptychodera flava, assembly GCF_041260155.1. Lineage (NCBI taxonomy): Eukaryota > Metazoa > Hemichordata > Enteropneusta > Ptychoderidae > Ptychodera > Ptychodera flava. The sequence continues at coordinate 10,262,123 of NC_091946.1, forward strand.
AATTTACTTCTCTTGCCGTCTAAGATGGTCATTCTTTCGGGCCCGGCAATCTCGGGTTATAATAATGAATTGCAATACGCAACAGAATCTATGTCCTTCGGGGTGAACGGTGATATAAACACGGAAGTTCGAGAAAGTGCTGTACACAAGATGGAGGGGGGAGATACTGTGAAGTGGCAGGACGAGCCCGGAGAGTCACCTCACAATGACACGACTCGGGGGCCTCCCCTCCCCTCCCCAGAACGGGCAGCAGCCGTGACCAGCGTAGACCCTATTCACGAATATGGTAAAATTGGTTTGTTATCTTTAGCAATATTCATTACTATTGTAGGTACTGGAATAAAGTCACTAACTATATAGTTCATTCAGATGCTGTCGATGTGACTGGGTTTCATCTAACTCGAACCAGTAACTTAAAAGAACTAGAAGAGATTCATTAATTTACAGTATATAGATCCAGAGGAAATGTCAATATACGTAACCCCACCATTCAACATGATTATAACTGGACCGACATATTCTGGCAAAACAGAATTTATGTTGGACCTCCTCACCGGTCCGTACTTAAGGAAATTCGAATATGTGATATTCATTTGCCCAACATTCATGAATAATAAAGCGTATAATAGAAGATTCATTTTCACCGATGATAATGTGTTTATATTTCCAGTCGGACTCGATGCAGTGGATGATACATTAACCTACGTGCATAAAGAATGGGCTGGAACGAACACTTTAATAATCCTCGATGACTGCGCCTCGTCCAAAGATATGAAGAAGCGCAGTAACGTTTTAGTCCAACTTGGTTTCAGCGCAAGACATGACGGATTATCTGTCTGGGTTCTGACTCAACAATATACTAGTATTAGTAAACCATTTAGGGAAAACATACAGATGTTAGTACTATTTTACACACCGAACAAGATAGACAACAAAACTATTATAAAAGAATATGGAATGGAGGTGTCAGAACGGGAAGCCGTGGGCCTAATCAAGCAATTGAAAAGTAGGCCATTCAGTAAACTAGTATTTCGTTTACGGAATCCGTACGACATAAAATTATTCGTATAATATAGCAATTATGGAAGCTGAAGCTGAAGGCACCCCGAAGGAACTCTTAGAGAATTATATTACAACCCGAAAACTGGTTTTGGAGGTGTACAAAAATTGTATGACGCAGCACGGGCCAGCGGACTCACGTTACTAAGAAAGAGGTGCAGGACTGGTTAAAAACTCAGCTAACTTATAATCTACATAAACCGGTACCTCGTTCTCATGCTACGGGCGGCCGACGCGTTTTGTAACATCGATAGACTCACAGTGGCAAGCAGACCTTGTGGAATTCCCTGCAGCATTCGCAAAAGAGAATCATAACATTCAATACATGCTAACAGCAATCGATGTACTCAGTAAATATGCCTGGGCTAGGCCAATACAGTCAAAAACGGCCGATGACACTCTGAAGGCACTACAAGATGTGATTAAGAAATCTGGGAGAAGGCCCGACAAACTTCAGACAGATGAGGGGCGGGAATTTACTAATCGAAAAATGCAGGGGTGGTTGGAGGAGGTGGGAATTCACTGGTTTCACACCTACAGTGACAAAAAAGCTAGCGTCGTTGAACGTTTTAATCGGACCCTCAAGACGATGATGTGGAAATACTTTACATACAGACAGACACGTGAATGGCTTTCTATTCTACCACAACTTCTGAGAATTACAATAACACCGTACACGGAAGTATCAAAATGAAACCCAGGGACGTAACAGAGGAGAACGATTGGCAGGCATTTTATACACTATTCGGTCCTGAGTTGGCAGCCGGGGGAGCCAACCCTGAATTCAAGCCGGGAGAACGGGTTCGAATTACAAAATACAAGACCACTTTAAGAAAGGGTATTTACCAAATTGGACAGAGGAGATTTTCGTGGTTTCAAAAGTTGTGTACGCAGCTGGACTAGGAACGCCACCAGTTTACAAAATAAAAGATCTGAATGGAGAGGAAATACTCGGCACTTTCTACTCCGATGAACTTCAGAGCGCACCTTCAGAACGCGACGAGCTGTACAGAGTAGAACGAATTTTGAAGACGAAAAAAATTAGAGGAAAGAAATATTATCTGATAAAATGGAAAGGTTATCCAGAAAGTTTCAATAGTTGGGAGCCGGAGGAAAATGTTATTAGTACTACGTAAGTACTTTCGTAAGTTCCTGTCCATGGTACTACGTAAGTACTTCGTAAGTTCCTGTCCATGGTACTTGTCAAGTACTACGTAAGTACTAACGTAAGTATTACGAAAGTTATTCAATAAGTACCATGGAAAAAGTCTTAATTTCTTGAAAGCCGAAAGTGTCAGTTTACCACCCCACTTCCACCCCCCCACCTGGCAAGTATTTATCATGTACTGTCGTAAGTAATGTTCACTTACTGCATCTTTTTCGGCCGTATGTGGATGAGGTGGGAGCCCCTCAGTTCCTGAACATATTAAGTTTGCAAGATCTTCAAAACGACTTCTCATGTTGCCATAGTCCGTTCTTTCGAGTCCCCCTTTTTCAGCTTTATCGATAAGTTCTGGGTTGAAGTATAATGTACACAACTGACATGAGCCATAGACAAGTAACTTCAAAGTCCGGTGTTACAGAACCGTAGGGTTTCATAATGTCAAGTGCTCGTAGGTCAAACGAAGCATTATAAGACACACAGATTCACAAGCGTTAAGAAGTTTGTGTAGGTTCTTGAGTGAGACTCGAGGTTGTTCTAGTTGTTCTTGACCAGGTGGGAAGTACGCTTTTTCAAGTTCCTCCTCCTTGAAACCGTCTATTAAAAATCCCTGGCTGCCGCCGCTCCATGCAATTCCAAAGTCAAAAGCTCGTGGATATTCTACTGGTCCGACTGTCTCGGTATCAATTGTTGGATTAAGTATATTCTTGAGAACGAGGGGGGTAAGAGCGTTCCGAATTACCAAACATGGAAGTCTGTAGTCGTGGCAAATTTCTAAGAAAGTCTGTTTGAACTTGTTGTGAATCTCTTCTAGTTCTTCTAAGGCGGCTATTTCGTACGACCTGGCTCGAGTCAACACATTCCGCCTGCAATAATCCCAAGGCATATCTTTGAATATGATAATGAAACTGGGTAAATGGTCAAATGCTCTAGAAACAATCTTTTTTTCTTCCGACTCCGTGGAAACGCCCCGGATTCGAGAAAAAGTCAGATGTTGAATTATGGAAGAGTCACAAATAATGTATTGTTCTGAAGGGAGGGGGGTTTCCTCCCTCCTCCTCCCAGCCTGACATTGTAAACTAAGCGTATGTTCTATAAACTGGTTCTGAAAATCAGCAATCGAAACGTGGGTGACACGCCCATTATAAAAGTCGGCAATGTTGCTGGAAAAACTAGTGTCAAATTCTGGTACGTGATACGGATCCAAATTTACTGCATCGTAACTCTTACCACTTCCAGTTGGTCCATTTATGAATATGTATGACATTTTTGAGGATACTATATCATAGAAATTTTTTTAAAAATTTTTTATTAAGATATATACGATAAGACAATGACAATCCTTTCTATTTCAACTCAGTGATCGAAATAATCGGTGGCAATGGTGGCATTTGCCACCAAAAAGTGTCAATCTGCCACCAAAATTTTTTTCTGGTGGTATTTTTCTGCCACTAAATTTTGGGTCATCATGTCATCGATCCTACGGCTTGAATGAACATGTGAAGGGACACTGAAGGAACACGCGTTGTCTGACGGCAGAAAAACTCATTAGCCAAAAAAAAACCCAAACTAATTGCGACATTTTGGCATGTATGAAAACACAGCGTGAATCCAAACTTGTGATTGGCTAATCTCCATATCGATGACAGCAGCTTTTGTACACTTGACATGTTGTTGCCCTCTGTGATAGCCGCATGTGCAGTCATACGGCACAAGATAAAAGCATGTTGTGACATTTTGAAAACAAAGCCAAACTGCAGCCTACATGAATTAAATAATAATAAATACTTGCAATTCATTAGCCAGTACAGGGCTCAAAAATTCCTATCGCCCGACGCCCGTGGCTAGTGAATTTTGCGTTCGGGCAAGTAAAATCAATATGCTTCCCGTCCGACGGGCAAGTGCACCAGCAGTTGAATTAACTAAGCTCTGGACAATTCAAGCTTGAAAACGTATTTCATTAGGTCTGTACACGCCTACAATCATTGTAAGTCCTTCAACTCTCAGAAGTTTTTTCTGAAAACCCTTGAAAATCCGCCCGACATCGCAAAATAATCGTTCTTGCTGTTGTAAAACACAAAAAGTCGTAAAAATAGAGTTTTGCGACATGTTCTCTCCGACGACACGGAGTGAACTCACTGTTTTGTATGTGTGCCGTAAAGTGGTATGCTCTTGACAGTGGTTGCCATTCTCTTTGTGCAAGTGTATGAGTCGTATGACAGTCGATCGGCTTCACGCGATAGTGTAATTGCACTATGTGCTTGGTAAATGGATGTAAACTTATTCGAAGCCATGCATGGATCTCGGCAATGCTTACTGTTCAACGTAAATCAACCCCCAGTTGAAAAAGTACAAAATTACATCATAGTCAAAACGGGCTCAGTCGAGTCATTGCAGCTACGTATTGCGTGAGATGCAGACAGTTTCAAATTACGTGACCTTGGTTGTTAGGGATCGGCTCTCAATTACAGAAAACAAATTTGCACTGAAGAGTAACGAAAACGAAACTTGAATCTGCTCTCTTGACGAATACATTTATCAAAATAAAACTTTGAAAGACGGCTGTGCTCAGTGAGTAAACATGTAAACAGTACGTGTGTGTATGCATTGGCAGATAAACACTAGCAGAGCAGTTGTTTGTGATCTCAGCTTGATAATAAAGAGCAGCAGCCAGCCATGCACATTGTAAATCACACAATCTTATTAATCTTATGCAAAAATTTTAATTTGGATTAGGTTGTGGAACAATTCCAAATTCAAAGATGTTTTCTAGATGGCCAAATCTGCAGAAAAAAAACTAAAGTATTCTCACATTTCTTCTGTGACATTTCAGATTTGGTAATAGTCCTTCATTTTAACAAGAATGTAGTTCATGTTTGAATCTGTTTTTCCCTCTTTGAATTCACTTCATATGGCCAAACTCTTGCTCTCTGTTACAAATTACTAGTACAGTTATTAGAAATTTAGGGCAAGTAATTTTTCCTCTCGGCAAGTAAAAATGAAATTCACGTGTCCCACGGTTGGTAAGTTTGAAAAGTTTTTTCGAGGCCTGCAGTATGGGTTGATTTTTTGTGACGTGTACTCACCATATTTTCAAGAATTTATAAATTAGAATGAGTATGTGGCAATGACAAAATGTTGTATTACACCGTCACATGATGTGTTAAACTGCCACCAGATTTTCATAATTGCCACCTGATTTCATATCTGGTGGCAAAACTATTGCCACAGAACTAAAAAAGTATTTCTATCCTGCAACTGCAATAAAAATACTTGAAACCGCGAGAAGAGAATATTCAAATCAGTGACGGCAAACTCATATTTGGTGAATCATTGGTAGATCCTTTCATATACGTAGACAGTGAGCTAGAAGTAGTTTTCAACATCGGACCTAAATATGGTTCGGGAGGAGATCCAGCTACATGTGATGGGGTGTGTGTCCGTTGGCAACCGAGTCTTCAAAAGTTTACTGATTTAATAATATTCCGTACCCTAGGTGAAAGTTTCGATGCATCTACTGCTAAAAGTTATGCTCTAAGCCTGGCCGCTCACTCCAAGAATACTACCGGATTTTACAATCCATCTAAAGTGTATCAGAAGCGAGGGAGCGGGGCGCAGCCAGTTGCGTATTTTAAATTTCAGTTTAAAAGAGGGGGAGGGAGAAATCACGATTTCGCTACATGTATTGATATGGTTCAAGAAATTGACTGCGGTTTTAAAACAGTGAGCCCATTGCCAGTCCGAGAAAATCCTGCTATTGTACCTCGTAATATCCGAAAAGGTAGTAAGATAGAATTCTTAGCATTTAAACCGCGCTTAAGTAAGCGTGGCCTTTCTTTCACTGTTGAGAGATTAATATTTTGTGCTGCGCCTAATAAACCAGAAATTCAAGATGTGAAGAAAACTAGTCGACTTAGAAAGATTAGGTGAGATATATAAACAAATAAATGCTGACAAAAATATTATAGTGGATTTTGATGACCTATCATAGAATAATTATTTTTTCATTTTAAAAATTTTTAGGATAGTATATATATCATAAAGATGGCCAGTTTACATACAGCATTCAAGGGAGCAGTTTTACAAAAAAAATTTCCTGAAGTCAAGCGAGTCAAGGATATCGGGGAGCTGGTGGATATTGAAGGTATGGTCAAAGAAGCCATTCGGAACGAAAGATGTACTCTGTTTATACTGAAATGGAAGTCAAATTATCGGATCCGAAAACTGGTAATACACAACCGCGTTCATTGTATGTTAAATTAAATGATACATACACAAAAGATGTAAGAGGATCGGGATCGATGTGGGGCAACAATTAATAGATCGCTACGATCGTATGCTTGATACAATTGAAAATGTTGAGGGTTCTGGTCTCGTTCTCGAGGAGATACTTAATTTTGAAGTAATTCTAGTAGAAGTTTTACTCGGGGCTGGCCCGGGGCTGGCGCAGTCCAACTTCCCAGATGGTTAAAAAATAAGCATTGTGTGAGCGATCTGGTGCTACCGGTGGGGGCTGAGAACTGTTTTCAATACGCCATCGTAGCAAGTTTAAAGTTGGCCGACCCCGAGTTTCGTGAAAAGAAATGTGGTCAGGTAAGGAGAAAATGGAATACGTACGCCCCATTTATGGCTGACTACTGTTGGGAAGGTATTCCCACGCCTACGCCCGCCGATCTGACTGTATTCAGGCGCTTCGAGCAGCAAAATCCAGGCATCAAACTTCAAGTATTTCAGATCTACGAAAATGATCCCGCTCCCCCGTCCGACATAACTGTGTTATATAGTGCCCATTCCGAAGGTGAAGCCGATAGGAATCAAATAGCAAATATCTTACTGATAGTTGGCGAAGACGGCGGCCGTTCTCACTTCGTACCAATTACTGCGGAAAATCGCCTTCGTAATTCTCGTACTAATCGAAAGAATGAGCGCAGACGGAAGTGTATTTGTATGGTTTGTAAAAGAGGTTTTAAGTCAACAGAAGAATTAGAAAAACATCAGGTATACTGTGGAACAGACACTGCCCAGCCAGATTTTCCTAAGGAAGTGTGTCAATTTGAAGGACATCGGAAGAAGGTTCCTTCTCCCTACGTCGTCTATGCAGATACTGAGGCAATTATTGAGAAGGGGACCGGCCGGCACATTCCAATTTGTCTTTCGTATGTTATGGTGGAACGGGGTGGGGACCTTCGGAACGAGGCCCGGGCCGACCCACTGTTTATGGTAAAAGAACATTCACAGGTCTCTCCTGTGTTACAGACTTTCTAAAGGATATGAAAGAACGGGCCGAGTATTATTCTAAATCGTATTATTGGAAAATAATACCGATGAGGGATCCTTCTAATTACCGGCGCGACGGATGTGATCCAGTCTGTATTGCATGTGGAGAGCCGGCAGGATACCGAGTAGTGAAGGAGGAGGCGACCTTCTATTGCGAAGGATGCCGGCCGTCGAGAACCATTCCTATCTACTTTCACAACCTCAAGGGATACGATGGTTCTTTTATTTTGAAAGAATTACATGAAATCGTTACCGAAGGAGATGATGGGGGTTCCGGACCAGAGCCTGACCAGAGCCTAAAATCATAGCTAAGACGAGCAATGGAGGAATTATGGGTCTCTCGAAAACATTTATTTTTCACGCCTCAATTGTTGTTGCCGGAGGGAAGAGGGAGATAAAGAGACGTTTCTTTTCTATAAAGTTTATGGACAGTGCTCAGCTGATGATGGGGTCATTGGCGAAGTTGGCAAAAACTGTGCCGGAGACCCACGGGTGGACGGCGGCGCCACTTTCGTACCCGGACATTCAAAGGGCGAAAGGTTTCTTCCCCTACGAATATTTAGACTCGGTTGACAGACTGGGAGAGAACCAGCTCCCGGAGAGGGGGGAATTTTATAGCGAATTGACGGAAGAGGGGATTTCTGAGTCTGATTACGAACATGCATTAAGAGTATGGGACGAAGTTGGATGTAAGACGATTCGTGATTATATGGAATTCTATTGTGAGACGGATGTTCTCCTTCTTGCTAATATATTCGAAAATTTTCGCGACACATGTTTAGAAGCATATAAGTTAGATCCGGCCCATTACATGTCAGCGCCTGGCTTGACATGGGATGCTATGTTACTTTACACGGGTAATAAGTTTAAACTCATTCAAGATGCTGAGCAGATGACTTTCGTACAACGGGGAATACGAGGAGGTATCAGCCAGTGTAATATTCATTATTTACAGACAAATCATCCGGCTTACGCTGGCGCCAGCTGGCGGGAATTACGATCCAGAGAAGCCAGTGACCGAAATAAAATATCTCGATGCAAACAATCTCTACGGCTGGGCAATGAGTCAGGCAATGCCTACGGGCGGACTTCATTGGATGACGATGGAAGAGTGGGAGGAATGGAGAAGGGGGCCGAGGCGGAGCCGGCGGAGGGGCGGAGCGCGGAGGGTGGGGACCTGGTTCCACCTTTCCACCAAGTTTTCTAGAAGTAGACTTAGAATACCCAGCCGAATTACATGAAGAACACAGCGATTTGCCATTAGCACCGCATCACTATGAATTTCCGAGGCAGGGCGGTCGACTGATTACAAGTGTGATGGATAGAGAGAGATACGTCTTACACTACAAGTTGCTGGAATTCTATCTTCGGATGGGAATGAGATTGAAAAAGATTTATCGGGTGCTTGCTTTCGATGAAGCTCCATGTCTCGCGAAATATATCGACTTTAACACTAAAATGAGGGCAAAGGGGAGGACAGATTTTGAAAAGAATTTCTATAAGCTGATGAATAATGCAATGTTCGGTAAGACAATAGAAGATGTTCGAAAGTACAGAGACTTTAAATTTGTTTCGGACTGGAACGGCACGGATAGTGGACGTAAAAAGATTCAGAAGTATAATCCAAAGATGAAACATATAACTTTCATAACTTCCGAAGAGGATGGCGATTCCTGCGACAGTGCCCTACTGGAACTGAAAACGGATGAGCATAGATATGTAAAACCAGTTTTCATCGGCGCCGCAGTACTGGAACTTTCTAAGCTGCTTATGTATGAGACGCATTACAATTACTTTTCGGGCCCAGTTCCCTGGAATACGATTAGCCTACATGGATACTGACAGTTTTGTTTACAGTGTACCAATACCCTCCCCGGATCCGGACGTAACTTTCAATGATATAGTTCGAGAAGATGTTGAAAAGAATGGTGAGAAGTCTATATATGATACTAGTGGGATGAGTGGGGCCATGGTGCCCCCAACTTTCCGAAGATTAATAAAAAAGTGATAGGTAAATTTAAAGATGAGTTGAATGGTGAACCTATTCTTGATTTTGTCGGCATACGCTCGAAAGTGTATGCTTTTCGAACTCCAACTTCGGAGACGAAAAAAAATAAAGGGGTGAAAGATGTTTGTGTTAGAAAACATTTGAACTTTGAAGATTATAAAGATCTGTTTGAAACTGGAAGAAGCCGGAGCCGGCACAGTTTGTACAGTTTGTACGGAAAAAGGCTGGAGAAATCCGTAGTGAAAAGCGTAGTAAAATCATGATGGCGCCAAATGATATCAAACGTGTGCAGCTATACAATCCAGACACAGGCGAATGGCTGGCAGAAACATGGCCGATAGGACGGACGACGGGTCATGGTTAATATTGTAAAGACATTAATCTACTATTTTCAATAGAGACCAGGGCATCACTGATAACATAAATGTGGGCAAATATATTATCATTGTGAGCGTCATCGCCAACCTAATTGAGGTGTCTTTCTTCAGAATTTCAAGTTGAATTCCGTCCTTTGTGTTCATTACTTTTAAACCATTTCCATGAAACTCAATATCTTTAAAGCTACGCAGATCGATAAACAGACAGAATTTATTCTTCAAATAATCGGCCTCATCTATATCAATTTCACACCAATCTTTATCTTCAGCAAAATACCGTCGCACCTCTCGCCAAAATTGTCTTGGTATCATCTTCTGAGCGTACACTTTATTTGCAATGCCTTCGATTGATACAGACACAGATTCAATGGATGGGTTAAAGAAAAGTTCACTGTTCATTTCTGTCTGATTCTGATTTTTAGTGAAGAGTATAGCGATACCTCTAATGCTACGTCGTGGTACATTTATATTTCATTGATAACCGTGTCCGATTCTTTGAATGGGATTGTTCTAAAATAATGTATATGCTCGTAAAGGTAACTTTTTCCACCGTTGTAATAACCAGCAGTTGACCTCGCGAGATCGAGGTCAGAAATTGTCTCGTATTCCATTTGAATGTTTTTTATTTATAATTGGTTGTAACAACCTGATTACTGACAAGTAATTGGGGGGCGGGTGCCAACGTAATTTCCCATTCAATATGACTCCCTAACGCTTTTGGATATGCAACTCCATGACCTGTTATGAGGGGATGAGTGAGACGAATAGCATATTTTGTTTTATATGTGTCGAAAAGTAACTTATCGCCCACGACGTTTTGATCTCCATCGGTCGAACCGCTTCTTAATTTTCTTAGATTTTCATTCTGAATTCCGTACAGTGTCATGTTCGTTCTCTCCTTTTTATGTTTGAAGAGATCGCGATAACATTCAATAAGGTTATATTTATTCAAATCGAAAGTGTCTGACCCTCAAATGTGAGTTTCATACGCTCCACCAAATTTTTTGCAACATTTTGTACTACTCGGTTATATTCATCTCCCATTACTTCGAGATCAAAAACCAGGTCGAAAGTATCTGGAACTAAGAGTACTCCGCTTTCTAACTTCGGACATCGTATGATAAGTGTCTGGCCTGGATCTGCCTCACTTGGATTATGAGCAATCACGTGATGAGTTCTTTCTGACTTCGTTCCATTCGGTATTCGGTTGGTGAAAGTCGGTGATAATGTTCTATCGTACCCCATTTTTCGTGTAATGTATATAGTAGAAGAAAAAAAGAAAATAAATCACATCTTACATTTCACTTCGTGTATATAATAACTTAGAAGAAAAAATCACATCTTTACATAAATATTTCCGTCTGCCTGAAAGATAAATCGATTGCCTGTGTCGCGAATCAATCGAAGAACCCAATATTCTTGGAGATGATGAGCCTCTTGGTCATCCTCAGTATCCTGGAATACAGCTATGAATTCTAGTCGCTTAAAGAAGTTAGTCTTTTGACATTCCTTCACGAAAGCTAAAATGTTATGATATAGATTATCATCTTTGAGTCGGACACCTGGATTTGCTCGAAGTATATGTCGATTTACCCGCCGAAGTTTGCACCATTCCAATTCGACAGAGAAACCAAACAGGTCTTTATTTTTAGAAAGAACTTTGCAATATTCTTTTCACCAAACATGTTGATGCCGTAGGGGTGTCATATATTAATACATAATTTTATTTATAATGACTAATGTTAAACCAGTTAAAAATATCCATAGCTGTTCTCCACAAATCCAACCACCGATCCTGCTGTTTTTAATAGAAAACTGACGAGGGAACCGATTAAACCTGGTATTGCAGCAGCACTTTTTGCGGCCAATGTTTTTAACCATTCGCCAAATTGCTTTACAATTTCTTTCGCTTTTGTATATACTTTGGGCGGACCTGAACCAGACCCGCCAGTTCCTGCTCCTGCTCCCCCTCCTCCCCCTCCTCCTCTAGTCACAGCCAGGGCAATTGTTGATATTGTCATTCCAAGGGCAGTAAGTAATGCAGCTATTGTAATACCATTTCGTTTAAATAATTCTGTCAGCTTCAGTCTCAGTGATAATTCTGGATCAGAAATTACATCACGAAGAGACCTAGTCGTAACCAGACTTTCACGTGCCTCACTGATCTTACCATGTTCGTATTCAATTCGATTGTCAACTTTAGCTTCTCTTGTTATGAGTTCAGCTAGTAGTTTCTCGTCTTTTTCTTTTCCTTGGGTGCTCGTTTCAGGATCCTTTAACTGTTTTTCAACTTCTCTTTTCTCTAGCCTTATTTTAACTTTTTCATTGTTAAGCTCGCCAAGACGCATATTCGCAATCCTTAATTCATCATTAATAGCTCTATATTCTGGGTTTAGATTGTTCCATTGTTCGATTTTATTTTCAAAAGCTTGTATTTTATCTGCATTACCAGAAGCATCTTGCCGTAACTCTGTCAGTTCATCTTTGTATATACCCATGTCTTCTGGCGTCATCTTCTCAGCCGGTATTTTATCATTTTTCACATCTTCAGAATACAATGTACGACTCACATATTCGGGCTCACTATATTTATATACTTTGTTTACAAATTCAGAACCTCCTTTTAAACTTTTTAATGTGGATTTCTCTAAAATCTACTTCCTTTATCTGTTGTAACTCTGATTTTTTTATAATACAGATCATTACCAATAATATCAGCATTCATAATCAATTCGTCTCGTGCATACTGATCAGTAATATTATATTTGTCTAAGAGTTGTTCAGCCATATCTTGTGTAAGTTCTCTTCTCTGTCCAATCAAACGATCAACCTGTGGGCTAGCCAGGGAAGGATCAGCTTCTGCAATGGTATTATCATCTTCTATAAATGATGTTTCAGCAGTAGCGTCATCATCATCGTCATTTACATTTGCAACATCGAAATCCTGGAGTGGTATATCTTCTCCTCCTTCTGCCATATTGTCTTTCTATATTACTACAATTATTTTTTATCATCCATTACATATACAGTAAAAAAAATGCACATCTCAGTTGTTGAAAGCGTTGAACAATTGGCCGACTATATCGAAAGAACAAGTGCTGCATATCGTCGAAGTTATAAATTAATGGTGCGAATTGATATGGCTCTTAATATTACTAAGGGAATTCTTGTAAGCTCTGCTGTAATAGCAGCAATTCCAACAGTTCCGGTACTGTTAGCCTTAACTCCTATACCAGGTGTTGTTATTGATGTAATACAAGGGAAAACGGGTGTAGCAAAGAGACGAGAGAAATATAAACATTATTATGTCAATATAAACAGCTGCTTACACAAATACAAGAAAAAGGCGCAACAACAGAGGCTCCGGGGTCAGAACTTATTCAGAACATATTTCATCAGGCGCTAGAAATTCAAAAACAAGAAGGATTTAGTCCGCCTCTGGAGCGATATCTACATATTATGGATTGAATGGATATGAAAGTTAGTTCGTACCGATAGGAACTTCGTGTTCAACATCAGCTAGACTCCGCGACCGGCCGGCCGGACTGACAACGGGTCCTTTATATAGGCTAGTTTGATGGTGATGACTCACACGGAATTTCCCGTACATGTATAAACATGCTCAGCAGGAATTTCCCCGCTTAGTTCAGGACAATGCACTGCTGCGCGTGAGTTCGTATATAGGTCAGGGTCACACTTTAGTTACATGGATGGTTAATTTTTCCTTCGCTTCATGTAGATAAATGAATAAAATGGGGTGTAAAATTTCTTACTTCATCCCAGTTGCCCACGTTTACTTACTACTCATGGGACTTACTCACCTGGACCGGTGTTGGAAGATAAGACGCATGCATGGCACTATATAGGACTGAATGAATATGAAACGGTTCATTACAGATTACAGTAACAGGGCTGCTAGACCTTCAGCGTGCATCGCTAATATGTATACACGTTTTTTTGCTCAAAGTATTCTATTTTAGTCTGTAATAGTACAATTTTAACGTCATTCAGTAAAAGCTTTGCAAGCTATTACTTTCAAAAGGTCAGCATGATAAATCTTTATGCAAAATGTCCTGAGGCTTTTGTTCGGCTAAGATTAAAAATAGACATTAAATTTAATGTTGGTGATGATACACTGGGCTGGCTAGTGAACTATATATATTATAGCCCAAACATGGGACTATATGCCCGAGGGTAGGTGACCATTTGTCCGACGTAAGGAGGGCAAATGGTCTCCTGCCCCGAGGGTACATAGTCCCTTGTTTTGGCTATAATGTTTTTATACATGCCTCTCTTACACAATTTTCACTCAAAATATTTACGTTTATTGGGAAATGATAATCGAATTCTTTATTTCCATCTTAGACGAAAATCCGTTAAAAATGGAACGATTTTCACCATCGAATGGCGCATTTACACATTTAAAGTACTGTTATGCGGTTTATCAGTGTTTTTTTCTGCAAAATTGTCTTAAAACCGGATTTTCTATGCAAAACATGAAATTTTAACATTTTCACATCAAAAAGTTGTCAAGTTGAAAATAGTTCCGGTTCACTTTCAGTCCAATGATGATTATGCGGCCCGCGACCTCATCGACGAGCTACCATTGAATTGAGGCATTTAATAATACCGATGATGGCTCACTCTTAAGTAACAAAAAATAACGAAATATCTATCAAACAGAGGGAAATTTCGAAATGCATGTATAAAATAATTAAAAGGGTTTCTGAGACTTTCGAAATGTTCGGGTTTAAACGGTGTGTTTATTTCTCTTGACAATAGTTGTTAACACAATTAGAACTACTCAGGTATGTTAATGCATGGGCATAGGCTTACATACATGTAAAATCAGTTTGAACATACTTTTTAATCAGACCTGGTCAGAAAATTGTGAAAATTGCCAAAATATGTTTCGCATTTGATTAAGTTGAAATTTACCATAATATATTACCTAAGTCAGGTCACGTGACCATAATCTGTTATTTTCCCGCCAAAATTGTATATTGCAAATAACTGAATATTCCAACCGCTAAACATCAAAATATTTAAAATATTATGACAAATTAATGTAAAATGGGATGGGAACTTGTGTTAGAACTAGTGGCAGATGCAAAATTATTGAATTTTGAATAACATTTCTTCACAAAAAACAACAAATACAATATTTTTGACGTTTAAACACGAATTTTTGAATATCAGAAAGAAGTATAGATAGAGTTTCATGAGTGCCATGTATTTTTGAAAGAATATGATAGATGTTGTTTCCAAAAGTGCAAAGAAAATCAAGAAAATTTAACGGCTTACGGTTGGAATATTAAAATTAATAAAGACGTAAATTTTGGCGGGAAAATATCAGATTTGGTCACGTGACTCAACTCGTCAAGATTTAGGCAGACATTTTTTTAAAGAATTTAATAATTCCAATAATTAGGCCAAATATCAATAAAATCCGATGGTTTTTAAAGATAATTGATCATTTTCTCACTTTTGGGCTTGATGGGTACAAACACCCATGCATTAACTTACTTGAGTAATTTGGGATAATTGGATGGTGAAGTAATGTCTGTTTAATCTGCAAATGTGAGATCATCTGCTTTTCTTTGTAAATTAAACACTTGTTTTTATCAGTAATTTGTAATATTGTAACATTCAGCTGTATGGCACCAAACATTTTTGAGAAATTTTAATAATATGAAGATCCAATTACCCCATGGCCAAATTAGTTCCAATCGTGTTAGTTATATGTCATCCGGAATGACTAATAGACCTGCTGGTATCACATGTTCCAAAGCCGTCACCAACTGTGACACGGCAGAGGACATCAGTCGATAAGTAGAGTCTAAACAGTGTACATCTGTAGGTTAGTTAATTCCATAATGTACCGCCATCTCTTGAAGGCCTATGCAGCTCTTCTGTGTCTCCAATATCACAGTTGCGACAATCCTAAACGTCCTCATATACTATTCATCCTTGCAGACGATCTTGGTAAGTTTAGTCGTATTTTTCTACAACAAACCAAGACATGCATGATTAACGTACACTTGATCTATTTCAAAACCACAAGAGCGTCTATCTTTACACTCCATTCAGCAAAGTCTCGTTATGAATACAATTGTCGGTAAAATGATTGGTAATGAGAAAATGACTATAATATTTTTTTTACATTCCCTGAGTGTAGAAAAAAATCTCAAATCTTAATTTTATGCAGGTTTTCAAATTGACATTCTTGTAAAAGTACTAATTAAAAAAACTTGTAGCACATTTCAAATGTAGAAACTCACAATGAAGACCTTATGCATTCAGGCTGTTCAGGTAACTGCTCTTGTTAGTGGAAGATACGAACAGTACGATTGGTTTCGTGTAAATTCGCAAAATACAATTACTTACTTCTCCGCTGGGATACCTACAAACCAGGCTTATAAATTCCCATCTTTGAAAATGACAGTTCACAAATTAATCTTGAAACAGCCACCAAGCAGGCTGAACAATTCAATGAATGCCCTCTGTACAATTTCTCATATGTTTGTAGATTAGATTAGCAATAAAGCTACATGTCATAAGGTTGTTTTAATCTTCCTATCTTGGGGACGTGAATTTTAACTACTATTAAAGACCTTTGTTTTATTTGAACATTTCGACCGGTCGATGGTCTCTCACTCTTGGAGTAAAAAGTTGCTGCTTTTCAACAAAGGATAGAACAGATGATATATATAACTGAGGAAAAATGTCATAACCAATCATGACATATTCTTGTCATCTTAGCATATTGTATTATTTGCATGCTATGTGCAGCCAACGAAGCTGTTCATGCAAAGGAGTATTCGCGCGCAATTTTTCAGCGAGGAGGCAAATTTAAAAGCTAACAAGCGAATGGGGGAAACAGTCAAGTTCAACAGTGGGTGGGGAGGAAATTTCAGTTTTTAGCGAGCGGGAGAGCATTTCTTGCAATGGATACCGGAAACTATGTACAAGGAGTAAGATGCCGTGGTTGATAGAACTTCAGGGAAGATCAGTCGCCTAACTTAGGGTGAAGCAAGAGGTTGGAATGATAAGTATTATAACAGCCACTCAGCTTTACATTGAACACGGGCGTATATCATTTGCATTTACGCACTGAACGGACGCACACTGGATGATGGATAAATTATTGCATAAATGAAATGTACATGTGGGAGTATGAACATCTGTTGGACAATGAGGGACTGTTAGTGGTGGGGAGAGGGTAGTATGGAGATTGAACTGTTTGTGGGGAATGGGGTGTGGTCAGCTGTACCTGACTAAGGGAATCGTCATTATTTACGGCCTGGGGGTCGGAGGAATTTCATCGGAAACTCCCAAATTTCGAGTAGCCCACCCCCTTGCCAACCATGATAAATTTGAGTAACCCCTCTCTAACTAAGAAATTTGACTCCCCCCCCTTAGAGGAGTTAAATACCAATACATGTATTTGTAAAATTTACAAAAACACAGCAATAGTAAAGACCTTTCAATTCTGACGTACCTTGCAAGATTATCAACGGTTATCTCATTAAGGTTGAAAAAAGTGAAACCAACAAAATGAAATTCAAAGTGACAACAAAATACAGAATAAACAACCATAAAATGACAATACATTTTGTAAAAAACAGTTCTCAGGTTGTCATAGATTCATGATTGGAGACCTAAGAATATTCAGGAATGGAAAATTGGTGACCTTCTTGTGTCATTTCTCCAGCAGCCAGCTTCCAATGAAGTCAATTAAAATATATATGATGAATTAACAACAGTTAAGTTTTGTGCTAGATCCTGTGAAAAATTTTAGAATTGATGTGAACAATGGTGCAGTCTGGTGCAATCTGAATTTTTTTTTTAAACCGTTAGAACACCCAAAGGCGGAGAGCACGAGAGGGGATGTACCCCTCTCGCATCGAAAATTTTGAGAAATTGATGTGTTCAATAGTACAATTTGAGAAGTGTTTAAATTTATCTATCACGAAAAAATTAAGTAACTCCCTTTTTCCTCTGCACATTTCGAGTGAAACCCCCCCCCTTGAAGTTTTCAATTTTTTGAGTGACCTCCCTTACCTTCCTCCGACCCCAAGACCGTAAATTTGGATTTTTGAATATTGTAGATTGTCAGATTATTTCGTTTTTGTCATGACGTCATATTTTGGGAATATGCTTTCAGGATGGAATGATATTGGTTACAACAATGGAGTCGTCAAATCACCAACGATTGATGACCTTGCAAGTAGAGGGGTCACCTTCACACAATCCTACGCGCTTCCATCGTGTGCTCCGTACGTATTGTATTCGTCGCAATTACTTCCTGGGATGAAATTGAAATATACGCATTTTGGCGTTCACTTCAGAACTGAATTTAGAATCAATGCCCATTCGAAATTGGTCACATTTTTCTCTCTTAGACATTGTTGTGGTCGTGATCATACTAGTAGTGATGATGACCATTGTATTTTTCTGTCGGGCTTTGAGGATTTTCTTTGTTTGTTTTTTTTTTGCTTTTTGAGAGGATCATCATCTGCAAGTTTCCTTTCTCTCATTCTGTCACTCATTCCTGCCGTATTCGTCACTAAGCCTACCTTCTCACTGTCTGTTCAGTTCTAGGGCGTCGCTAATGACAGGTTACTATGCCCACCGTATCGGCTTTCAGGTACAGTTGTTCATATATGTGTTTTATATGTATGTATGTATGTATGTATGTATGTATGTAGGTAGGTAGGTAGGTAGGTAGGTAGGTAGGTAGGTAGGTAGGTATGTATGTATTTATTTATTACCTCTTGAAAGGTTGCCTTAGTACAAGAATACGTTACGATGCAAATTTAACAAAAAAATTTAAAAACTATTTCTTCATGAGTGTCAGGATCGTTGTTCTTGATATCTAGGTTTCCACGATACGTAACTAGTCATTCCGATCATTTCGTCCTCAGCATAAAATTTCGTTGAAGAAAACGCCAACAGGTTTGCCTTTACACTTAACCTTGTTGTCAGAGAAACTGAAAGAACAAGGCTACGCAACGTACATCGTCGGAAAGTAAGTTGTCCTGTTTCTTTCCAGAATTAACGCTAAAATAAAACTACACCTATTTCCATCAAATAGTTGACCAAGTAGGAGGCAACGTCATCTATGATGTTGTGTTTATTGTAAATATTTTTATTCAAACTGCTTCATTGGCAACAATGCAATTTTTTTATTGGTACGACCCTTGACTTTGGCCTGGCTGCAGTTTTGTTACGAGACGTTAAATGTCCAGGGCAATTACAAATATGTGTCTTAATCAATAAAGGTCAAACTTGGCACGGTATAATGAGTTTAACATATTTTCGTTTGTTTCATCGAACAATCGATGAATCGCTTTCCAGCTGCCGCATTGACATTTGTCATGAGATGAATATAAATGGATGAACTGATTATCTACAAATGTGTTGTAAGAATTAATTATCATAATTTAAATATGCATTAACTTTGTTCTTCAATGTGTCTTGGAGGGCAATAATTTGTAAAGTTCACTGGCGATCAATATGACATGTGTCTTCGAGGGCAATAATTTGTAAAGTTCACTGGCGATCACTATGACATGTGTCTTGGAGGGCAATAATTTGTAAAGTTCACTGGCGATCACTATGACATGTGTCTTGGAGGGCAATAATTTGTAAAGTTCACTGGCGATCACTATGACATGTGTCTTGGAGGGCAATAATTTGTAAAGTTCACTGGCGATCACTAAGACATGTGTCTTGGAGGGCAATAACTTGTAAAGTTCACTGGCGATCACTATGACATGTGTCTTGGAGGGCAATAATTTGTAAAGTTCACTGGCGATCACTGTGACATGTTTGATACTAGACTTTCCATACAACTCAACTCCTGTATTTTGTATTTCAAGAAACGTTATCACAGACTTTTTGATAGTTTGAATTTATCATTATGGCGACCATTTCAATCACGTTTGATAAACAAAAATACTCGGAAAAATATGCACTTTCTAATACTCAGCAGCACTATGGTGGACAAAATATTGCTCTCCACTTACACAAAACGCAAATCTGCTTCACAAGATGCCCTATTAATAAGACCCATACTAACTACTCACACATTTCACAAACTCTGTGAACCTTACAAGTGACGACCCCGTCCTCCCACAATCTGATAGTTCACCCTTGACCCTCCCCCGGTCTGATAGTCCACCCTTGACCCTCACCCAGTATGATAGTTCACCCTTGACCCTCCCCCAGTCTGATAGTCCACCCTTGACCCTCCCCCAGTCTGATGGTTCACCCTTGACCCTCCCCCAGTCTGATAGTCAACCCTTGACCCTCCCCAGTCTGATAGTCAACCCTTAGCCCTCCCCCAGTCTGATGGTTCACCCTTGACCCTCCCCCAGTCTGATAGTTCACCCTTGGCCCTCCCCAAGTCTGATGGTTCACCCTTGACCCTCCCCCAGTCTGATATTCTACCCTTGACCCTCCCCCAGTCTGATAGTCCACCCTTGACCCTCCCCCAGTCTGATGGTTAACCCTTGACCCTCCCCCAGTCTGATAGTCAACCCTTAGCCCTCCCCCAGTCTGATTGTTCACTCTTGACCCTCCCCCAGTCTGATAGTCCACCCTTGGGCCTCCCCAAGTCTGATAGTCCACCCTTGACCCTCCCCCAGTCTGATATTCTACCCTTGACCCTCCCTCAGTCTGGTAGTCCACCCTTAACCCTCCCCAGTCTGATGGTTAACCCATGACCCTCCCCCAGTCTGATAGTCCACCCTTGGCCCTCCCCAAGTCTGATGGTTCACCCTTGACCCTAGCCCTGCGTACGATGCTGTGTGTTCCGCTACAGCTAATAGCCCCGCTGTGGTGAGCGGGCTATTAGCTGTAGCGGAACACACAGCATCGTACGCAGGGCTACCTTGACCCTCGCCCAGTCTGATATTCTACCCTTGACCCTCCCTCAGTCTGGTAGTCCACCCTTGATCCTCCCCCAATCTGAGAGTCCACCCTTGGCCCTCCCCAAGTCTGATGGTTAGCTCTTGACCCTCCCCCAGTCTGATAGTTCACCCTTGACCCTCCCCCAGTCTGATAATCCACCCTTGACCCTCCCCTTTTCTGATAGTCCACCCTTGACCCTCCCCAGTCTGATAGTCCATCCTTGACCCTCCCCCAGTCTGATAGTCCACCCTTGACCCTCCCCCAGTCTGATGGTTCATCGTTCATCGTTCTCCAGATGGCATCTTGGTCACTGCAAAAAAGAGTACACGCCGAACAGACGGGGTTTTGATCATTTCTATGGTTTCTACATCGCAGGCGAAGATTATTTCAGGCACACACATGGTAAGCTTAGTTTCGGAGACTGTCAAACACTAATCGATGCAGTGGTATTATGAAAACCACAACTGTTAATGCAAAGTACAGTCACAATTATATTGTAGTCATCGCCACCAAGGACAAATGATTATAAAACAGTTTATAGTCAGCATCGACATCGTCATGGAAGTGATGAGCATTACCACAGACAACAGAGTACTGCAGGCATTATCCGTAAGGTTTATCTAATGATAACAGTTTAATACATTACATTTATTGATCATATTAATAACTTCTCGACGAAAAATGTCTGCAGCACCCTGTGCACAGACCTTTCTGTCATCGTCATGACGGTGATAAGCATCACCACAGACCTTGCTGTCATCGTCATGACAGTGATAAGCATCACAACAGACCTTGCTGTCATCGTCATGACAGTGATAAGCATCACCACAGACCTTGCTGTCATCGTCATGACAGTGATAAGCATCACAACAGACCTTGTTGTCATCGTCATGGCAGAGACAAGGATAACAACGAACCTTGCTGTCATCGTCATGGCAGTGATAAGCATCACCACAGACCTTGCTGTCATCGTCATGGCAGTGATAAGCATCACCACAGACCTTGCTGTCAACGTCATGGCAGTGATAAGCGTCACCACAGACCTTGCTGTCATCGCCATGACATTGACAATCATCACCACAGACCCTGTTGTCATTGTCATCATATTTAGGGTTTATATACCACTATTTCATCGTTGATAAGCACAAACCTTAATGAATTAATCATTCGTTATTGTTTAAATTTTAAGGCAACGGATATTTAGACTTAAGAGAAGACTTCACGCCTGATTGGAGTCAAGATGGTGTTTATTCAACGGTAAATAACCTTAGATAAGCTTATGTGTTTTATAGTTCAGTAAGTGGTCAAGTGGTCAAAGTAAAGAATTATTCCTACGGAACACGTAGTCGCTTTTTTATGTTATTTAAAACACTGCTTGAAATGGCTTACAATTTTCTGGAGACATTTCTGCAAAATCTTTGGTAATGTCTGACTGGTTGCCGTACTTTTTGTTGTTGCTATTAGTATTCGTTCAGTATATTTCATATACAGAATTTACTTATAATATCAATATTGCTCTCAAAGTTTAACCCTTAAAGCGGTTTAAATTTTAATTGATTCCTTCAGTCCGTTTTCGTTTACTTTTTCACTTTATCAGCGCCCTACACGGACTCCAAGGAGTTGGTTTCGCGCGCCCTTCAATCTGTCCGTTCAAACTCATCACTCAGACATGCCTGAACCTATCTCATTCAATCTTGGTACAAGAACAGAGTATCTGTACTATGGCTTTATATGCACGTCAATTTACATGTATTTTATGATACGATGAAGGCTGCGTTTACAAAAAAAGTAGGGAGCCTGGAGGAACCGCGATTTTGAAATTTTTTTCAGACCCCCCTCAGTACCCTCAAAAATTTCAAGCTACCCCCATCTATATGATCAAGCTTTTTCAAGTCCCTCTCCCATAATTATCATACAGCCGCATACTTATTAGGGATGCAAGCAAAGAAAAATAAACATGTATTGGAAAGTTCTACTCGCAGGGTTCGACAATACCTGTCATTAGCAGTTCATATGGCCATATTCCTATAAGGCAAGTTCTTAAATTGATTCATTATTAAACCCATCAGTGGATTATTTGGATTTATCAGTCTAAGCCGACTTGAGTTAATCCAACTCTGGCCAGGTCAATGGCACCTGCCGAAGAGCACACAAATGACGATCATGAAAGAGTATGCAAATTATAAATTCCTGGCTACATTTTGCCAAATTGTCATAGTGGAAAACTGAGCACAATGACCTACCGGAGATTTTTTTCAAAAGTACAAGACATATATGACTTAGATGCTACTCAAAGTTGACAAAACTGGAAAGTTAAAATATTCAATAAACTAAGCGTTTTAATCTATAAAATTTTGATGTAATAATGGCAAATTTGGTAGAAAATAAATAATTCTATTCAATCACACATTTTTTCGTTAGAGTCTTTACTATTCAAAATTTCACTTGTTTGTTATTTTTCGATGAAAATGTGAAAATTTAGAAAATCAAGCATGGTGACTCCATCGTTTTTCTTTAATATTTGATTATTCTCATATACCAGAATTCAAAAATCCCTGATGACTGTCAAGTTTACTCATCTTCAATATAATGTGATGCGCTCAAGTCTGAAATTATGTACAAGTTTATTTCACTGTCGTGAGCGTCATTTGAACCAAACTCTTCTTCAACTGCATGAAAGTCAGAGCTATCTCTATCTTAGCCGATATGCAATAATTGTAGCCCTTGGTTGGTGGGGATTGGGCTTCTGTCGTGCGGCTCGCGCCTTGCCCCAACCAGGGCTACAATTTCTCCCAATACCTGCTCGTGTAAAAGCTGCAGTGCGGATCTACACTGCATGGTCCAGGCACACACGGGGCCGCATTATCAGAGAATCTCCCCTTACCGTGTGCAAATTTCACCATAATCCTGCTCCCAGATAATGTTAGAGCCCTTGTAACTCCTATCGATGGTCAACTTTACTCCTTGCGGCTGAAAAATGACAGTTTAATGACTCAGGCGCGAAGTCAATTCGAACCTGACCGCCGTCGTTGAACTCTGTACCCAGCCGACTTGTACCATTACATTTTAGGGGTGGCCGACAGGTGTGAGGGACTAATGAAAACGGTGGCACTAGCAGTAGCGCGCTAGTGGCAGTAGTTGTTATTTTAACGTTATCTTTTCGAAGGATTGTAAAAGGTCATAGGACCGTTTGCTCCTTTTCAATTACTGCAAGAATACAACTATCGCTGAAAGCAAAGAGAGACCAGTGACCATTGAAGAACTTGCCATCTTTATTTCTGAAGAAGTGAAAGAGATATTCACGCCATGCAAAGTCTGTCGTCTGGTCTTTGTCATTTTATACAGATGCTCTGACAACAAGAGGACACCGCAATATAATTATAAGATATCCAATCGATATTTACGGCTACTATACTATACGATATAGATCTCTAAGGCTATAAAATCTTCGATATACATCGGATATTTACCCGCCTAATTAACAAACTCTAGTATCATCTAGTAGCGAAGTTCGAACCAGACTAGCGCTTGGCCAGAGCTGTAAAGTGGTGAAATGTCTGACATATATATTCGCGACTCTTTTTAATCTTGAAGCTTATAGTGGTACAATTTCCGACTGTTTCAAATGTGCTGAAATAGTTCCGATTCATAAGGGAGGCTCTAAGAGTGATGTCAACAACTATAGGCCTATCTCCCTCCTACCAGTTCTTCTACCTAAAATACTAGAAAAACATGTTTATATTAGTTTTTACAGTTTTATGCATTTAATCTTTTTGTCACAACTCACAATCATCAGACAACGTTAACATCACTCTTGTCACATTGCTTTAGTCAAGTTAACTGACCAGGGTCTATACTTTTACAGAATATGGATGAAGATTTACGTGAAGATTTTTTCATCGTTGATCATAACATTTTGCTGAGGCGAACTTTCTGTGTACAGGTTTTCTGACTTGTCACTGAAGTGGTTTCGATCATACCTTACAGGAAGAAGTCAATGTTAGTTTTAGGTGTACACGCTCATGTTTTGTCGATTGGTGTGGTGTATCTCAGGAGTCCATTTTTGGTCCACTTCTGTTTTTGATCATGTTATGTATGTCATTTTACCCCACACTCATCATGACATGACTGTAATTAGTCTGGAACATTCTCAACTTTGTGTAAAAATGGGAAGCTTAGATACTACTACTACTGTGACGACTACTACTACTACTACTACTACTACTACTACTACTACTACTACTAATAAAGGGACAAGTCTTCGTTGCGGTGCTTCAAATCTTATTAGATTTATTCAAAAACTGTTGAGCTCAATATCAAAGCAGGTATGTAAAACATGCTGATTACAAGGAATTTGTTACAAAGAGAAAGATGTATCCATGAAAAGCACAGACGTGAAAATGATGTAAAGAAATCCTCATACAACCCGGCCTACGACGTCATAAAGATGTATGTTGACAGACAAGAAAATGCCGAAATTTTAAACTGATAAACACTGCATTATTGAAGTAGTCATGAACAAACGGATGGAGGAATTCCATCTGATTAAAATCAAAGGTAGAGTACGGCGACGTCTTCTTATGCGTACGCGGTACTCTCTCGCTGTCGCCTCTCACTACGCGACAGCGAGAGAATACCGCGTACGCATAAGAAGACGTCGCTGTACTCTACATCTGATTTTAATCAGATTGGAGGAAGTCGTTCCTATATTAGGCTATTTCCATACTGAGTTCATCATGCACACTGTAAAGTTCACTATGGTTCGAAGCGAGACTACATAAATGTCCTGTGAGAAAATTAACCTGGAATGTAATCCGCGTTTGTGTAATGAGTTTATTAAGATAAAAAATGTTACGACCGTACAAAAACAGTAAAATACCTACGTATAGTATACAAATAGCAAAGTATTTGGCAAAGTATAACTATACTTAAACTATAAATAAATATCGGCAATTTCACAGACCCGGCGTGCCGTGGCACAAGGCTAGTCATTGTAGTATCATCTAGAGTCCGGAAATCGCCGATAAATATTCGGGAAGTATAGGCGATTTCACAGACGCAGCGTGCTGAGGCACAAGGCAAGTCATTCTCGTCCAGTGTCGATCGGCGATTTCACAGTAATCCCGAAATCGTCGATTTGTCAAACTTTGATACTAGATGGTAAATATCCGATTAAAAAAATTGTGCAAAGTCACGCCGTCATGGACAAGAATGCCGTTTTTGGCACCCCACTTCACACATTGTGACCTTTTCAGTCGAACAGATTTTGCTTGGAACCACTCTTTCCACATTGAACAACAGCGGCATCTTGTTCATGTAGTTGTACCATGAAGGTGGATGGTTGAACTTAGTTGTGAAAGTTGAACTAGTTATGGAGTTTAACTTTAGGCACGCTCTGAACAATGTGCATGGCCACTAAGCTCTCACTGCTTTAAATGACCCGTTCCCGTGTAGGATTTATTGAACTAGTACGTAACTTTAATATTTGAGAAAGTTGGGAAGATACAGCAGAGGATTTATTGAACTAATTAAAATGCGTAGTTGAACTTCGGCAAAAGTATCTCTCTTTATTCACTAAGAGTTACATATTGTCATGAAAATTACCCATCCTTTCACTCCCATAAGCTAGTCCTACGAGTATGGCAAGAGTGTCCGGCTTTGGCTCCGGAGGCAGTGTAGGGCTCGTAGGCTACCCGTAAGCATGCTCATTCAGCTCCCTCACACCTGTCGGCCACCCCTAAAATGTAATGGTACAAGTCGGCTGGGTACAGAGTTCAACGACGGCGGTCAGGTTCGAATTGACTTCGCGCCTGAGTCATTAACTGTCATTTTTCAGCCGCAAGGAGTAAAGTTGACCATCGATAGGAGTTACAAGGGCTCTAACATTATCTGGGAGCAGGATTATGGTGAAATTTGCACACGGTAAGGGAGATTCTCTGATAATGCGGCCCCGTGTGTGCCTGGACCATGCAGTGTAGATCCGCACTGCAGCTTTTACACGAGCAGGTATTGGGAGAAATTGTAGCCCTGGTTGGGGCAAGGCGCGAGCCGCACGACAGAAGCCCAATCCCCACCAACCAAGGGCTACAATTATTGCAGCTATCTCTATCTCTGCCGATATGCAGTGACAGTGACACTGCAGTAACACAGCAGTAGCTGTATTAAGTTTGATTATTTTGACAATATTTTTTTTCAAGTTATACCAATGTGTTCTTTTTCTACTCCCTACAACATATTGAGCTGTGTAGTATTCAGCTTGCCAGCACAGCCTGTGTATGTGTACTTTGCATTGACATTGGATCATTGACTAATGACTTTCAGACTGGACTCTAATTCAATTATCATCCAATACATATTCATATATAGGCTTTGTCGACAAACTGAATATTGTGTGTTTCAGCATACTGTAGGGAGACAGCAAGAAACTGTATTTGATATATTGCATAGAAATATCGAAAAAATTATCAACAGTTGCAGCTTCTGCACCGTTACTAGGCCCAATTGTTTGGGTTTTTTAACTCGTCCGTCTACTACCTTATGAGCTGCTAACGAGGTATTTGGTCAGGGCGTTAAGCCCCCGCGTCAGTGATCGGCAGAACAAATTAATGAAGGGGATTAGGGAGGGCAATTAACAGATATAGACTGTTTTCTTTGAAATACTATACAGGGATAGCTAGCGTAAAGTAATAGGCACACACTAGACACAGGTAAGGCTTGTATAATGAAAAATAGTTTAATAAAAGACATTTATTGATCATATTCATAACTTCTACACTAATAATTCTTGCCAGGCCCTGTGGTTATACAATGGCACACAATTTGTGTCGCAAAGTGATGCAATAAGCCGCGCTGGCAAACATTTGTTTTTATGTCTAGCGCTTATGCTCCGAAGAGTCGGAACCAACTACATTCGATTTGGTACATGGCAATTGCACTAAGATCTTCATCTTCACGTCGAATTGTGTCACCACAGAATCCAATATTATAGCAGCTGATCAACAATTTTGTTGTTTTCCCCATCTTAGGAACCATTACTTAATAATGCATGAACACGTTTCATTAAAGCGATACACAATATCAATATACTGAAGTGTATCTATGTGCGTCAACTCATGTCACAATATGATCCAATATGACTGTTTAGCGGCCATTCTGTCATTAATTTATTGCCTTTTTTATTGCCTTTTTATGGCTGTACAGATCAATTCAATCAATCTTGGCATAAGGACAATTTACTATAATGAGAACATGCAAATCAATTTGTAATTGCACCAGTCAAGGAAGACAAATGCTTCAATCCAAACAGGGATCATCAGCTCCTGAAAGCAGTTGACACAGCAGAGAATACATCATCGACGATGATTTCTTCTTTCTATTTTTGTAATGTAGTATTTTATCTATAGCACAGCTGTTTGGTCGATCAATTAACGTTTCATCTTCGCTATCAGCTGGCGGGAAAGAGCAGTGAATATGAGGTCACCATTTTTAAAATGATTTTCATGCCTATAACTTGATACTACATACTGTAATTTCGATAAATGTGGTCAAGTTTGCGATCTTACATACATTTTCATGAAAAATTGCCACTGGATGATACAGTCAGCTAACTAGCAGACGACCATTTTCGTCGGCTTCTAATTCATTTATTTTTAGCTAGCCGTGGTACATTCTATTTAACTCGGCGAGTCCATGCATTTAGATGATTGGGAAATACAAAGGTTGGTCAATAAATAAAGGTTAATAAAACACTGTCACTGTCATATCGGCCGTTTATGAAGAGTTCCATAAAAAGCCCTAAATTAGCTGCTTTAAAAATACTGCAAAATTTCATGGCTGTCTTTATCTTTGTGCCCTATCACTTTGTCATTTCGCTCTTTTTTGCATTCTTTATTGATTAAATTTTGTTATTGATTGATTGATCGACCGTGTGATCGATTGACCATTGGACGGAATTAATCAATCAAAAAGATACCCGAACTAACCTTCAAATATACCGGTTGTGGTTCCTGTTTTCTTAGTCTGTTCCTCTCTCTCTCTCTCTCTCTCTCTCTCTCTCTCTCTCTCTCTCTCTCTCTCTCTCTCTCTCTCTCTCATAGATGTAAACCATGTAAAGAAACTTTGTTTAACGCTCTTTTATCTCACATCATCGCCATTGCAGCGAGCGGGAGTGGTCGCAAGAACTGGCAATCAGGTCATTCATAACATTTTGTCTCATTGCTGTGATATTATCTCTTATGCACAACTGTAATTCTGTGTATTTCTAACCACAGTATTTATTTAGCAACAAGGTCATCGAGTATGTGAAGAATCATGACAAGAAGACTCCCATGTTTATGTATTTTGCATTGCAAAGTGTACATGGACCAATTCAGGTAGGGTGTCAAATTCAGCAAAAGGTGTCATTCCTAGAAAGTTACTTGGACTGGTGAACGTTTCCCGTCAAAATTGAAAGTGACTAGTCCTTAAAATGGACGATTATTTTCACACATAATACAACCCTGCACTAATGACAAGACAATCACGTAAAACTAGATAAAAACTGCTATAAAGCAAGTACGTGTACGATAAAGGGAGAAAAGGACGTAAGAGTACTTAAAAGCATCGAGACTTCCTAATTATCCATCGAAAGTAATATTTTTTTCGTGTTCTTGAAATCAGTCCGACAAAAGAGGTAACACATAGACATGGAGGTAGCATACACTATGCTATCTCTATGGTTTGACTGGCATTTGTAAAGTATTTTGCCCGGAATGCTTAAGAATGTAATGGAGAACTTTATGCGTACAGCCAGGTCTGGGGAAAATCAGCAGCAGCAAAATACCCGCCCAAATCAAAATGCATTGTGTTTCCACCGAGTTCGGGTTCAGACGAGGGGATTATTTGACGTGGATTGAGACTGCAATTCTCAAGGCTTTAACGTTTTTTATCATCAATACCGGCACAATGGAAGAGCATTCTTTTTTGACATTTTTTACTCCTGTAACTAGACACCGCAGAAGTATCTTGACATGTATTCGCACATCAACCACACAGGACGAAGAATTAAGCTAGGTAGGCTTAGGAAGATACACTCATAATGACGCCTTCGACAGCTTCGATGCCTTCTTCTGCTTCTACATGTCTCTTGGTCTATCGATCTCCGTCTGCCAATCTATTTAGATTTGTCTATCTATCCATGACTCTCTGCCTCTTCATCCATCTATCTAACTGCCTTTTTGTTTGCTTGTTTGTCTGCTTATCTTTCGGTCTGTCTGTATATGTCTGTCTGTCTGTCTGTTTGTTTGTCTGTCTGTTTATCCGTGTGCTTGTTTTTTCGTCCACATATGTGTCCATTCATCTAATTATAAATTGTTGTGACTGCTCATCACATGGAAGCAAAATGGTAATATTATAAAGCATCTATCTAACGTGCAGATGTAGTCCCGATAACTTTTTGAGACCGTTTAGAGCAATTACACTTTGATTTGCGTTACTTAAAAGTTATTTGCTGTCGTATTATTAATATCGTTTCAGCCATGGTTACAGCCATGGACGACGCAGTCGCTGCGGTGGTTGAAGCTTTCAAGGAATACGGATTCTGGGAGGACACGTTACTCATATTTATGTCAGACGTAAGTGCCAATGTCATTTCAAAGCAAGAGACTAACGTTTGACAGACAGGCAGTTTGACAAACAGAAGAGGGGCAATAACAGGGAGTCGCATGTAATACAGGTAGAAAGACAAATGAACCTTGACGAAACTCTCATTACAGAGACCGACACAAAGACACTGCCACCCGGGCTGCCATCCAGCCGATGTCGTTGAGTTCGAAGGGACAGGAACACTGTTGAAATACACAGGTTTTACCGACAGACAGGGACAGGGAGCAAGAAAGCAAAAGAGAGAATTACAGTATACGGGATATTCAAATATTGGCACAAATGTTTAGCTCCATAGTTTAGGTAGCCCTCTATCAGTGAACACTACTGGTTTTGTATCTTAGCATGTATTTTGTATTTTAGAATGGTGGACCGGCGAGGGAGGACAACGGTGGCAGTAACTGGCCTCTACGTGGTTCTAAATGTACACTATGGGAAGGCGGTACTAGGGTTGTTACCCTTGTTCATGGTAAAATGTTGGAGAAAACAGGTTACGAAAATGACCAGTAGGTTTATAAACAGTGTATGTTACAGTAATTTACAGATGCAGTGATTTAACACACTCATTGTCCCCATTGTTTAACAGTTCATATGAACACCTTGTCTTTTCTTGTACACAGCCTAATTAATATTGCCTGCAATTTAAATTCACTAAAGGCCGCAACAAAAGAGAATTTTGACCATTTCCAACGTTTTCAAAAAAAACCCGATACGATGCCTTCAGGGAGCGTCCAATTATTATGTCCGGAAATTCTTCCTCTGCATCAGTCAAAATAAATTAACTCTCTCCCGTTGCCCCCCCCCCCAATTGATGAACCCCTTTTAAGATGACAAATTTTCATGCCCTCTCCCCCCTTTTGCTTGAGTAAGTATTGATCCACGGCAATTTTTAATTATAACACTTGTGCATAGATACAATGTACCATCACTCTAAAATAATTTTTTCCAATATCCTTCTCTTCTCTAAGAACTTGTATACATTGTCTACTTTGTCTCGGGAAGTTCAAAAAGTTCTTAATCACTTATGCTGCTGCCAATTTCATCGATGTACAACATCGTCGTCCTCTTCCTCGGCAAACACCTCTGAGTCTGATATGTCACTGTCACTGCCACTATCTGTATTCTGAACAGTTTCCAAATAATTTATGATCTCTTTCTGAGTTTACATGTTGTCCTTTTCTTGCCTGAGAACATTACAGGTAACTGCTTTAATTTTGTCTCCTTTGTTCCCTTTGGTTGACAGATTGCGATGAATTAAGTATTTGTGAGAGTGGCCCCCATTCCCTTGGATTTCCTCGGCAGCAGTTACTGGCCGGTTTTGCCAATCGCGTTTACCCCACGATCTATGCGACAGCCTGCTTCTAACGTGACAGTCTAGGGTTTTCTGTTTTGATATTTGTATGCCCACAGATTTGAAGCAAGTCTAGTATTTGTCTTGTACATATAATGTATATATCATGTACTTCTCAACAGGCACTGAACCAACTTATATGGCCATTTCCGTGACCTCTTCTTGAACCACACATCATGGTATTTCTGTTGATACACGACTACCAGGTTTATTGCAAACGCTGTAACATTCTACCACACTTCCATCGAGCCTCACTTCCATTTTCACATAGACGCATTTGAAATTCCCTCACATCATAAAAATGCCAACATATAAGGTCATGGAGGGGTCAAATAGTCAATTTATAGGCCTAGCTACCCATCGATCATAGGGTAAGGTAATGCAAAGTTATCTACGGTAAATGTGCTTGCTTGATCAATGACATATATAGTATATACACACATATTTTATATTTATTTTAAGAGTGATAATAAATAAAGGTATATTTATGTATTTCTTCCTAATTGCTAATTGACATAAAAACAAAGTCATTCACACTTTTCATTTATATTCTAGCCTTTGTGTTTATTTATGCAGATACGTTTTGTGCACGGTGCCTTTCAATGTAAGCCAGGGTTAAGTTTAACACATAGCTTGCACCTAGTCATTGCCTTACCTCTGCCAAAGGCTGATAGGAATTGTTCATTGTCCTCAGCGTACTCAATTTACAAGAAGACAAGCCTGTATAGAGTTTCAAAGACAAGATGTTCATGTGACAGATAAAACATATACTGTTAGTCAGATAACAGTGAAATGACTTCAGAGAATGAAATCACGCAGCAAATCATTTTTATTACCCAAAATATTTTTGAGCACTGAAACTGCTTTTTGACGGGATGGATACTTATGAAAATCAAGTGATCCCCCTCTGTGCTGTTTGGACAAAACATGCCCCCCCCCCTTGCAGTTTTCGAACTTAAGGTGACCCTCCCTGAATTTTGCCGGCCAACCCCGGCCGTAATAACTGAACGCTCCCTTAAAGCGTATCCCGGATGCGTATATTATAGCCCTCGGGTGCTTGGAGTGTCCAATGTGGTATACGCAGAGAAAGTCGAAGGCACAACACGGCTTTACTCTTCGGACCGAGAACTCCACGTAGTATGACCATTACGGTTGAAATGTTCTAGCTTAGCTGACTAAAGCAGGCCTAAACGACACAAGCAGCTGCACAAATCACATTCATTTTCACCTCTGCTAAAGGCGAACACAGTTAGCAATTGTTAAGGTAGAATACGCCTCAGGGACAGGTATTTGTACTGTAAAACTTTTACAATTGTGTTTTGTTGTAACACTCCTGGTGGCTTATTGTGAAGCTCTCAGAGTAAAGTGAAGTCGTCACTTAGTTTTTTGATAACTGGCAATTATATTTCCCCTATAGAGATAACACAGGTATTGCGACCATTTTGAATTTCAATGTTGCTAAATATTGGGTAATTTGTTTCTCTTGCACCAACTTTCTAACAGCGACCCTCCCCTCTCCCATCCTTCCCCCGATTTTTATTCGTGATTTTGAAAGAGAATGACCAGAGGAATATTTGAGCAAAGGTTTTAGTCTTTTATTTTCGAGGCGCGAACTACTTTATTTATTTTTAAAACTAATGTTCTATATGTTTTCGTTTTAATCGTAATTTCACTTACTAAGCACACCTAACACACACACTTGGTTCTTTCTTGTTCTACTAAATTTTATTGTGTGAAATACACTATATGAACGAGTGTATTTTTAGAGTTTATTTCAGTCTCTCAAGCGAGACGTTTTCGCAAAGTGATCTTGATAATTTCTATAGTCAAAGCGATTTCAAAATGTAGAAAGAATGTAATGATCGGGTTTGGTGGTTAAGTATGCAGTGTGTAGGGTGAACAACTTTCAACAATTTAAAACTATGACATAACGATTGTGAAAATGGAGCATCGTACTGTGCCAACTATAATTACTCATCAAACAGTGTAGTTCTTCTACAAGCGTGGGTTTTATCAACACGTTTGTGGTCTGTAGACAATACAATGTAAAGTTTAATATCATGAGAACATTGACTTCATTTTTATTCTAGGTTAATTCACATCGTAGACTGGTATCCTACACTAGTCAACTTGGTTGGCGGTGAAGCAGGTAAGCAATCATGTTACAGTAATGGGACAGTATAGGTATGTGTTATATAAGTAATACTCTCCGTGACAACGTATGTACTTTCTTGGTTAATGCACATTAAACACTTAATAGGAATCTGGCACCTATCTCTACGGAGGCGATTGTCTACGGGAACTTGCTGGAAAAACCGATAATATTGACAACTGGCCACTGTTGGTCAGAGATGGATCGTTTCTGTACGATGCGCATTTTTATAATATCTTTTGCTGGTCGTCGTATGCACCAGGCTGCAACACATCAAAAGTGGGGCAGTATCCTCATTGTTGAGGACTTCAAAAGTGTCATTGACATTGGTTACCTCCGTGCTCTAACTTTTCTATGCATTTTCAGCATTTTTGTGCTGTTAGTGCGAGACAGTTTTTTGTTCTACGCCCGAAGTCACGGGAAAATGCACTGTTTGTAATTTCCGACTTTATACATGAAACTGAATTATTATTGACAACATTAAAATTGCACATTGTACCGTCGACCCTATAGGGACTTTGATTGCTCCAGTTAGTAATGTTTGAAGGCCTATGTTGGAAAAACTTATCAGAAATTACAGCTACTGTCCTTTTTAACAGGTAGTATATCAAATTTATTATTTAAAAGTTATCGTGAGACCTAGCAACTACGAAAAGAGTTTACGCTGGTGAGTGAATTTATTGATAATAATGCATCATAAATGTGGACAAGACTTCTCATTGACTGACAGCATGTCAATCAACGTCACTGCTTTTTACCGTGATGGTATGCACACTTTCAGACGTTAATTCGTGAAAACCTTACATAATTGTACAACAGAGGCAATCTCAAATCATTCGGGTGGACTTCCTGAAAAAAAAAAGTAAAAGAGACGTGCCTGGCCGAATGTAGTAGAGTAAATGACAAAAGTTCAACCGAAGACGTGCATCGTTTTATCATAAACCCCAGAGCGATGGATGGAGATTGGCAGCATACCCTTGAAACAACGTGTTCAATAAGTCATACACACAATAAGCTACCAAATAAGCATTAGTCCATTTTTCCAGTTTGTAGTAGTTTAACTGATGTTCCTGTAAATTTCGATTCAAAATATCCTCAAACATCATTTTAAGGTTGTACACGCCTCGAAAGTGAAAGACTTCAACTTTTGCTCAAATATTCCCCCAAGAAATTTTCAACGATACTCTTATCAAAAATCAAGAATAAAAATCAGGGGTCACAGTGCAAAGTTTGGTGCTAGAGATACAAATTACCTAACATTGAACGATATTTGAAATTCAAAATGGCCGCAATCCCTGTGTTAACTCGGTAGAGGATATTAAAATTTTGGATTTTCGAAAAACTAAAATGGTGAACCTTTTCCTTTTGCCAAGAGCTTTAAAATGAGCCCCCACAAGTGAAAAGCAAAAAAATTGTAAGAATGTGAGAGTCAAAATGTCTCTCCCTTAGGCGGGTTCTACCTTAAAGTCCAGGCCCTTTATGTAATGATTTATGATGTGTATACAGGAGAAAGAACATTCCATCCTAACAGAAGTGAGCAACAAACAAGCTAAATGAGCGAAACCAAAAATAAACGAGCGGGTGTTTTCGTAACTGTTGTTCGTTTGTCGATTTTTCCACTTTTGTTATTGGACGAGAGTGAAGAAACATTATACAATCGTAATCTTATCTACTCTTATATTTCCTTTGTTCTCAAGATCCAGATATGGACGGTCTTGACGTTTGGAATACTATATCTAAAGGTGACCCTTCACCTCGTATTGAATTTGTTTACAATTTCGACCACGTGGAAACGATTCCCCAGCGAGCCATTAGGTAAGGGGTTTGCAGTAAGCTTTGCCTACCGATGCTTACCGATGCCTACATGACAAACCTTTTCGCGATAAACAAACTTCTGTACAACAGTAACAGTGTAGCCCTGCCATGCTAGGGCAACAAAAGCCAGATGTTTCCCTCTGACCAGTTTGAGCAAGGACCAGGGTTGTATCATTGTTTGTAATGTCAGTCCAATATGCAATACTATCCCAATATGTAATATTAACCCGATATATTACTGTAGGAGCCAATCCGGTGGGTAATTGTCTTTTTATTAACTGTCGAACAACCCACCGAAATTAATTTCAATCCAATTTAATCTTGACGAAAGTTAAGGGGGCATTCCTAAATCCCTGGTTCTTGCATTTATTTCATTCGTCTTCTCATTGAGTATTTACATGGTGTAAGTAATTGAAATTGTTTTCCAGTCGGTAAATTTTCATATAGGAAAATCTTATATAACCTGCCACTTTAAACTGTACTGGAGAGTGTTGGAAACATTCTGAGAAGGTTATGAACACTGTCTCGCCATCATCGTGTTGTTAAAAGACTTACACTAAATAGAACAATTCAAACAAAATGGCGCACATAGGGACCGGACATGGGTTTGGAAAAAGCGACACTTCAAGAGTTTTTTTTGCACTAAAAGTAGTAGTCCTCCCCATTTCTTTGTATAAAAGAAAGTTCACTGCCCTTGCGTGTCACCCTGTATATCAATATTATTGATGACACGATTTCTCATTTTAATTTTGATCTTT
Organism: Ptychodera flava; assembly: GCF_041260155.1. Lineage (NCBI taxonomy): Eukaryota > Metazoa > Hemichordata > Enteropneusta > Ptychoderidae > Ptychodera > Ptychodera flava. The sequence goes on from NC_091946.1 coordinate 10,298,638, forward strand.
TATACAGTAACTCTGAAATGTTAACAGTAGTTTCTTGCATGCAGTATTTCAATTGATACCATGAATAAACCCATCCCACAAAGGTGTCCTGAAAATGCCAGCGTACAAAGGACGTGAGAAAATTATTCTCCAGTGTAAGTATACCTGCTGATTACTGAATTGTCTGTGTTACTTTGCAGGGTAGGCGATTACAAACTTATACATGGAAAAGCTGGAAGTCCAAGTAAGCATAACATACACCATTTAATAAAGTACGAATATTTCAAAATGATTGTGTCAGTACAATTCATGCCAACTCGTGTACATGGAAGACCCTGGTGTCATCGGACCATGTCTGTTTTTCACAATAGTATTGGATTTACAACGGATGAAACAGAACATTGCAAAAACAGGTAAATTTCCGGCAGAATATTCTGAAAGTCAGTGTCAGTGATAATAATCATATTCTGAGTATCCCTTTGAACTTAATCAAGAAAAGACTCATATGAAATGGGCAATATCTCTCAGATATTACATTTTTTCTGATTCAAGATGACTGGATACCTCCTCCTGAGAATGGATGTGCCCGTGATTACACAAAAAAATTTATTGCGGGACACTATACAATGCTATTCAACATACGCGGTGGGTACTCCAATCACACATCTTTGCAATTCTTCACCGTTGTTTATTTTTCGGAAAGTGTCCTTTTCATAAATGGCCAAAGACATCCCTTTGGATCTTATCATTTGCAATCAGGTGGATTTTTAGAAGAAAATCCCTTTAAACACAAGTACAAGATTATGCCATTTATTTCTTTCAAGGGCAGAATCGAAAAGAAAGGCGATATTTGCACAGTGTAAATGTGCCAACGGCAGCTCCACCTGACAACAAATCAAAGTATGCTGTACGGCATTTTGTTGAGTCAGACATTCATGTTGCCCCAAATGCGTAACTTTTACCGTTTCATTTTGAAATTTCGAAGGTATTCAAGGTGTAGAAAAGAAAACATCACAAAACTTTTTTTACTCTTGTGACATGCCATATCTTGTATTGTATATTTTATCAGTTTGCGAAGTATGACTGCGCATCTCTCTGATTCAAGGAGAACTCACGCCTGCTTCAGTACGTTGAATAGCGATATAATAACAACAGGCCCCTCAACAAGCAGACAAAAAGCGTTTAGATGGCAGGAAAAACGGAGTTAGATGTATAACGATGAACCAAATGGAGATAATTAAAGGAGTAGGGTACTCATTGAGAAATTTACATCAAGAACTTACATATTATAGCGTTTAGCTTGCATTTCACCTTGCCCGTCCTAGCAGCTCGTGCCACCCAGATCTCGTATATACCCGATGCAGCGCAGGTTAAAATTATTAAGTTGTGAAACACACTATAAAAATGAAGGCAACTTCACACAACGCATCGGCTCTACCTTTGTTAGTGATAAGGTATAATGAAGAGATGAACGTGCTTTTATTATAACAGGAAACTTGCTTTAGATTTTCACGACATTCGTAGTCAATTTCTTGGAAGTGAAGAGGCAATGTCTCTCAACGAGAAAGTCGCGCAGCCGCAGACGGGACGACCTCTCCCTTTAAAGTGTGGAGTATATGATGCTGAGATCTGAATACTAGTTCCAATATATACTTAAGGACAACATGCCAATTAAGTAGAGCATGATACCGCAGAATCTACAGAGTTTTGAATAGGAATGATAAACATAGTGAAAAGTCGTCATACTTAATTTTGTCTTTTGCAGACGACCCGACCGAACGCATTGATCTAAGTGCAGAAATGCCTGAAAAAGTGGATGAAATGATGGCCCGACTGAGAGAACTAGAAAAGGAGGCTATTCCCGCCATTGATCTTTCGCCGATGAAAGAATCTTCACCAAAATATTTTAAAAATGCGTACTCACCAGGATGGTGTTGACGAACGAACAATATTGCCCCCTTAACGACAAACGTGAGATGTTTAACACAAAAGAATTATGCTCCGAGAAGTTTAATGATTTGAAAGTACCAGCATGACGGGTAAAATGTTGCTGTCAGAACTCGGTCCATAAGCAACGGTTGATGCACGATTTTTTCTTTGAATTTGCGATTTTATGAATGTTGTAACGAATATAGTATGTGATGAGTTTGGGTGCAAAGTTGCACACAATGATCCAGAATCATTTTGTCCACAACTTGCCTAGCTATTATCTAGGGTTAGTTAAAATGTTGCTGGGTTTTTTCTGTGATTCAAATTTCATATTGTATTGGCTAACCAGCAATCTTGTACTGAATTTTATCTTTCTTTTAGTATAAATGCATTAATTAAGCATGGAATGAACGAGAAAGAAAGAAAACATCCCTGACTGATGCCGAAATAGCTGACTTACCTGGACAAAGGAATTATGATATATCCTTGCGTTTTTATTCTAGTGGTTACAGTGACACGTATGTTTCTTAAACTTGGTCACTGGAAGATTATACAAGGGTAATATAAGATACAGTGTTTTTAACTTGTTATCTTTTTAAGGAAATCGCAGTATCCAACGATATAGTATCATTTTGAGGTATTCATCACCCCCTTCCATGGATCGAATGGTTCCTTCCAAAAGATTAATCTGCTCACTATTTTACAAACCTATCTCTATCATGGAGCCTATGGCATCAGATGTATGCATCTGTTTTAATCGAAACTGTTCACAGTTACGAGCTCTACAAGACAATCATCCAGCAATACAGTTTATGTGTTGACAAATATGTATTTTTCAGGCACACGGTTAAACTCTTCTTCAAAATTTTCGGTAATTTAATCACAGAGTAGTATGTGTAATATTAAATGTGAATACTTGTTGGTTTCAGATAAAGATGTATAACTATGATTTGACAATTATTGTAATATTATTATTATCCGGGGAAAAGGACAAATGACACCGTTCGATGGACCACGTGACTTTTGCACATACATAGCGCAACATAGAGTCGTCCACCCATCTTAGCTCGATTCGCTATAAATGTTTGCACAGGACAAAATGACTCGTATTATAACCAATTGAAGGTTTATTTTTATTCATCATTCTCCCGATGGCTGTGTAACAGTATGGCGTTAGGGTGTGTCATTCAGGGCCACGTTAGTAATCTTAATATGGTTTTGTAGCCTGTAGGTCCCACGGGTCTTTTGTGTCCATTTATTGCTGTTTCCGTCCCGTTTTGTAAAGACAGAGTTTGGTGCAGTTTGATCCGGCCCAACTTTCGAAAGGGAATCTCAACCCCGACGACACCCAGCTTTTTAAGACAAGAGACTACGGTAAGGAGTATCTTGAGCGTTGAACGGTGTGCTTCGTCTATTCATGAAGGTATGACGGAAAAATTTAAAACTGAACCCTGATAAGAGATAAAAGATTGTTTAAAACGGAAGCCTTCGTCGGAGCCACGCAGGTGCGACTTTCTTGTTTACAATCAATGTATTTCACGCACTATATATAGATGCATCATGTCAACATAGCCGCGACATTTAAATTATAAGATGTTCATTATGAAAAACATATTTTAACTTTCATCATTCGCAAGCGTATCATGAATGCAGTGTTTACGTCGGTCGTAGGGGTCCCTAGTAAAATTTGAGAGCAGTTCCGACAACCGCCTCCCTTTAAGACGGCAAGTTGCAAAACAAAAAACAAACAAAATCCGAGCCATAAAAAAACAAGAGAGAAACTACATTTAAAGCTAACTTTGATTGTAGTTTCGCTTTCAGATCTGTTTTAAGAACATGCCTTGGCAGTCTCTGGCAGGACTATGACCTTGCATTACTGTGCTGTGCAAAACTACAACAGTCTATAGACCCTATTTCTGACGATATGGACCACAATCACACGAGTTTGGCATGTATTTCAGGGCTCGAAATTAACTTTTTTCCCTGGTAGTCCATTTTGGCTACCATTTTCTGAAGTTGGTAGCCCAAGGACAATAGCTGGTAGCCCATGCATATTTTAGTTTAAGGTTATTGTTTTTCATTAACCAGACAAGAAAAAATACTTTTCAAGATTCTGTCTATGAAGTGAATTTTCTGGTAATTTGATGTGAATACTTGCACACCGTATACCCAAAAATAACGGGTATAACGTCCCCGAAAAATGTTTCTGGTCTTTGACATTCAGCAAAAGTGATGCGGAGAGGCGGTTTTCTATTTTTCTTTTCTTTTTTATTCTTAACTATGCTGGTTTGGCACTATTGATGCAACAGTTATTGTCTTTTATCACTAGCTGCATAATACTTCCGTTTTCTATTTAGCATTTAGGACATGCAAACAAGGATCTCAAGGATTGTTGTATGTAACCCAAAAAAGTCATGAAGCGCTGGTTCTGAAATGACACACTCGGTGACCAGAAACGATCTTTTTCTGCCTAGCGGACAACAGTGATACTCAAACTTTTGGTGACCTATTGACAACTCGTTTCACTCAGAGTTGTACGCAAATTTTGAGTCTTCATGACAACTACCACGACCTTCTCAGCACGACTAGATATACTGTAGCAGGGCTTAAAGTAGACCATGGGCTTTCTGTAGATAGGAGGCATATTATCTGTGATTGATACATTATGATCAAAATGCAATGAAAATGTCTTTTCATCGGCCATCATTTTCTGTGCCTGTCATCCCAGTACATCAGTTGAGATATCGAAACTTTGATTATTGAGTTAGGTCGTAACACGTTTCTTTCTGGCGTTCGTTTTATACGGGAGCACTATAGCCGCAGTACAGTATCTCGAGATTTTGCCGTCCGACCCAAATACCCAGGCAAAACCTCGAGCTTTTGTCCGGTGGCCATGTTACCCAAACGTCAGACACTTCGCACCAAAACCATTTCGCACCATACCATCTCGTCCTATACCATTTTGCACCAAAACAACTTCGCACCAAAACAACCTCGTACCACAGGGGGAGGAAATCAGTCCCCTGGGGTGGGGAGGGGTTTTTTTGTGCAACGGTTTACCTTATTTTATTTTATTAATTTTGACTGTGATATTTCAAATAAAGAGTTCGACACCAAACCGTCTGACGCTGTCTTTATTACTACAAGTAATTTTATTAATTTGACTGTGGTATTTCAAATAAATACTTCGTTCATACAGGCAAAAATTGAAACGTTTCAGCGACTTTATTTGTGATTTGTAAACACAGGGGATTAATAGTTTGGGTCCGCTCGTGTCCATACTCACAAAATTAAGCCATTGTTTTGATATTTAAGACGTCTTAATGCGCCCTCTCGAGTTCAAAAGGTGTGTATGGCCAAGCATACTGCATAACAAGATGGCTGAAACCATGGAGGTAGTAGAGACTACCTCCATGCTGAAACGAACGACGTCGTACTGGCTGTAAAGAATGTGAAAGAGGCTCCCCACCGAACTATCCAAAATGTTTTTGTGTCGAGTTTGTGTTTTATTCGTTTCTAAATTGTGTTCCTACATTCTTATCCGATTGTTTGTGTTAATAAAAATGTTTGTTTCGCCTCGCCATAAGCTTTCCTCACACAAACAAAACATTACCGTCCACACTAATCCAAACTTCCCTACAAATATCCGAGGCGAAACAAACATTTTTATTAACACAAACAATCGGATAAGAATGTAGGAACACATTTTAAAACGAATCAAACACAAACTTAATGACTCAATCGAATATTTTTGTTCCCAATTAATAAATCATATAGACAATCTCAATTCTCGGTTTATGGCAATTTTTGTCGACTGATAAAAGTCTTTTCATCTTCAACATTCCATTCTAATTTCACCTACGGTATATAATATCCTAACCTCCTGTGACTTTCCTTCTAAACGTTGATTTGCCTTGTGCACCAAAGAGATGCTGTATTTTATGCCAAACGATGAAAAAATATGTGAAGAAATAACCATGTATCAGTCAGTACGGCAGGCGAAACCGGACGGCCATACCGATTGGAGACAGAGCAGAGTAGATCGAAACGCAAATGGGGTGTTATTATAGGAAAGGCGGTGACTTATTTTACAGCTGAATAAAATGCTGTCTCTGGTTGTGTAAGTCTGTTGATCGAAATATATATTTTGTTCCCAGTTGATTAATAATGGGGGATGGCAGTCTCGATCTCCCCTTTATGGTTCGATATTTACTGACTCGTTCCCTCTCATTTTTGTCAATCAATGAAAGCATTTTCGTCTTCCATATTCAATATTACTTTGACCGATGTTACATCCTGACCTATACTGTCATTAGTTTTGACCAACGTACAAAGATATTGCCCATGCGTCCGGCTGATGAGATGTTTTGCAAAACGGTGAAGAAATGGGGCCCGGGAGACATCGATGTCAGTCTTTCCGGACTGTTTACATGTAGCTAATAGGGGATATCAAAGGAGATGAATCAGTTAGTTGAATAAAACATAACTTTTCGGACTTATTTTATGTCAATTTTGTCAATGTCGGACTTTTGATTCAAGAGAAACCAGAATCACCTACAGAGATGTCTGTATTAAACACGACGAACAATTGGGAATAGTTTGTTATGCTACTGTCGGTCTCAGTCGTGGTGTCTCTCCCATAAAATTTCGAAGCTATAGGTCTACACTTGTCGTTTCGATTCACAGTTAGCGGTACACCGATGACCAGATATTGTACTGTTCTTAAAACTAGTCTAAGCAATTTTACGACACTGCACTATTTGCCATCGTGTCTCCCCGTGAACGTCCTTGAATCTATGGACGTGACCATTGTTTTACTGCGCCCATTAGAGTGTAACCCCTGTTCGTTACCAGCAGAATACTTTTTAAAGTTCTGTACATCAGTGTACACTGTGTGTATAAGCCCTAAACCTAGTTTAATTCAATTATGGAAAGGTATTAAAGAATAAAGGGGTCGTTACAGTTGCTAAAATTGCGAGGAAAACGGCAATTTTTACTCAAATAGTCCTATTCACAAGCTCTATTGTTTTAAATCACGTCCATGGTGTGCTGTTGATTTTCATTCTTCCGTGCAATTTCATTCGCTTGAAGCAATTATCCTTTCATTTGACTGCTCTGTGGGACTCTTCTGAATATGTGTTTTGGATAAAAAGAACTCTACAGTGAAAGACATAACTTCGACGGTGATAGGTATACAATATCGGTTCTCAACGGTGATAGGTATACAATATCGGTTCGATGTGTGAAGATATACAGATTACAAGTTATTTTAGAAGTTCTCAAAACCAGTAAAAATAATTCTGCGCGCCACTTATTGATAATTTCTTCTTGTGAACGTCCTTGAATCCGTGACCGCGACCATTGTTTTCGAAGTGTTCGACGGTGGATGATCGGTAGATTAATGAAGATATATGTTACTGAACTATCGTGTGATTGTTTAATAGCATGGTTAGGTAATAGACGGTGTAGTCTGTAGAGGCGATACGGCGAAATTCCACGGCCCAAGGGAGCGTACATCGCATGGTTTCTTACAACGAACCATAGACAGAGCCGTCGGTTTCCATAGCTACTACGTGAAATCCGGCCTCACCGATGTCCCCGGCCGATGTCCCTGTCCTGATTCGGAGAACAACTTTCAAGCTGCGTGTTGAGGTTCAGATGTCCGATTTTTTCATATTCAAAAGGCTTATTGATTTACAGAGAACGCCCGTCTTGTTTTTAGCTTTAACTTAGCGCAAGATGGCAATTGAAAATTCAAAGCCAAATAGCCAGTGGGAAAAAAATAGACGGTCGAGGTCGCAATGAAAAAAAAATCGAAGTCTCTGAAATCGGTATCATTGCTCCGCCATGTTTTATTGTTGGTTGTACGGCCAGTTTAAAGTCACAGACTTTCTCAAGGTAAAGTTCATATAATTGCCATACCGCGAAGTTCCCTGTGCATTTCAATATGTCTATTTGGAAGCAAAGCGCCACGGACATTCGATCGATGGTGATGAACTTTCTCCAGGGCGTGACATGTCACCAGTTACGAACTTTACCGGTTTTCGATACGAATATGCAATATATTATCAGCGTTGTTCACGTTGTGTTTTGAGTTTGATATGGAATATAACAGGAAAACACTAACAATTAGAGTGACGATAGAGACCATGCCCGATACGGAAAAATTGACATCAACTACTTGCAATGAGCAGTGACCTGAAACTTCAGACTGATATATAAATGTCGACAATAAAAACATCGAAATGCCGGAGAGAGAGAGGAGAGAGGGGTTTACGCTGTCGCGAACTGATTATACTCTTTCGGATATGACTTAGTTGTAGACGATACACAGACATCGAAAATGTACACCAACTTTCCAGAAATTCGACTTATCTTATAATAAAGAGTGGAACAAATCCAAAAGTGTTGGTTGAAGTAAATCTTCAGATGTTGGTTTTCTAAAGTTAGATAATACTTACAGAAATATGGTCGTCATAGTCTTCTTTTAAAAACTATTATCTTCAACACCACGTTTCTTATGATCGGTGATGTCATTTTTTATTATTTTTACAAACTTTCAATGCATCAAACGCTATAAGACTATCTCATCTGCCTGTCAAGGAGTTACAATATATTTCCAAGGGCTGGCACACGATGTCAACTTACGTGTCGTCCGTCGAGCGGCCGGTGGCAGTCTCACAGATTGTTCCGTTTGTAATCGCGGCCACTTTGATTTTGATGTGACACCAACGTGCGTTTGAGGTTTTTTTGTTACGAAATTTGTCGACCTCACAAAATTTCACAGTCCATGCTTTGAAGCAGTCTCAACATGGCAAAAATGTCTCGCTTAAATTTCATCCTCGTCGTTCCAAATTAAATTCGACCACTAAATTATTTCGGCAGTTTTAATTTCCTATTAATTCGACGTTTTTCAAATCGTAATGAATTTTTTCTGGTCGAATTGATAGGGTTTTTGGTATCAAGCTTATCTCTTCGTCGGACCAGTATACCGCGAGATGTAGTACTGTGTTCGGCAGCCATGGCGAAAGTGAATATTGTATATTGGTTGTTGTTTGTTTTATATTACAAATACCTGTCGCGTGAGGGCGTTTGAAACGCTTCTGAAGCGGCTCAGTCTGTCCACACAGCGATTTGCGGATAGAGTTAATCCCTACAACGGCTCTGGTCGGGCCGACTAAACCGTCTCAAATCTGAAACGCTTCAGAACCATTTCGGAGTGTCCACACATAACTTTCTGTGTCAGTATTGGCCCAGAACCGTTTCAGAGACGTTTCAATGGCCTGTGTATGAACGGCATATCAAATAAAGATTTCGACTCCACACCGTCTGACTGCTTTATATATTACCGACAAGTCCTTATCTCCTCTCCAACTTGTGTATATACCACTATAATTGCTCCGAAAACATCGCCAACTTGCTAATCCGCTGTCCGTATCAGCGGATTAATTGATTTAGTCAACACCACAGCCGTCACACACGTAGTGAAATAAGGAAAGGGTTGAAGATCTCAGACACAGTGTCACAAAAAACGCAAATCTGAGCAGATATAGAAGTCAATCGAAATTTAACGACTATCAAAAGCATCGCTATACCACAGTCCGTGGATAGAGGGACTGTGGCTATACCAATGAACTGTTACATGCCAAAGTACGCCATCTAAAATGGTCATCTTGAGCCAGAAAACCAATCTACATTTTTGAGTCGGTCATGGTCCGATGTCGTCCGTAAGAGCGGAAGTCGGAAGTGGAACCTTTTGACGTCAACCTGTTTATTTCCAGTCCAGAAGTAAACATATTTCCCATGATGCGTTTGATGTTATATAATGTCAAAGTTCGTCATCATGCTAAAAATGAGCAAACGTTATATCTGAGCACGCTACACGACTGGTTTTAATCAATCCTACAAAATCAAAACAAGGATTCAATTTATATCCTTTTTGTCACCAAAAGTTGCTAACGATGAGTTCGAAAATATTACCAAACCTTCTGTAAATCCTGCACATAAAGAGCTGAAGGGCGAGGTACATGTATCACGTTTCCTGCATGCCTCTGCATCTACACAAACTTCCTTGGTCAATCGAGGTGGTAGCTTCTTCAGTCACAGACAAGGAGAATTCTTTTCTCCTTGCAGCAAGACTCGGACAGTATCAACCGAACGAACACCGCTGCAGGCAGCTCAATATTGATTGATGTCATCGTGTATGCCAGTATTTTACACTGTCCATATTATTCGATGCCACCATCGTCACCGTACATCTAGCGTCTATCGTAAACGTAGCACACAGTGATCGACTGTGACCGACTCGTTTGCCCGGCCTCCCCGCTAATACATCAGCGAATATCCATACCAGTGAAGTTCTCACCTACCGGTATTCCAAAAGAACCTCCACCATGTGCATATCGTATCAACAAAACATCTTGAATGGCAAGGAACAAGTCTTAGACTTCCTAGACTAGTAGTATTACCCCCGGGTATTACCAGACTTACTAATTTGCTGACATTTTCTTGCCCGTTTTATTAAAATTAAAATTAAAATGTTAGTGTGTTTTCCCTTCCGCGTGCATGTCTAGCGTAAGTTATAGTATTTTCCCCAAAGACGGACATCCCTCCAAATCATCAACTCTTATTCCGTTTTTTTTTGTTTGTTAAGGTGCTGGTACTGCAAGTACGCCTTTTCAATAAAAACGATTTCATGGTATTGTCTGTTCTCCTTCAGGCCGTCCCGATTTATATTAATTTTTTCTGAGCTGTCTCTGCGCATAGCTGTTGTTAGTGACTTTTTAATTTTTCTACATTTTCTCTCCTGACCGGTCGGACGGTAGCCTAGTTGATTTCATCACAGACAAGGAGCTTCAATTTTTCTCCACGAGAATATTTTAAGCGTCTACGGTCGTAGATTTCAGGCTTCCGATTTTTCCCAGTATTTTCTCTCCACACCGATCGCGCCAGGTCGTGGTTGTAAAGTGTTGAATTTTCACGACGTTTTTCTCAACGGCCATGGCTTTCAGGTATTCGACTTCATTTTGTGAGTCCACGACCGGTTGAGGCCTTAGGGACTGGTCAGTTTCTTCGGCCTGGGGGGGGGGGCGCGGTGGATTATTTTTTGCCGACGTCAAAAAGTGGCTGACCCCCCTATTCCAATTTTGAAACAGGGTGACCCCCCTATTCCAAATTTCTAAAACAGGGTGACCCCCCCCCCCCCGGGCGCGACAAAGGTAAAACAAAAGATGGACATAAATTATATATTATATATATTATATATATATATATATATATATATATATATTATATATATATATATATATATATATATATACTGAAGTATACAGATGTCCTCGAGGGAAATTACAGTGCTCAATGCAAAAAGCAGAGCGTTATAAATAAACAGATTACTTCAAGTACAAAGTAATGAAATCTATTACTTAAGTTTCATGCATCTTGCAATCCTCAGATAGAGTGAAAGGATTACTAGCTCGACACTCTTACATATATGATCGGGACGAACCATTCTATTTGTAGGTAGTGTTAAAATTCGATAAATAATATTGTTTTGGTGGCGACATTTTGAAACCAACTCAGAGCGTTTGTTTAACAGTGTAGATTTGTCAGCATTGATAATATGCAGCTTTTCTGATATGCAAAGATTACATCGCTTGTTCATGTTAGAGTAGCTCAATGCTTTGTCAATGATTGACCATGAAATGTCAAAGTCTTGTCCCTTATTTCTTAAGTTCCATACATATTTTGATAACTCGGTCAAAATATGTATGGAACTTAAGAAATAAGGGACAAGACTTTGACATTTCATGGTCAATCATTGATAAAGCATTGAGCTACTCTAACATGAACAAGCGATGTATCTTTGCATATCAGAAAAGCTGCATATTATCAATGCTGACAAATCTACACTGTTAAACAAACGCTCTGAGTTGGTTTCAAATGTCGCCACCAAAACAAATATTATTTATCGAATTTTAACACTACCTACAAATAGAATGGTTCGTCCCGATCATATATGTAAGAGTGTCGAGCTAGTAATCCTTTCACTCTATCTGAGGATTGCAAGATGCATGAAACTTAAGTAATAGATTTCATTACTTTGTACTTGAAGTAATCTGTTTATTTATATATATATATATATATATATATATATATATATATATATATATTATATTTTACATTTTACATATATTTATATTTTAAATAGTCATCAATGTTTTAGTGAAATTGTTGACATGTCAGTTGTAAGATAGGAATTTCAAAGTGTCAATCTTAAAGTTTAAATACAGTACATTTTGAATGAGCTGTATTTTGAATGAGCTGTGAATGTATATTACACTTTCTCTGCTTAACCAGATGTCCTGAACTGTTGTACAGAAATGGATGTCAATCATTAATATCAAAGAGGAAAAAGCAGTGAATCAAAAACTTTGATGAGTGTTAAGACTTGCCAACCATCCAATTAAATCTACTGAGGAGCCATAGAGAGCTTTTTTAGCCAAATCTGATGTGTACAGTGTCTGAGAGGACCTTTTCTTGTGTAACATTGAAACCATAAAAGCACAGCTAATAATGACAAAAACTGCCTTTTTTAACTGTTATTTTGTTCATAAAAAAGCATCTTTCTACAGAAAACCTATGAAACAAAGGAAAATAATTGCATCAATGAGAAGGAAAGATATCTTGTCATTTTTCTATCTCTAAAATAAGTCACTGTATCAAATATATATTGTGAAATATTTGTGCATGTTGCTTTCTCATACTGAATTCTCACAGAGAGAACAGAAAAGTATCAGGAATTTGTCATCCTTTTCATATGAAATGCAGATTTCATAATGGTACACTTTCACTTGGCAAACATCAAGATATCTCTGAAAGTATGGCGCCCGAAGGGCGCGCCAAAAAATATGAAACATCATGATATCTCTGATATATATGCCTTGTATATTAAAGTCATGCACCTGAAGGGCATGCTGAAAGATGTATGATATATTAAAGTAATGAGCTTGAAGAGCCCGCTGAAAAATATTGAACATACAGATATCTCTGATGTATGTATGCTTGATATGTTAAAGTTGGGCGTGCTGAAAAATATGACTGATTATTAAAGTTATGCGCCCGAAGGGCGCGCCGAAAAATACAACTGAATGATGAATTTTGTGGCTGACACTAGCATTTTAGGCAATGATGAGCCTGTGTCAAAATTCAAAAACACACTGACCCCCCCTATTGGGCATTTCAAAAACATGGTGACCCCCCCTATCACCAAAGTCAAAAACAGGGTGACCCCCCCCCCATGAATCCACCGCCCCCCCAGGCTGAAGAAACTGACCAGTGCCTTAAAGTGTTGAATTTTTCCCGACATTTTCTCAACGATCGGTCATGAGGTCGTGGCTAGTAAAGTGTTGAATTTAGCCCTACATTTTCTCAATGATCGGTCATGAGGTTATGGCTTTCAGGCTTAGACTTTTTTCCTGGTAATTTTTCTCCACGACCGATCGTGAGGTCGTGGCTGTAAGTGTAAAGTGTGGAATTTTTGCAAACATTTGTCTACACGACCGGTCGCGAGGTTTGCGGCTTTCGGGTTTTCGACTTTTTTCAGTAGCTTCTCTCAATGGCCGGTCACTAGGGAGCTCCTTTACCGTCTATTTATGAATAATAAGTGTGTACTTTCCTGTTTATTTACGAATTCATGAACATTTTAAGCGTCCACTAGTTTTACGGACGACATCGTGACACTGTTTCTGTGATCTTCAACCCTTTCCTTATTTTACTACGTGAGTGACGGCTGTAGTGTTGACTTAATCAATTAATCCGCTGATACGGACAGCGGATTAGCAAGTTGGCAATGTTTTCGGAGCAATTATATAGTGGTGTATGCACAATTTGGAGAGGAGATAAGGACTTGTCGGTAATATATAAAGCAGTCAGACGGTGTGGAGTTGAACTCTTTATTTGAAATATCACAGTCAAAATTACTAAAATCAATAAGGTAAACCGTTGCACAAAAGACCCTCCCTCCCCACCCCAGGGGACTTATTTCTTCCCCTGTGCTTCATGTTGTATTCACGGTCACCTTTGGTCTATTCTGCTCTGCGTCTGTGCGCCTTATAGACGTATGACATATGTACACACGTCTATGGGGCGCATAGACGTAGAGCGGAATAGACCACAGGTGACTGTTTTGTATTGTACATGTACGTCACACCCTCTTGTCGCTGGTGGTGGTCACCTCGACCCCCTGTACCCTAGTCACTTCGACCTCATCACACTGTTCCTGTTATTTGACAACATTTTAAATATATCATGCGACTTGCCCGAGCGAATATTGATGGTGCTTCTGTGATATAATCTGTGTTTGCCTTTTGAATTTGATAGGCAAAATGCGGGCACCACAGCCTATCGCCTGTGGGTACGAGACGACAATTGACTGTGCATCTGACTGCATGAGCTTGGCCATGGAGATTTTTGGCACTCGGTGTGTTACTGGTGTTACTAAGCTTTCACGAAATCCCTCAGAGTTCTGTGTGTATCGAACAAAACTGAATACGTGCTTTCGAGATAATGATACAAGCTTATCTCCTTTGTGAAGGAAAGGTTTGAGGGGGTCAAGGTGACCATGACTGAACAGACGAGGTTGAAACGGTCAGGTGTCGAGATGACTAGAGGCAGTTTTATACTACCCCAGGACCAGTCCAGTCATTGCAGTTTCATGAGTTTTGTCAGGTCAGACATTAAATAATCAATGAAAGGTAAATGCGTCTGGTTTTCGTGATTGCGCACCAACTTGTATATTTTGACCCAGCTGTACACATAATATTATATAATTTGGAAATACCAAACCAGTATCTTGTTGAGGCTTGGATGCATTGCAATCGGAGAAAGCTGGCTGTTAGGTAATAAATTGTATGTGTTCATCTGTAAGCAGTGCCTGTATAGAGACTGCAGTAGGAAAAAGGAAGGCATTGAAACGTGTGTGTATAATTTCAACACATGGTAACAAGCATTCGTCTTTTTCTTATTTGTTGATATGTACCATTAATTTGTTGCATTGTTGTGTTGATATTGTACCTCACACTATTTGATATTCATATCAAAATTCAATGTCTCCTCTTTACTGCTGGAATAACCTCATTCTGTCATTTTTCACTGTCAAAACCATTAACTTTGAAATTAGTGCTTGAAAAGAATTATATCATATATACCAGTATATTGATGATGCAAATACAGAGATCTGATTGGTCAAGACGCGAAAAGAACCCAGGTATATTGGCGATAAACCACGGTTGGCATACGTGCGAACTCTCAGCTTGAGCATAAATCCGTTTATGACATTCCACGCCAGAATTTCAATATACTGTTATGATATAATAGCAATAAATCACACCCAGTGACGGTTTACCACTCGATTTTGACCAGTTCACTTCATATATGCACTCGCTATCGCTCGTGCATATATGTCGTGAACTGGTCAAAATCTCGTGGTATACCATCGCTGGGTATGCTTTATTGCTTAAATATAACGTGGTTCACTGTCATATATTGGTTGGCACTTATAACTTCGTATCTCACAGAATGAACACATACTGTTAAAGAATAAACTTACGCAGGACAACGAAAATAAACAGCTGATATTTACATGCCACAGAATTTTATTTAACAAGTATTTAGCTCAGATGTTCAAACTGGCTTGTCATGATTCACATTTATACATTTTTCTTGTAACTGTTCTAACTTTCTTGAAGGAACCTGTGTTCCAATTATTACAACACTTGACATCTGGCCTTACTGATAAGTTAACCTTCGTGGCTTATGTGTTAGAATTATTCACTGCATTCATCAGGATGTATGATGACGGTACACATGGCTTTTTATGCCTCTTCCATACAGCTAGGCAGATTCGGATGATTTCCTACCAATACAAGTACCAGCATGTTTACCAAATGATCATGCAAGCCATTAGTGTATTGCTTCTCTAGGCAAATCAGGGCTCGAAATTAGTGGTAGTCCCGCATCCACAGACTACCAACTTTTCTCTGGGGCTACTAGAATCCGTGAAATGGTAGCCCACACGGACTACCAAAGCCTGAGATCTGAAATTCAGTCAGTACTCATGCCATGCCCGGTCGGTCACTTAGGGACAAGCTATTAAAATGCAGTCAAACCCAGCAAATTACGAAGACGACCGGCCATGCTGTGGAACTTCGCAACAAAGTTTCAATATCTGAGCTGACGTACTTGAATGACAGGCATAGGAAATGATGGCCAATGAAAACGCATTTTCGTTGCATTTTGATCATAATGTATCTATCACAATTACACGGTAATTATGCCTCCTTCCTACAGAAAGCCCATGATCTTTTGTAACGCTGCTACAGTATGTCTCAGTGCTGACAATGTCGTGTCGTTGTCATGACGAATATCAAAATTTACTTACAACTCCTGAGAGTAAAATGGGTTGTCAATAGGTCACCAAACTTTTGAGTATCACTATCGTCCATTATACCCGTTTCCTTGGGTATGGAATATTCATATCAAATGACTAGAAAATTAACTTAAAGAATATGGGCAGAATCTAGTGAAATAGCCTTGTCTAGGTAACGAAAAAAGATATCCCTGAACTAAGATATGCATGGGCTACCAGACATTGACATTGGGCTACCAACTTCAGAAAATGGTAGCCCAAATGGACTACTAGGGAAAAAAGTTAAATTCGAGCCCTTCAAATTATCATAGTTTGATTGCATAATACCAAATCTTTACCACTCGATTTGTCTGTCTTCTTACTGTCTACCGACAACTCATGCTAATATAATGACATCGTAAGTTTGATTTTCATCACGATAGTTCCCAAGTTTATCAAAAAGGTAATGGTATATGCGCCTGTTCGTTTTATTCCCCAGACTGCAACGTATCACTAACAGGGAGGGAATATGAAAGTTGGGGTCTCATTGCAATTCCCAATAAGTAAATTTAAACCTAAAATCACCATCGCCTGTTTCGTTAACATCTCAATCACCTTCTCAGCGTTATTTATTTCTTCCTAGAGTGATAATTGAGGATCCCTGAAAGGGTCGAATTCGTTGAGGTAAAAATACGTACCCGAAAAATAATCAGAGGCTGAAGTAATTGACCTGTCTCTACCTATCGGAGTGATAACGATTTTTATGTCTGTTGTCTTTTCATAAATAGAAAATGTTATTGTACCCATGACTAAACAACGCCCTCGTAGAAGACGCAGTCTGGACGCTTATGAAAGAATCTCTACGGCCACGGGTGGACTAATTCTCCAAGTTACAAAAGTTGAGCTGTCTACAGCCACTGAGATTATCAATCTAAGCTTTGAAGGCGCAGAAGTCACCATTCTAATCGTAGACGTGATTGGAAAGAGTAGTGTCACATTTCCAGTGGACAACACAGTTTCCAAGATTAAAATTTCAGTGTCTACGACTGACAAATCGCTGAGTAGGATTTCGTATGATGTTACAGGCCCAGACGGTAAGTATTTCTATGGATAAGATTTCGTTCCAAACCGAATTCTATAAAACTGCTATTAAATATTACTACAGACCACTTTTACTATTAATATCCACATCAGTATTTAAGTCACTTTGGTAATTTTTGTGGTAAAAATAAGATAATTTCTATAACTGACATTTGTGCGATTTTAATCTCTGATGTACTTATGCTTATTAAGGTTATGGACTTTTCGAAGTGATTCTGACAGAAAGGGTCCGTTAAGTGAGGGCGGTAATCACATTTGATTATTTTCGTAGCAAGATGTAAACGTAAAAATGTATTATTCCGAAGTCGTCAAAATATTTAATTTATGTTTCCATACTCAAAATGTTACTTTTGTTATAGAATTC
This sequence comes from Ptychodera flava, assembly GCF_041260155.1. Taxonomy (NCBI): domain Eukaryota; kingdom Metazoa; phylum Hemichordata; class Enteropneusta; family Ptychoderidae; genus Ptychodera; species Ptychodera flava. Next base: position 10,316,418 of record NC_091946.1, read on the forward strand.
TGAATTGTTTTACATTTTCTACCCATAAGGTTTACTACGGAATGACACCACGGAAGTAGTCCATACCGGAAGAGAACTCGTACTCGTGACGAATTTCATTGATATTGGCGAGTGGACTTTGAATTTCTACGATAGCAGCAGTCTCCACATTGTCGTCAACGCAACCAGTCAAATAGATTTCCTGTACACTTTCTATAGTGAAGACGATACTGGTCACTTGGTACCCTTTTTCGGCTCACCGGCGATGGGTACGTTTCCTTTTTAGAGAATTACAGAGTCGCCATATATCGTGTATTGCACGGGTATTTAACTTCTCAGTTTTGGTAGTTAAATAATTTCACGGGGGGATGAGTCCACACATTCATACCGCCGTTTTGCAAAACTTTTGTGTGAAACTGCACAATAAAGGCCTAAAAATCCAGGAACCGACCTAACCGACCTGTCCGACTTCATTTTGATAAAACGTCGCGTGAAATGTGTTCTGAAGACTCAGAGTATGAGACAAGATATCTTTGCTTTGAAAAAAGTATTAATTTTGTATCGTTAGTATCGTTTGTATCTATTTGACTGGTTGCGTTGACGACAATGTGGAGACTGCTGCTATCGTAGAAATTCAAAGTCCACTCGCCAATATCAATGAAATTCGTCACGAGTACGAGTTCTCTTCCGGTATTGACCACTTCCGTGGTGTCATTCCGTAGTAAACCTTATGGGTAGAAAATATAAAACAATTCAGAATTCTAAAACAAAAGTAACATTTTAAGTATGGAAACATAAATTAAATATTTTGACGACTTCGGAATAATATATTAATAATAATAATATATATAGAATCGCCAATTTTTCTAGTTCATGTCAACACATTGTGCAAACACCTGGTGAGGCAGACATTTTGCTATTAACAACTGTCACTACAGATCAGATATTTTTCTCTTCAGATCAGAATATTTCCATATTATTATCGGTAACCGGGCTGGAGTACATCTCAACCATTGTAAACCTTATTCTAACGTCTAAGAATGGGCCTGAGCTCGGATATGTAGGTTTGACAGACCTTGGTGACGGAGCGTACCTTGGCCAAACAATGGTACCATCAGAGGTATGCTGAAACTTGCTCTGAGCAACAGTAATGCAATTTTCGAAATGTGCCTCCGAGATACGTCAGGATGATTCAATGAAAATTATATGAAAAATAACAAAAAAACTATTTTGTAGCATACTGGGCTGCGTATTGTCACGACTTTGTTCTACACTTGGACACCGGGTAACGACCCCATGGTAGTTTGTTGTAAGCTTGAAAATCCAGCTTTTATATTTAATCAGATCAGTCGATGTCCAAGGGAGGCGGTGACCTGTACACCTCGCAATCAAAATTCTAGAAAGTTTGCGTACTGCATGCATGTCAGAAATAGATATCGAGAAAAGTAACAAAGGCGTTTGATTTTCACTGCCTTTAATGTACCAAAAAGTGCGACTAGATCGTTTCCTGCACAGACACACACACATATATATTCATGTATATTTTAAAAGTTATATTTTAAACATTCTGTTTCTGATTTTTTAAGACATATAAAGATATCCTGAGAGGCAACAAAGATAAAAGCCTTACTGAAGTCATTATAGTTCTTTTCATTTGTGATAAAAAAACAACTTGAGAAACAGTAAATTTAACACGAATACTAATTTAATACAACTATATTGTTTTGTTAATTTTTTAATTAGTACATTACTCTGACGCATACTGGTTATACAATAATAAGCACCATTTGCGATTTATACAAAATCACCTAATTTGTGTTGGGACATGGAAGTGACACGAAAAAGTTTCGCTTTTTCCCAAAAAAGAGAACACCATGTTTATTACTATGTCATTAATTTTGCGCCCCCTCCCCTCCAAGGCCACACTGAAATGCCAAGGACTCAAAAGGGTTAACTTGACTGAAAATAACTGTATAACCTTCCTAAATTGGTATTTGGATTACTCAAGAAAGTTTAAAGAAATTCTTAAAGTGACGTGAAGTCTTCAGCAACATGAACAGTTAGAGGGCATACATGAAATATGACATGGAATTATAATCGCTTTCTAAAGACACACTACTTGATTTACATATATAATCAAGACAAGAAAATATAATCTCGCGTTTATAAAGTTTTTAGAAGTTTGAAAATATTAACTAGAGAACATAAATCTTATTTCACTGCGTTAAACACTTTGATTGGGAATATTATACAAAATTTCATTGCACTTAAACTGACTATCCCTGATGAGATTTATAAAAAGCTACGATTTTATATAAATTTAAGTTTGTAAGCTGATTTCAGTTCAATGGACACAAACTTTTGAATAGCATGACGTTGAACTGGACACTGTGTACTTTGTCAGAGAATAAAATAATAAAATGCCATCTGAAAAACAGACAAATGAGCAAGAACACAAACTTTACTTCAAATATGTCTAAGACATGTCTACGATGTCATTTCCTGTCTGAAAATAAATTACCATGGAACCAAGTTTCCTTTGAAATCATAAGACAGTGCATTATGTTCCTTTGTTCTTGTTGCCATGACATTCATAAAACCACGGACACATTCTTCCGCCGTGGTACTAGCATTAGGTCCTCCCATGTCAGTCCGGACCCACCATGGATGCAGATTTACCACCATTACTTTATCAGCTTCAAGTTCAATGCTGAGATTCTTGCTGACCATGTGCAAAGCGACCTGCAAAGAGAGGAATCATTGTGCTGAACAGCTATGTAACTGTCGGTAAAGACATGTAAGCAGTCATTTCAAAATGGATAGAGTGCATACACATGCACAAAAGAAAATCAAATGTTGACTGATATATCCTGACAATTGAAAACTGTCTGGTGAACATGGGCAATTTATTGTCATGGCAACAGGGGTACTTCAAACACAAAACACCACAATTAGGTTGATGATATAAAAGTGGCAAAGATATCAAGATCATACTTAAACAAATGCGCACAGAAAATTTTGCATCATGAATGATCAATTGGATCGGACTCAGATGAAATTAAAGTCCATGTTTCATCCCCAAATTAGCAGTTTTATGTGTTCTTACATGCATTATTTCGAAAGATCTCTTCTCATTTGAGGACAAAGGTTTATTTTAGCATATAATGAGAGAACAACAACATTATTTGTCAACAACCTTTCCTATTCACACACAGGCACACTTACCTTGGAACACCTGATGCTGTAATATTGACCCATTTTATTCTCATTGATGGAAGCCACTTTTGAAGACACGCTCATGATTGCAGCACGTGATGCACTATACTCATCTTTGCCATAGTTCTGTGCCGCTTTCCTTATCAGCGGTAGAAATCTCTGTGAAAATGAAACAAAGAAACTGACATAACCACACAAACAAGTACAAGATATATCTTGTCAAATCTTCTTATCAATATTTTGACAGTAATTTTCAATGCACACATATGTGAAATATAATCAAAACAATCAACTTGGACAGTGAAGTAATCAATCACAATAGAACCCTATGTCAATACAGAGGATGTAATTTGAGAACATGTACCATTGAGAAGGGATGGACCACTTAATATGTTGGGGGGGTTGCAAAATTGGCACTTATTGACACCCTGTATATAAACAGACAAGTTCATTATTCGAGAGATTCAATCAATGCTGTGTATGGTGCCTAATCCATGCCAATATGACTTACCTTGACAGTTAGCAATGGACCAACTGTGTTCACTTTGTAAAGTGACATCATATTTTCCTCAGTGACATCTTCAATTGACGGTTCCCTCACAGCTAAGCCAGCATTGTTTATCAGCAGGTTGAGTCCATCCCCAGCCAGTATCTTTTCCACCTGCAGAGCTGCACTGTCAATGGTGGCCGTGTCTGCAACATCTGTATACCAAAGTTTTTACATTTCCCTAGATAAGTTTACTCATTTTGCAATATTAATACAATTCCTTCTGTGTGGAATGAAAAAAATCTGGACACAATAGATATATGTTATCAAGCTCAACAAAAACAAGCGATCAAAAATGTACATTAATCAAAAGTCCATATAATCTCAGTCAGAGGGACTGTACAAATAATGTCATGTAATACCAGTAACACTTTAGAGCAAAACATCTCACTCATTTAAAGAAAAAGAAAAATCATACAAGAATATTGTAAGCTCAAACGTTGTTGACATGCAACTTCTTATTTCATAGAATGTTTTCTATCATCAGAAGTTTTCTTATGACAGTTTGGATCAACGAAGAAGAATGTTTGAACGTTGAGGGCGCTATTCTGTCAGCACATGTTCAGCATGACAATCCAATGTTCCAAGACACGTACCAGATATGAACTGAAAATGCTCACGTTTCATTATATATTTCATTCTATGTAAATTTGAACCTTTGCCACATGTTTTCAACTTCATTGAAAGTAATATGATCAGTATAATGAACAATATTCACCGCCGATTAATTCTAAAAGTTCATGAAGTATAGAAATATGTAATTAGCTGAAATAAAAATATTAAAGTTCTTTGACTTCTGTCATTGTATCACCACTTTATGTGTAATTACCTTTGGCCAAGTCCTTCAAGCCATATATGCCGAACTGTGAAAGCTCATTAGATATGCAAATTATAAATTAGCTGACATGACATCTTTAATGTATATAGCAAGGTTCATCAACTTTGGTCCGGTCAATTCAAATATATATCCCTAATTAGCAAAGTTCATTAAATATGTAAATTAGGAATTGCCTGAAATAAAAATGCTTAATGACTTTCAATTATGTTGTATCATAGTATCTTCAATATATGTAGCAAGTTTTGTCAACTTCAGTCAAGTCAATTCAGATATATATCCCTAATTAGGAAAGTTCATTAAATATGCAAATTACGAATTGGCTGAAGAGAAAATGCTTAATGACTCTCAATAATATTATATTATAGTGTCATTAATGTACATAGCAAGTTTCATCAACTTTAGTCCGGTCAATTCAAATATATATCCCTTATTAGCAAATTTCATTAAATATGCAAATTAGGAATTGGGTGAAGTTAAAATGCTTGAAGACTTCTTATCTTCAATATACATACCAAGTTTGGTCAATTTTGATCGAGTCAAATCAGATATATATCCCTAATTAGGAAAGTTCATTAAATATGCAAACTAGCAAGTATCTTTCATGTCACCCCTTAATGGTTCCCACTACTGATATATTTTGGTGTGATCAACATTTGTATTAAATCTCGTCGAATTGTGTGCAGTCATTTTTAATGTATATCAATTTTTTCTAAAATCATTAATTATGCAAATGAGCAAAAAGTATGCAGGCCACAACCACCAAAAACTAATCAGTTCTTGCCATTGGCTAACTGAATCTACTTACGAGATTTGATTCTGATCTGATTAGCTGTTTTTGAGATATCGGACCAACAGACAGACAGACAGACAGACAGACAGACAGACAGACAGACAGACATCGCTGCGACATATGCTCACGTGTGTGAACACGTGAGCAAAAAATAAATAAAGACCATGAGGAATGATCATTCCTAAAAGTCTTTGGATTTGTAACGGATCTATGCCAATCTGTGCATGGCATTGTTGTGTCAAATAGACAACAGACATGAACTGAAAATGCTCACGTGTTTTCATAGATATTGCATTTGTCTGTAAATTTAAACTTTTGCCAATAGTTTTAAAGTTTTTTAAGCTGTGATGATCAAGATCATGGACATTATCATGACAGACCAATGACAACGGCCTTTTATTTACAAATATGAATTCGGTGGAAAAAATGCTGAATGTCTTTGGCTTCTGGCATTGTATCAGCATTTACATAACAAGTGCAATTGATTGGTACAGTGCTTCACACTGTATAGGCCAAAGTGATATCACCATAAAGTAATGAAAAGCCATATACGCATTCTTTCAGAAAACCATTTTTATTTTTAAGAACTCAAGTAAAAGATAAACAACATGGCTATTTTTGATAAATCTTTCAAGAAAATAGATTAAAATGAGCCATTGAGAAGGACATAGTTTAAATAGCAATAGAGAGTTAGTATGAGTAGTACGGAGAAATAATGGAGTGTTTTTGTGTAAGAGTAGTAAGGAGAAATTCCTCTGTATGAAAGTGGCTAACCAGTACTGGTCTTGCAAAGTGCCCTTGCTGAGTAATCCTTAAGTGTAATTGACATCACTGCAGAAATCTTTCAATTTTTTTTCTTTACAGTTGATTGTGAGATCATACCATTCAGTGCAAGGGGTGGTAAGCTGTCAAACTGTGAGCGTTTGGCGAGATTATTGTACCATCTCTCGGACTGAATGGTATGAAGTCAATGTCAAGCTGGCGACGTCCTCGAAGCCCGGTGTCTTCAGTGTTTCAAAACGGCTGGAGAAACATCAGGTTAACGTCAAATCAATGATATTTTGGGTTTGGCTGGGCATGAAATAAACTGAACCTGTTTTGTCCCACTTTTTCCTCGGGCAGTTCTCAGGCAGCTACGGGTAGTCACGGGCAGTAATTAGTATGACCGCAGTTTTTGATTTAATTCTATTTTACAATGCAATCCAAATTGGTTTGTGGTCACTATAGTATGACTCAAGTACACCACTTTGCATGCAATGGATGTTAGTGTAAATGTGATCAAGGCATGATCCATAGTCTGTTGTTGACTCCTCAATAACTTGTGTGTAGTTGAAGTGCTTTGTCATAAGTTCAGATAGTTGTCTTGTAGATTGTGTTTGCTTTTGTAAGTCAACATTGAAATCACCAATGATCACGGTTGGTAGATTGTACTCAAGTGTATGGATGAGCTGAAGAAGAGCATGTTGTAAGTTTGATGTAGGTGATGATGGTTGATTTTAAACACCAACAATTTGAACTAAACCAAATGTTGTTTTGTGTATTGCAATTAAGAAATCTGTATTAAAACAATGCAGTGTCTGTGGGGTAGCTTCAAGAGTGTTTTCTTTGCTGTACATAACCATACCATGATATGGTCTGGTGTTGTTTTGACGGTTTTTTATCATCCTGTCTGAAAGGTTGAAGTCTGCTATTCTGAAGTCATCATTGTGATCGCCGGTTTGTAGTCTTGATTCACTGCAAATTAGTACATCAGCTGAAGTTAAGCTGAAATCACTAGCAACATCTTGAAATGGCAATGAAGAGATCTCACATTTTGATAAGTAATAATGATCTGTTCGATATAATATATGGTAATGTGAAACAGAGTTGTAGCATGGAATGGGTTCTCATGCGTTGCATCTCTTGTGTAACATCAGTGCTAACTGATATTTGATTTTCTTGTAATGTGGTTATGTTGAGACCTGTAAGTTTAGTCACTCTGCTTAAAGCAACATAGTGTACATGACACTGATTTCTCTTGTTTGCTGTACTGAAGTCCACAACCACATTGTTAAGTGTATCACCTTGACAACGATGTATTGTTTTGGCACTAGCTGGTCTGAGTGGAAATTGTTTTCTCACAACTTCTGCATTTTTGTGTCTTCCCACTCTAAATTGCCGTGATATCTGTAAAACTGGCGTCCATCTGTGAGATACTTTGTCATGTATTAAATGCCGTTTTTCACGTCGCAGGTTTTTGCCAACACAATCGTCATCAAATAAAATCCATAGAATAGTAACATGATGCAAATCAGGTCCATCGATGTATTTGATTACTCCTGGAGTACCATTTATCAATCCATCATTTACAGACAGATTAATGCAAAGCTCAATACGCTGATTTGTTCCAATTGATAATTTAGAAACTAACCCCATTGTTTTTTGAGCAGGAAGCATGAGAACAATACCTAATGTTTTGTGTTTTATGATCTCAGAGACATCGCCAATGACTGTATCAGTAGCAGGTATACATGTTTTTATTCCTGTAAGTCTGTCATATGCTATTGCATTGTGGTCATCAACAAGTCTGTTCTCGCAATAAAGATGTACTGTCGACTCATCAATAGATGAAGTTTTTTTATCAACACTGACTATTCGAGTTTGCAGAACTTTTATGTCATGAGATGTATGCTTTCCCTCACGTATACGGTTGAGTAATTTAGCAAAATTCTGGTCATCCTTTTGCCTCATAATATCTGTTAATTCAAACATTTTGAACAGGTCTTTCCAGATGTTGACAGCCAATGGCCCATAATCATGTTGAAGGTCGTTAAATATCCAACCATCAAAGACAGGTTTTAATTGATATAAGTCGCCAAAGCTAACAACGCTGACACCACCGAAGATTTTATTGTTGGCCATTATCTGTTGTAGTCTGAGATTGATATAATTTAACATACCATTACCAACCATGGAGATTTCATCTATGAATATGACTTTTAAGTTCCTGTATTTTGCTTGTAGAGTATTAAGTCTTTCTGATGTCAGTGGTCTATAATGAAAACCTTGGGATGCAGGAATTTGAAAAGCTGAATGAATTGTAGTACCCTTAATGTTGTAAGCAGCTTTTCCAGTAGGTGCAACTAGTAATAAGTGTATGTTGTCAGGATTTTCACCAGGAAGATTTGAAAGATATTTTAAAAGTACTTGATACAATGATTTGAGAACAAGAGATTTCCCTACACCAGCGCCACCTGTTACAAAAATATTTAACGGCTCTGTCCTTGTTTTCATCCAATGTACTATGTGATAGAATATTTCTTTTTGTTTCTTGTTGAGTTTCTGTAAAAGTGGATATAATTCATTATCAGCCATTCGTGGTTGTTGAAGATCTTCAATAATGGGATTATTTGTACTGATGCCAATGTCCTGTCCAATGTCATATTTAGAATGACTCTCATCACATGGTGCAAACATACTCAATATGTCACTTGGCCTTGATCCTTCTAAAATGTCTTGATGTTCCTGATGTTGTGTATTTGGAGCAACATTATCAAACATATCAATGGCTGTGTTTTGTACTGCTTCAATAGCTTGATCTAATTCCTGAGCATTTTTATTGTACTCCTTTTCTTTAGAATCTACTTCAAATTTCACTTGCATGTAACGATCATAGTATGTTTTGCACCCTGCAAGGAGTTCATTTTCATTTCGCCAAGGATAAAACAACATTATTAACTCTCTGTAATGATTTTCTTTGTCTTTTTCCCTATGGAAACGAACATATCTGATAACTTTACTTTTGGTGCGTTTTTTATACACAAGGCCACGTATCTGATATATTGTGTTGTTTTCATCATCATCATCCTCTTCATCAGTTTTGTAGAAGTCATCATTATCTTGATAATGATCTTGCGGGTTATCTTTTAACTTTTGAAAACTGTACCATGCTGCCAAGTCTGCCAAGCACAATTTCTCAAGGGCTTTTGGGCGCCTCTCATATTTTTTCAAGATGCTATCACTTTCTATGTCAGTAGCATTTGGACGCATGTTTTGTATGTCATCAAGAGGTTTCAATAGGATAACTCTATCATCAGGGGGTGATGTGTTAATAAATGTGAAGCCGCGTGAAGCTCTTCTTAGTCTCATTTGCATAACAAGGTAAACAGCTTCTTGAGCACTAACTTCAACATGATTAAGGAATTTGTTTCCTATATGCCTGACACTTTCTCTGATATCATGACATCCTTCCCTTGCTTCTTCCACAGCCCTACTGAGCAAATTACTCATTCCACGTTGAGCTTTACTAATGTAAGATGCGATGTACATGGCACATGCATATGGATCAAGAATGAATTGAATGTCCATGTTTGCTCTCCAAGCTTTGAGTAGGGTTTCATTGTAGCTGTTAATTCTTATTTCATTTGGTGACCTCTTGAGGAATATTTTGTCTGATGTTAGAGATGACTGTATTGCATTAATATAGGTTTGTTCATCAAGTTGTAGTTTATTTAAGAATTCAGAAAAGAAAGAGTTTCTCCAAATTGTAAATCAGTAACAGCAGTCTTGATATTTTCATAGTGCTTTTGAAGGATCTGTTCTGTGCTTTCATCAGTATCCATTGGCAATGGCTGCAATATCATTGTTCTTGGCATAGGTGGCACAGGAAATCCAAATCTGCAAACACATTGGCCTTTTTTCTTACAGGTTTTTGCATGTCTGTGCATTTGATAATTTATCAATTCAGCGAAGGATTCATTACTGGTATCATTTGAACATGTAATATACTGATCTATGAATTGTGTGATGTCATCATCACTATTTTCACCATATTGTGGTGCATCTTTAATCCATACAAGCATGTGTATATGTGGTGATCCTCTTTGTTGGAATTCCACTCTGTAAAAGTAATCGTGTATTTCACCAATTGGATGATGTGAGCTCATTAGGAAATCATGCATAAATCGTTGAAATGAATAGTCAAAGTGTCGAGCACACGTAACAGGGTCAGATTTTATCAAATCAGATTTTGTATTCCAAGACATGTTCAATACATCGTCATCTGTGTATTCCTTGTTGTGAACTGTCCTTCCAAGAATTTTCAATAGATGTATCCATTTAGATTCTGCTGATGAAAATGACATGAAAAATGTTGGAATACCAAGTTGACGTATCATGGCAAATATATCTTTCTTTGCACTCTCCCAGTATGGTGGTGAACCTCTAAGTGTCTTCAACACTCTGAATCCCTCATCAAGTCGAACAATTTTATCAACATTTTGTGGTGATTGAAGCTCACCAGCTGTTAATTTGCGGCCCTTCAGATTACATTTTCGCAAACATAATGTTGCCTTGTCTTTAATCTGCTTGATTTGTAATTTTTTTAGTTTAAAGAAAATGTTAGGCATCGACTTTGCAACTCTCCTATCTTTGTGTCGAAGTTCCCATTTACACAATGTACTATATAATACAGGGACTATGCGTTTCTTTTGTCTGGGTTGACCACAATATATTGTTGGAAATGAGAGCTCCTCAGAATATTTGTCTTGAAATATTCCTAGTGGTTTATTGTTCTCGCCTGGTGCATAACAAACTGCGCCATCAGAGTCTGTGTGTTGATCATATAAAGGTGACAGCATTGTATCCAGTGTGCCAGCAGGATGATCTTCCAATTTTATTTCTTCAGTCCAATTATCATCATCATCATGATCATCATGATCATTACTGTCATCTTGTTTACATGTTTGTTTGTCAGACATGTGAGAATAATCATGATCGTCATTTTCCTCACAAAATTCCTGCCAATTGTGGTTTTCATCCTTTCTGCAAACACCCAATCTGTAGATATTGTAATCAGTTCTGCTTTATATAAGGGGCTATTTTTAACTAACCAATTAGCTGCTTGTAAGACTTTCACTGGTCTGACATTCTCTACCTGATAGGCATGACTATAGCTAATCTTTCTTTTAAATTTGACAGGTATTGTCTGCGATTCATTTAAAGTTCTAGGTAATGTAGAGACAGTAGTTGATACATCAGCTATAACATTGACTATGTTACCTCTGAGACTAACTTGTCTACCTCTTGGCAATTCTCTTATTTGCATGAATGGAATGCGTAAGGCAACAAGTCTTTCTTCTAGTGGATGTAACTGTAACTCGGGGGAATTAATGGAAATGACATGTTATTGGCCACAGAACAAGGAGGCAACTTTGACTCTTTTAAATATGAATAGCAAGTTTTACATAATGGTGCCATATCATTATCTGTAGCCTGAGATGATGCAAAGGTGTTTAACTTTTCTTTAACATTATTGTAGTTCAAAACACTTTCTCTGTACCACAGCTGTTGGCAGCACACACATACAAAATTTGGGCCATTCTGAACTGCACCGTGAAAAATTTGTATCAGCTCTTCAATAGATTTGGCAGCACTACATCTTCTGTTGTTTAGTTTGTTTAATCTATCTCTCATTTGCTCTCTCTCTCTATATGATTTATCAGTTCTTTTAATACTTTTAATATTGGCATCTCTGATCTTTTCGCTTTCCCTGAAGACCTGGTCAGTTCTCTTTGTCTTTTTAGCATTAGCATTTCTTTCCCTTTCAGTTTGTCTGTACTCATCATCAGACCTTCTCAATTTCATTGATGTCCTGTTTCTCTTGTTTTCAGTTTGTTTATACACATCATCAGCTCTCATAGTTTTCTTAGCATTGACATCTCTTTGCCTTTCAGTTTGTCTGTACAGCTCATCAGTTCTCATAATTTTCTTAGCATTGACATCTCTTTGCCTTTCAGTTTGTTTATACACATCATCAGCTCTCATAGTTTTCTTAGCATTGACATCTCTTTGCCTTTCAGTTTGTCTGTACAGGTCATCAGTTCTCATAATTTTTTTTACTTAGCATTGACATCTCTTTGCCTTTCAGTTTGTCTGTACAGCTCATCAGTTCTCATAATTTTCTTAGCATTGACATCTCTTTGCCTTTCAGTTTGTCTGTACAGCTCATCAGTTCTCATAATTTTCTTAGCATTGACATCTCTTTGCCTTTCAGTTTGTCTGTACAGCTCATCAGTTCTCATAATTTTCTTAGCATTGACATCTCTTTGCCTTTCAGTTTGTCTGTACAGCTCATCAGTTCTCATAATTTTCTTAGCATTGACATCTCTTTGCCTTTCAGTTTGTCTGTTACAGCTCATCAGTTCTTATAATTTTCTTAGCATTGACATCTCTTTGCCTTTCAGTTTGTCTGTACAGCTCATCAGTTCTCATAATTTTCTTAGCATTGACATCTCTTTGCCTTTCAGTTTGTCTGTACAGCTCATCAGTTCTCATAATTTTCTTAGCATTGACATCTCTTTGCCTTTCAGTTTGTCTGTACAGCTCATCAGTTCTCATAATTTTCTTAGCATTGACATCTCTTTGCCTTTCAGTTTGTCTGTACAGCTCATCAGTTCTCATAATTTTCTTAGCATTGACATCTCTTTGCCTTTCAGTTTGTCTGTACAGCTCATCAGTTCTTATAATTTTCTTAGCATTGACATCTCTTTGCCTTTCAGTTTGCCTGTATGCTGGATCAGCTCGTTTATTTTGCTTGGCTGTTAAATCTCTTTGCTTTTCGCTTTGCCTAAACTCTATTTGTTCTCTCTTTTCTCTCTGGCAATTATGTCTCTCTGTTTCTCTATTTCTCTATAATTTACACAATGTTCATTTTGCGCCATAGAAGATTTCTCTGTTTGTACTGGTCCAAAACTGTTTACATTTATTGCTTGTGACAAATTTTGCTCTGTGCTTTGCAGAAAGTCATAGTGACCACTATCAATTTCTCCTTCAACACGGATTGCATGATACAAAAGATGTATACTTACAGAAGAATTACCAACAGTCTCTAATGGTTCACTTAAAGTGTCAAGATGAACTGCAATATTAATGTTATATGCAAGCGCTGCAGCATTTATTTCAATGTCCCCTCCATAAGTTGCATTACCTGGTTCAGATCTGGACATATACTGCCTATAGTCATCTTGAGAGACAATATGCCATGTTTGGATCCTCATATCTGTCCCAATGTTCAATTACATAGTCAACAGTATGTACTCTTATTGCATGATGATGATCTTGTGTCCCATAGAGTCCTAGACTTATAGCACGGAACAAGCAATTACCATCACCTTCGACATTCGACATTGACCTTTGTGTAACATCTGTGAGGAGTCTGCAACTGTCTTTTTCGTTGCATGTACAATTTACTTCTTTCATTTTTGCTTTTATGCTCAGTTTTTTACTCTCATTGTAGTTTTATAGTAACGTTGTGTTATGGGTGTGCTTAATATTATAATAAGTTCTTACAGTCAATTCAAGCACTTGTATAGGAAGAAAAATTAATAATTTGACTGATGTTGCTTATTGCTTCCTTGATTTCTTCTGATGTTATGAAAAGTGAAACCTTAAAAGTTGAAGTATTGATGAAAGAATGATTGTGTTTGTTGAGATTGTAGACTATGAATGTGTTATTGCTTGTCAATATTGTGCAGTTTAGACGTTGAACCCTTTCACTACAAAATTTAGGTCCAACTTTATTGGGGAAGCTGGACCTATACAGAAAAAAGCAGTTAAAAGGGTTGTCAGTTATAAGTAGACAATGATAGAATGTGGTATGACTGTTCTTGTTTATTATGAAGTAAATGAATGCCAATTTTCAGAAATTGTAGAGAAATGTCTGTCTTCCTTATATATTCAGTACGCTGAAGTAATTCTATTTGATTGCAAATAATCTGCCTGTAAACAATACTCTTGTTTCCTATCAGGAAGTAAATGATAGAGCACTAACTTGTGTGCTGTTAAATATTCACGGTATAATTTCACAATGTACACTGAGGAAGACAAAGACAAAATTTTACTGCCTTATTTTTTTTCTTCTGCAAGCTAATACTGAATATTATCAATGTCAAATCAGTTGTGATCTAAATGCGAAATTAACCACAACAGTGTTTGCTCAAAGTACTGTCAGCAATGTTGTAACCAATGCTTGTTGACTATCAATTTGTGATCTTGAACGCGCCTCTACAGGCAGTCTGTACCGTCTATGGGCAACTGTGCCTCTTATAGGCAAGTGATTGTGTTGTACCCCTTTGGGCAAGCTATTGTTTGCGCCTCCTATGGGCAAATGATTATTGCGCCTCCTATGGGCAAGTTATTATTGCGCCCTTCCTATGGGCAAGTTATTATTGCGCCTCCTATGGGCAAGTTATTATTGCGCCTCCTGTAGGCAAGTTATTGCTGTGCCTCCTATGGGCGAGTGAATTTCACCACGTATATGGCCTCCTGGTATAATCTGTTAAAGAAACAAAAAATCAAAGTAAGACATCCATTGCATCCTGTTAAATATACATATTTGTACCGGTGAAAAAAATTGGCAAAAAAGATGAATTTGATGTTTTACAACATGTAAAGAACTTATTCCATTTTTTTCATGGAAATTATTGACCAACAAGTTCATCATTGATGACACGACACCATTCCTACAAAGGCAAGTTTGCATGACATTGGTCCAGGTATGTCAGACATATCTTTGTGAATGGCCACAAAATATAACATAATGGCTGCCTGATGGCATTGATAGTATCAAAGAACAAATTGAAATCGGTTTGGGCATGTCTGAAATATCTACCTAGATGCCTGAATGCACACACAATGAAAAGCTGCATGGACTAACAAAGAATGGCAAAAGTGAATGAACTCACACAA
Organism: Ptychodera flava; assembly: GCF_041260155.1. Lineage (NCBI taxonomy): Eukaryota > Metazoa > Hemichordata > Enteropneusta > Ptychoderidae > Ptychodera > Ptychodera flava. Next base: position 10,331,514 of record NC_091946.1, read on the forward strand.
AAAAATATGTGGATTTAATTGGAATGTCCTAATGAATGCCCTGTGGTGATGTAATCATCAATAGACCACTTCTGCAAATGAAAAAAAACATAACACCAAGGATTAATATATAAAATGACCACTGTCATAAATTTTGTTGACTCCATGAAGTGCCATATAATTTACTAGAACAGTGATACAACATTATCGAAAGCTCTCTTAACATTTGTCACACATCTTCCATGTCCAACAATCTCTTCAAATAGCTATCTTAATGTTTTTGATGTGTGTATGACATGTCATTTTGTTTTAATGAAATATAAGGGCAACACACGGATGTAAATCTCATCAAATTAAGTTTATCTTTTAGGACCCATTTAAACCTCATTAGTTCACTCATAGAGTATACTTTTCATGAATAATAAATGAATTCATGGTTTATCATCACTTTGTCCTGTGACATTTCATCACATTACCATTTTGTCCTCATAATGATTCATTCAACACTCAAAGCTGGATAAGAAAGGGCACTAAAATTAATCTGCATATTACTAAACTTGTGTAATTTTTTACAAGCTGTACTTTAGAAAATTGTCAAAATTTACAGGATGGAAAGTCAGGAAATCTCCACACTACACACACACACTAATTGATCAGTTCCTACCAGCCGACAGGCTTTATTGATCTATCAACAATTACAGTGGTGGCCTACTCACAGGATCTTCCAAGCAATATTTGTCTGGAAGTTATGAATATGATGAATAAATGTCATTTTTTCATTATACAAGCCTTCCCACCTATGGGGTGGACCATTTGATATCCTGGGGGGGGGGGTCTGGAAGATTTTTGGGGGCATTTTACATTCTTATTCGCTTTTGATGGTAACGCATTTTCCAAGCAAAGTCTTTGCCACTGAGTACCAACCATCGAAATTCAGTAGCTTGTCCCACATTATAGGAAACTAAAAAGTATGTAAATGATCAGACATATTATTATGACGATATCATGAAAATATTACCTGAAACCCTTTCGGAGCACCACAACAGACCCTATACACAAACAATAATAGTAACTATTCATCATTGCTACCAGTGTACCTAGAATATCCATGTCCCCGCGACATCTACGAGAACGAAAACTATTGCCCAATCTAAAATCCCTAACCCTAATCTATGGCTTTGCCACGACAAAATTAGGTGCCACGACAAAATTAGCCTATCCAGCCTATGACTCTCGTCGATTGTCACAAAACAATCTTTACGTGGACTATTTTTATGAAATAATAATAACATTGACACCAGTCAAGTTGTTATTCTTCGTGCAGGACCTCTCGTGTACGCTAAGGGATACGCTGTCGGGCCGGACCCACGTGGGTTTTGGAGACAGTGCAGCGTACACAGAAATCTACCCGACCTAGCTAGCTCTGCGTACCGTGCTGTGTGTTTCAGGTGTTACACGGCCCCACCACATCTAATGGATGAATTCTACAGAGGAGCCAGCGTAGCTGACATTGGCGCACGCCAAGAAAACATTTAATCACAGAACAGTGAAGCGTAAAGTAATGGATTCTTTCAATCATGCTACAGACTTTTTAAGGTTTGTGACAGAGGGCCTTGTCTGCCTTCTTACAATGAAGCAACTACAGCTGTCATCTCTGAACAGTCGACCCCAACCAAGACTCACTTTATAATGAGCCAACAAACGTGCGCCAGAAAATCTCAAAAGCCGTTGCTCAAAAAATATGGGTCTAAATGAATACAAAGGATTTGGAAGACCTCATTAGACTAGATGAAAGATGTGATGATGTAGATGATAGTGGCGGGGGCCGTGTAACACCCGAAACACACAGCAGGGTACGCAGGGCAAGAGCCGACCGTACAAATCTATGCCATGAAAAAGTCAAGTTCGGAACTACAGCTCCCAGTCGCGATCGAGTCACAGTCGCGCTCCTTCTCAATTCTTTTGATGCATGTACCGTACTATTCACTTTCTCAACCGTAAACTCAAAGCGTCCAAGTCAAATCGTGGTATCGAACAAAGGTGCATACATCAAATCACGACATAGAATCAACACATCACACACAAATTACTTTGAATTACTTACCGACACCACACCGACAGTCCATCAAAATCACGCTTCAGAATTTGTACAGCAAAAAGCCGGATAAGCGTACTCACAGCACAGAAAGGCTGTGGAGACAAGCGAAGAACTATGTACTCGTTATGATACGACGGTATCGACGGTATAACTTGATTTACGCGACGATGGCGGGGAGACGAAAGTGCAGTAAGACTGGCTTTATGCCGCTAGGGTTTGTGGGTAAATGTATCAGACATGCCGCTGTCAATACATACTTTTTTGAAAAAGATAAATTCATTACAACAAAGTTAAAAAACAAACAAAACACATCTACATAACTGTGAATGTGTCAAGCGTTTGAACAAATTTAATCAATTAATTCTGTCAATACATACCTATTGAAGATGCCGTTGTAAAGCGCCCTCAACAGAAGGTTGGTAATGCCTTTTTTTTATTTCACTGACAACAAACCCCCATCAAATTAATTTCAGTTATGCCCATTTACCTAATTATGTATCCATATCGTACATTGATTGAACAGGTAATGTCATTGCACTGTTGCAACAGCCTACAAACGTTAACTTCACTCAGACCATTCATTTGTAAGTTATAACAAGTTTTAATAAAATACATATTTATGCAAATGAGGCTTAATTATGCAAGCCACACCCACCAAAAACTAATCAGTTCTTGCCATTTGCTAACTGAATCTATGTACCAGATTTGATTCTGATCTGATCAGCCGTTTTTGAGATATCGGACCAACAGACAGACAGACAGACAGACAGACAGACAGACAGACAGACAGACAGACAGACAGACAGACATCGCTGCGACATATGCTCACGTGTGTGAACACGTGAGCAAAAAAGGGCTTTGAATTAAACTTTACACAATTTTCTATGCATCTTTAAACACTTTAAACACTACACTTTCAAACAGGCACAAAAGATCTTGATATTCAGATACTGGTGAGTGTATTGGAACTCTATGGCATTTTATAAAGCTTGTTGGTGCCAAAAATTATACAGAATTTTTCACACCACACAAATAGAAATATCAAGTGACAGATTTTCTGATTCGTTTGAAAATTTTAGGCCAGGTTCAAAGCTCGCACTGGTAAACTGCACCCTCTCACTCGATAGCATTGATGATCGACACACAAGTTGCCATCCATGCATCACAACCTCCCAACTATACCAACGCCCCTTCAACCAAAGAAAAACGTTACTCTGAAAAGCACATTACCATTGAAAAAGATATCAAACTCAAAAGGTTCTAAGTTATTGTCCGACATGATGCATTATGAAATCTCCACCAATGAGAAATCTTCCCTGTAATTGAGTATGTAAACTAATTATATATCACTCTGGTAACTATCCCCGTGTGCCTATATTTTGTTTACTGTTAATACATTCACTACATAATTTTCAGTATTTTCTCAACAGATCAAGTCTCGACCTGTTATTGACCTCAGTTAATGGATGAATGACATGGTTTATGCACATGATTTGTGTTACAGATTTCAAGTTTTGACACTTTGAAATCGAGCACTGAAAATGACTGCTGACAACTCGACAATTATCGACAGTATCAGATAGTGTGGGACACATAAGTCGAATTCTTGCACACTTTTGGACTGTTATTAAATTATGTAAGAGAACTGTACCTTGACCTCTCTGAATGTGCAAGAAAATGTTATGCAAAACTTGAAAACTTAATCTTTGCAGCAAACAGTAAAACAAAGACTGTAACTATTCAAATGAACTTGGAGTTGAAGGACTTCCATTGAAAAGAATAGACCAGATGTGCTCTACATTACTGCCAGAGTATCTTTCTCTGAGGAGAATCCATAGTAAAGTTTCTTGATACGAGTTAGGTGCGGAATTGCGTCTTTTCCTGAAAGCCATTTCTAAACTACGTGTATTTCCTATGGGGGCTAAACTAGCTAAAAACGATAAACACGGCAAAAAAACGATAATTATCACTTTCTAAATAGCGTTCTAAGTTTAGAAATTAGCTGTAGTTTAGAAAGTTTAGAAAGTCGGGCCTTTGGTTGAAAAAATTTTTCCCAAGGATATATCGGATAAAAACGATAATTATCACTTTCTAAATAGCGTTCTAAGTTTAGAAATTAGCTGTAGTTTAGAAAGTCGGGCTTGGAGTGAAAAAGTTTCCCAAGGATATATCGGATAAAAACGATAATTATCACTTTCTAAATATCGTTCTAAGTTTAGAAAATAGCTGAAGTTTAGAAAGTTTAGAAAGTCGGGACTTAGGTTGAAAATTTTTTTCCAAGGATATATCGGATAAAAACGATAATTATCACTTTCTAAATAGCGTTCTAAGTTTAGAAATTAGCTGTAGTTTAGAAAGTCGGGCCTAAGGTTGAAATTTTTTCCCAAGGATATATCGGATAAAAACGATAATTATCACTTTCTAAATAGCGTTCTAAGTTTAGAAATTAGCTGTAGTTTAGAAAGTCGGGCCTTAGGTTGAAAATTTTTCCCAAGGATATATCGGATAAAAACGATAATTATCACTTTCTAAATAGCGTTCTAAGTTTAGAAATTAGCTGAAGTTTAGAAAGTTTAGAAAGTCGGGCCTTAGGTTGAAAATTTTTTTCCAAGGATATATCGGATAAAAACGATAATTATCACTTTCTAAATAGCGTTCTAAGTTTAGAAATTAGCTGTAGTTTAGAAAGTCGGGCTTGAAGTGAAAAAAGTTTCCCAAGGATATATCGGATAAAAACGATAATTATCACTTTCTAAATATCGTTCTAAGTTTAGAAAATAGCTGAAGTTTAGAAAGTTTAGAAAGTCGGGACTTAGGTTGAAAATTTTTTCCAAGGATATATCGGATAAAAACGATAATTATCACTTTCTAAATAGCGTTCTAAGTTTAGAAATTAGCTGTAGTTTAGAAAGTCGGGCCTAAGGTTGAAATTTTTCCCAAGGATATATCGGATAAAAACGATAATTATCACTTTCTAAATAGCGTTCTAAGTTTAGAAATTAGCTGAAGTTTAGAAAGTCGGGCCTTAGGTTGAAAATTTTTTTCCAAGGATATATCGGATAAAAACGATAATTATCACTTTCTAAATAGCGTTCTAAGTTTAGAAATTAGCTGAAGTTTAGAAAGTCGGGCCTTAGCTTGAATTTTTTTCCCAAGGATATATCGGATAAAAACGATAATAATCACTTTCTAGATAGCGTTCTAAGTTTAGAAATTAGCTGAAGTTTAGCTGAAGTTTAGAAAGTCGGGCCTTAGGTTGAAATTTTTTTCCAAGGATATATCGGATAAAAACGATAATTATCACTTTCTAAATAGCGTTCTAAGTTTAGAAATTAGCTGTAGTTTAGAAAGTCGGGCCTTAGGTTGAAAAATTTTTTCCAAGGATATATCGGATAAAAACGATAATTATCACTTTCTAAATAGCGTTCTAAGTTTAGAAATTAGCTGTAGTTTAGAAAGTCGGGGCTTAGGTTGAAATTTTTTTTCCAAGGATATATCGGATAAAAACGATAATTATCACTTTCTAAATAGCGTTCTAAGTTTAGAAATTAGCTGTAGTTTAGAAAGTTGAGCTTTACGTTGAGAAACAACTCACCGGATATGTCGGATAAAAACGTTGGTACTGCATTTCTATTGTAATGTTTTCCCAGTGTTTCAAGGGAAAACGTGTGAGTTTGTGGGAGTAGTCTTGTAGAACCAGGAAAATACTATTAGTTTCCCCAAGAAGTAAGTTTTAAAATCCAAAGCTCAAATATGACTTGTCCAATAGACGCCGAGAGAGCATACTTCCTATAAAATTGACCATTGCGTTTGGCAAGAAGTTGAATGTTACGAAGTAGAGAAATGTGACAGTGAGTCAGCATAAACACAATTTGTGAAGAGAAATTGTAAATATTTGTTTTGTCCGTCAAAACAAAGCCTGTCAAATAACCACCCGGCTAGACTACGTGTTATGAAAAATAAACCAGATATTTGACATGGAGACGACTGTACATAAAAGTAACCATACTGCCACAGTTCAAATGACCAAGGTGTGTTGAGATTATCTTGATCGCGTCAATTTGTGCAGATTAAGTAATGGTGCAAATTAATGCTAATGGCCTTATTAAACGTGTTGCCCCTGTGGTTGCCAAGGTGTGTTGCGATTTGTCCACAACGATCGCGTCCATTTGTGCTGATTCATGCAAATTTATTCTAATGGTCTTATCAAATGTGTTGCCGGCCAGGCCGCCATCTTCCAGCAGCGTGCTCACAGTAAAAGATTGAATCATTCAGAAAATGGGGCCTGAAGTGAAAACAATTTTTCCTTGATATATCGGATAAAAACGATAATTATCGCTTTCTAAATAGCGTTCTAAGTTTAGAAAATAGCTGTAGTTTAGAGAGTCGGGGTTGGAGTGGAAAAAGTTTTCCAAGGATATATCGGATAAAAACGATAATTATCGCTTTCTAAATAGCGTTCTAAGTTTAGAAATTAGCTGTAGTTTAGAAAGTCGGAGTCAGTGGAAAAAATTTTCGAAGGATATATCGGATAAAAACGTTGGTACACCATTTCTGTTGTCATCTGTATATGCCCTAGTGTTTCAAGGGGAAAAGTGTGAGCTTGTAGGAGCAGTCTTGTAGAACCTGGAAAATACTATCAGTTTTCCCCAGAAGCAAGTTCTAAAAGCCAAAGCTGAAATGTGACTTGTCCAATAGACCGACGAGATAGTACCTCCAAATTAATGCATTGGCCCTATTAAAAGTGTTGCCGGCCAGGCTGCCATCTCCAGGCTGCGTGCTCACAGTGAAATGTGGAGTGCGTGAGATGAAGTCCCGCAAACTTTTCCAAGAATAATAATAATAATAATAATAATATTGGGTTCTTATATAGCGCACATATCCACAAGTACATGTGCTCAAGGCGCTTTACAATTATTATTACCCCTGGTCACTGGACCTAATATGATACCACTCAACTCCCTGGGGAGCAAACTACAGCTCACATGTGCAGCCAATAAGCGCAGCAGAGCTAAACACACACATTACAACCACTGTCCTACCAGGTACCCATCACTCCTGGGTGGGGAGAAGCAATGAGGAATAAAGTGTCTTGCCCAAGGACACAACACCACAGCCATGCCGGGGCTCGAACTCGCCATCCTTTGATCGTGAGTCCACTGCTCTAGCCACTGGCCCATGATGCCTGAATATGTCGGAAAAAAGGCTGATACAACGTTTCTGTTGTCATCTGTATATTCCCAAGTGTTTTTATTAAAGTAAAAAGTGTGAGTATGTAGGAGTTTTCTTGTAGAACCCGGAAAATACTATCCGTTTCCCCCAGAAGTAAGTTTTAAAATCCAAAGCTCAAATGAGCTTGTCCAATAAACCAAAAATGGAACAATACTACCACAGTTCTAATGACCAAGGTGTGTTCAATTACGATCGCGCGCGTCAATTTGTGCTTCAAGTTAATGCTAATGAGGCATTGATAAGGCTATTAGCATTAATTTGCACCACAATGGACACGATTGTCGTGGAACTATCTGACCCTCTTCTTGTCTGTGTCTGAATACACCTTGGTCATGCGAATTGTGGCAGTATGGTTATTTACATTCGTCTTCACGTCACACATCTGGTTTATTTGCGGTGGCTATTTGACAGTCTTTGTTTTTGACGGTCAAAGAATAAACATTCACAATTTTTCGTCATCGCTCACTCAGAGCCACATTTCTCTACTTCATGACATTCATTCTTGCCCGTTGCAATGGTCAAATCAATAAGGGGTGCTTTTCTCGCGGGTTTATGGAAAAAAACATTTGAGCTTTGGATTTGCCGCTTGGCAAAACTGATACAGTATTTTCCTGATTCTATCCGACATATCCTCGAACAAATTTTTTCACCCAAGGCCCGATTTTCTAAACTTCAGCTAATTTCTAAACTTAGAACGCTATTTAGAAAGTGATAATTATCGTTTTTATCCGATATATCCTTGGAAGAAATTTTTCACCCAAGGCCCGACTTTCTAAACTACAGCTAATTTCTAAACTTAGAACGCTATTTAGAAAGTGATAATTATCGTTTTTATCCGATATATCCTTGGGAAAAAATTTTTAACCTAAGGCCCGACTTTCTAAACTACAGCTAATTTCTAAACTTAGAACGCTATTTAGAAAGTGATAATTATCGTTTTTATCCGATATATCCTCAACAAATTTTTTCACCCAAGGCCCGACTTTCTAAACTTCAGCTAATTTCTAAACTTAGAACGCTATTTAGAAAGTGATAATTATCGTTTTTATCCGATATATCCTTGGAAAAATGTTTTCACCCGAGGCCCGACTTTCTAAACTTCAGCTAATTTCTAATTTAGAACGCTATTTAGAAAGCGATAATTATCGTTTCTGGCTAAACTTTCTAAGTTTAGATTTAGATTAGACAATTCTAATTTAGCTTTCTAAACTTCCAGCTAAACTTTCTAAAAACGATAAAACACAATTCCGCACCTTAATGCAGTTTTTTGAACAAATAGCAATGCTTAGCTGCAGTGGTGACTCCACTTAAGATAATTTTGACATCCAAAGGTGACTTTGTAGTAAGTCGTGCAGTGGAAAACTTCAGCTGCAGTTCTCAATTATCATAATAAAGCATGCGTAAACTTGTCACAGAGAGGTACCTTTCAGGTGAATGTACACTTTGGATGCCGATTTCATTGTGCAACTGACTATTTTTGTTTTCCATTGTACACTATCATTTCACATTTGTTAAAACATCAGTGAACTATTTTTGTTTTTACCCAGTCCCAGTAGTTTCCGCTCATAGAAAAGTTCATCTCTTATTTGTCTTTCTCTGAACAAGGTCCCTCGATCCACAAATCTATGGGCAGCTATACCATCAACCCTAAAAAAGACCTATCGCTATATTGAACCCCAAGACACTCTCCAAATAAGAGAGAAATGTACATGGCAATTACCTAATACACCGTACTTTATGGCGAACTCTCCATTTGGAAAAAAATATTTATGCTAAATTGTGACATCTTTCAGTATAGAATGGTTACATCTGCAACATGCACCGAAAGCCAACCCTCGAATACGGAATTGTCTCGTCATAATGTGGTAATCACTGTTGCGGCACAAAAACATGTTACTTTTTCATATAAATTAGATAATGCTATATGAATTCAAAGTATCTCCACAAGTCATTTGACAATCATATAATTGTATTTGAGCTTCAATTAATCACAAACGCCAAAAGTATTAAGCGATATTCTCAGCAGTCTAGGAAAAACGGAAAATAAGAGCTTTAACAATAACAGAAGTTGTACAATTAATATTAACACTTACCCATTCCGATGACAGTCACAGACGGGTAGTCCTTGCTTATCTGCTGTAATTCCTGAAAAAAAAATCATATAAACTTCAGAAAAATGATAGCTGAATAGTCTCATATTGACAACGTGTTAAGGGATTTTGTGAGAAAAGACAGATGTCAAAAGCCATCTTTTCCAAGATTTTCTCTGTCGGCAAAAGAGCTGGCAGGTGAATTTTTTACAAGACAATCCAGAAAATTTTATTATGTTAAATGCCAAATTACAGTTATCTTATATCTGTGGTAAAAAATAAACATTATATACATTTTGACTCTAAAATGATTGTTACTATTCGGGGATGGTTACGTAGTGATCAAAGGTGAAAGAAATCGATGCATTTATTTTGTCTTTTTACCATACAGAGACTTTTATATTTTGGTAACAATTGTGATTATTGCTTTAAAGTTTAGCTGTGCCATTGAGAATGTAAAGAAACATAGTTCCATCGATCGTGTTCATGAAGAAATCACAGAGCCTAAACATTTGTTGCAGATTTAGCAGCTTTTTCAAGAACAAAAAAATTAAATCATGAAAAAAGGAGGGGGAAATCTGTCAAAACACTTCATTCCCTCCTCCAACCCCTCTATCCAGTAGAATCATTTATTGTCATGTAAATGTCTTTCCTTTTTGGGGGTTTTGCAGTCACCATAACTTTTCACAGTCAGCTTTACAACCGATATTTGCATGACAATAACAAACAGAAAGGGTGAGCAGTTGTTGACAATGAGTACGCTTCATACAGCCTCTTATCACTCAAAAATAGCGGTTGCTGCTGTATAGCACCATTAGTTGCACCACAGTCCCTGCGAGGGACTGTGGTTGCACTCAGCAAAGAAGTAGTACAGCTATGGACCAGAGTACCTGTGTCATATAAACGGTATAACCAATGGAACATAGGCAAGCTACTCTAAAAAAAGATTCATATCCAAATATTTTAAAAGCCACCAAATCAGAATAAAATCGGAATAAAAATTACATCACTCAATTTCAAAGATAGAAAGAAAAAGGCTAAAATATGCAAATGACAGATAAATGTAGAAAAAGATGTCTGAAAACATGCAAGCTCTGTAAACTTAAGTAAAAACCCACGTAAAATCTTAGAACAGGATTCTGACCACCCCTCTCAAAATACACTTGTCCATCCCTTATTTAAAAATTGCTGAGTCACCCGTTAGGGAATTCTTCCGGGGGAGGGGAGGCATTAAGTCTCTGTAAATAGACTCAAATACAATGTAATGGCAGTGAGGAGCTAGTAATCGGACAAAAAACCATTCTGAAGCTTAAGTATTTGGAGAAAAGAAAACTGACATAATCAGCTTTCGACGGCGTGTTAACTGATTGTTTACTACTAACTGTTTTACCGAGTCCACTTGTATATCACGAAATAAAATTTTGATAAATTATGAAAGAAACAACTGCGATATGTGTGAAAAGTCATGGCTTTATTGAACCATTCCTCCCACCCAAAAAGTTTGGAACACTCGCGCATCTAGTTTTGGTCTGAAGTTGCCCGAGAGTTTTAGCGGAGTCACCATCTACACCATGATGGCGTCATGGTTATAGCGGTAAAAAATCTCATGTAGGAAAAATAAAGGGTTTTGTGTTATGCGCGTACATGTGTCATAGGCTGAGTTACATATATCCCTAAACTTATAATATTAGACAAGTGTCCTCTTTTAATCGATATCTTGTGATGAATGATTCAGCAAATACTTATTGAAGACAATCTAATTATTAATCAAAATTTGAGTTATACAGTTTACGACATATCTCCATAAAATCACTGCGCTTCAAGGCTTTGTAAGCTCAGGTTCGGAATTACTACTAGAAAAGTATGCCTGTACTCACGGAAGCTTTTTCTGGCGACCTGCACGTTGCAAATATATGTACAGGCGGCGTTGGTAGGTGTACAAATTGTTTCACAAACTCCAAGCCGATGCCCCTACTGCATCCTGTAATCAGCACTGTTTTTGCCTCCAAAGATGCCATGCCTATGTGTTAACCTTGATGATATTTGATCGAATGAAAACCGCACTGTGTGAAGATCGAAGGTGCCAGAATGTTTAACAACAACCACGATTGTTCCACAATCTGACAATGACATGGCATGACTCAACATTCTGAGACTGGCTCCGCTATCGTTAACGATTACATAATTCCTAAAGAGTGTGCCAGCTGATGTTTTGTATCTGCTCAGGTGTGCTTGGCCACGGGTGATAGAGGGACCGTGGCTTGGCATTACTTAAAATAGAAGTATGAGGTCGGTCGTGTAGTCGCTGAAAATGGGAAGTAAAAACAGCCTTTTGTACTGCAATATTGTGACGAAGAGGACAACTTTTTTGTTTTCATAAATTCTGTCATTGTAGTCGCTAGTCATTGTCCTTATATGCTCAGTTTAAAGGTACAGCTTGCAGATGGGGAACTTTCTCTAAACAACTTTAATTGAAAACTGAAACGTTTTATAAAAATTGGCGTAATTTTACACAAACTCATTTCTCTCGAACCATGCTGTTGTTTTGTCATAAGGATACAGCCTGGACGAGTTGTAGAATTTCCATTAAAGAATATTTATGAAAAACAGAACATTTCCATTACTAAACTTACGATTGGCAAAAATAATCATTTTATTCATTTGCCAAAACCCCCCAAAATACCACGCACACACACATTTCCTGCCGTTTGGACGAACTGGAATTGTAGATGGCCATATCAATTTTATCGTTTCAAGGTAAGCTAGCGGATGGAGTTTCACACGCTTGACAAGTATTGCGAGTCTGTGCGATACCACCAACCTTGTCATCGATCAGGGCGCAAAAAAACAAAAGAGTATTGTTTTCTTTCGTTTATACAGGTGGGAATATTGTATATATACCGATGGTGAGTATATTAGTCCTTAAATGCGGTTTGCATCACATTACGATTGCTTGTCATGTCTTGTCAAGGCCTACGTCGAGAAATTTTAGCAGCTTTTAAACTAAATATCACATTCAAGTATATTATGATTTTGAAGGGAAAGTGGGGGCTGTTCGCAAATGTCCTATGTTTATAAATGTCCCTCCCCGACTGATTTTCCCCTCTCCTCTCTCGCTACAAGGATATCGCTACTAAGGTTATATTAGCCTTCTTTTAGTACATAAGTTAGTACCTGCTACGTACACTGACATACACCTCTCACTTGTGGTAAAAACTCTCAAATCGTACTCTGGTACATACTTGCACCAAACCTCTGTGAATTGAACGGAGTGAATTGATTGAATAACTTCTGTGAAGTCTGTCGCTTAACTTGTTGGTATTGTGCCCGGGTGGTGTGGTCACGCAGTATAGTAGCACGACCCACAGGCCATGAACTACCTCGTACGCCCGACCAAAATACCAGCTTTAATACAATACCAAGCAATTAGCAGGGGCTGTTGATTATAAACTTGTACCATGAGAATTATTTCCGATATAATATCATTCTCTGAATTGAAACGAGACGAATCAGATCATTTCCCGGTATGTTGTTCATTTAGATGTTATTCATTTAGAGTGACGGTTGATCACAACACTGACGGAGATCCATCGCCCCGCAGTTGAAAATGATCGTTGGCGTTTTGACTTCTTTCGTCAATTAAAGAAAACCTTGGGTGTGGCAAAGATAGATAATTTCTGCAAAACATTATGTCTTCAAATATCTTTGATGTAAATGATGCTCTTGAACTTCTTACGTTAATTTAATGAAAATCTAAGGTATGGCGCAGATAGATAATTTCTACAAAACACCATGTCTTCAAATATCTTTGATGTAAATGATAATGTTGAACTAACAGGTGTTTGAAAAGTGCTGCTAAAGACATGTTTACTCGGTCTGAGAAGACAAATTATCATAGAGACACCTATCACGGAAGGACGTTTTCAAACTGAATGCATTTGAAAAATGTGGAAAAGCAAAATCAGATATGCAGAGAAGTTTTACGGAGATTTCGCAACTCAGGAAAAATGAAAGATTTGGAAAATTAAGATAGAGGGTGTTATAAAAATTGATACGCTATATCAAAAGCGTAAACATTGCGATGGAGAGAAACCTGTTTGAGAAAATATGATGAACGAAAAGAGTGTTTGGAATGTAATAAAATTGAGAAAACGAGGTAAGCAACAACAACCAGATGATTGGTTGATATATGTGTATTATGGAATGTGATAGGTAGATTGTCCAAACATTAATGACTCGAGAGATAGATTTCTTAACGAGTTCGACTAACTTGGGGTACATGTATAACTTGAACTGATATGTTCGATTACTGACGGTGAAATACTGAAGGCTTGAAGTAAGTTTGAAATATAAAGTAAACATTCCGAAAAGTTTTTATAAGCAAGAATTTTGGATTCGGGGGAGGGGGGGGGGAGCGAACGATGTTCGCAAAATGTCCCATTTCATATCTCTCAGTTTCCCGCCAACTAGTTTTCCTCGCTCATCGCTTGCTTCAAGGAAATATTTACTAGCCAAAATGGGCGTTCCGATCATCTCTTCGTGAAGCCCTGGTATCATCGCGAAGCAACGACTGGGAACGCCTGTGACTAGCCCTCTTTACAAAAAGTTTATAACCTCTCCCCCCTCCCAGTGAGGAAAGAAACCTCCGCAAACTACAGAATCGAACTCCGGTTCAGAGTTGTCTAAAGATTCTGAAAAAAATTAATCGATTGAATAAGTGCCCTGACTAGCAGCAATGTGGGTTGCGGCGATTTTGGGGAGGGATCGGGGTTTCAATAATTGTTGGGCAAAGATATGGAAAAAAGATCAAGTAATATTTTCAACACTGCACTATAATGTGAATGCACATAGAAAGTACTTTTTTAAGTATGGGAGTTCAAAAAGAAACAGCATGTACATGACTGGTGACTTTTTAAACAATCCAGATGAGAAAAGAAATACCAATAAAATAATCATAAAAATGCGTTCAATGCACATCCTTTCTGACCTCAAAGTCTAACAAGGCTTAACTTGGTCATCATCGACTTTGTTCATCATCTTATAGATAAAGTATAATTATTCGTCCATGAAGATAGATAGCATTCCGGTTGCATCATATAGTATTGAAGGGCAACAATTTCTTGTATTCCTATTTTGTGGGAAATCGCCCGGCGGTTAAGGTTGCACTCAGTTACGCCCTCAAACAATGAAGCTTCCAGTTATATTTCCTGCTCGCTCGTTAGGCTGCGTTCACAACCAGATATGAACTGAATTGCCTCGCGTGCACATTTTGTAAAGTACTTCTTGGGGTATTGGCTTTTATGACATTACATTGTTTTTATTCCCGAAATTAATCCAATCTATCTAAATTTGACATTATCCCCACTGTATTACGCAATGAAAAAAAAGAAAAGAAACCATTTGAAAAATTATGATCCAACAATATCTGTCGATGCAAGTGCAAATGGCTGAGCAGGCTCTTAACTGGCAGAGGTCGCGTTTGCGTATAAATTCTGCATATTTCACATATAATTGCCATGTAGAACGAGTTGACCTACTTCACAGTATCTCAATGCGCCCAAAAACGATACAATCATCTGTGCCGCGCCGTGTAGCAGCAAAATGAGTTCGTGACCTTTGAAGTACGCGTTTCAAAAAATAAATACCCATGGAACCTGCTCACCACGCCACGCAACTCATGTACAGCTGACTATGGTGCACTTGTCAGGCGATGGTCGATGATTCTGGTTATTGCCTATATTGTCAAGTTCAATGCCTAATTTACGGAAACACGAACTCTGTCTAGTGTATTCGAAGCTCTGCGTACAGGTTGTGCACACGGCCTCTACCACGTGCTGTCCTGTGGACAGTGTGGTACAAATACAAGCCGTCGGCCTACCACCGTACCGCCGGGAAACGCAGACCTATTGTACGCAGGAGCATGGCAGGAGCTAGCCTACTGCTCCTGATTTAACATCAATGCCAACATGGAAATCTCATGAAAATTTGTCATTGTTGGTTCTGTAGCTAATACAATCTTGAAAAGCAACTTAAAAGACACAGACTGTCAATACGTCGCCATAATATTATGCTGATCTCAGCGGAACCATGCCGGAATATAAATTCGCTGACACACACACAAGATTGAAAAGTGTCACTCTACATCTCATTCTCAGAGAAAAATGCATTGATCAAATATTATGACGCTAACCTTCGATAATCTAGCTTTTGGTTCGCTATGTCCAGAGTAACCCACACGATTCTTAAGTCAAACGTCGACACGACGACATCAACAGTCAAAACTCAAGATTAGCGATCAGCGCGGCCGAGTGACTGAATTCAGAAATCACTTTGTGTAAAATGTTTTAGTATAGCGCCCTCAAACATACTTATTTAGCCTCCGATAGACTTATACAGGCCACAAATTTTCTTTTACTCATAACTTGATAAATTCGCAAAGCACAACCACCAAAAACTAATCAGTTCTTGCAAATTTGAAGAACAAATTGTGTGCGAAATGTGATCGGAATCTGCCAAGCCGTTTTTGAGATATCGTGCTGCGCACGCGAGGTAAAAATGAGGTGTTAAAATGTCTGAAAAAATTAAAATCAGGTAAAGCCCCAGGTCCAGATGGCCTTCCAAATGAGTTCTACAAGTATGCCTCAGACATTATTCTACCTTTACTTGTTGAGCTTTTTAATTGTATTTTTGAGTCTGGAATTTTCCCGTCAGAATGGACTATCGCTATTGTTATCCCGCTCTTTAAAAAGGGTGACAGAAAAGATGTGAACAATTATAGGGGTATTTCTCTTCTCAACGCATTAGGAAAAATATTTACTGCGATCCTGAATGACAGATTAACTAAGTGGTCTGATAACGTAAATATCATTTCAGATTGTCGGCTGGCTTCAGAAAGAACCATTGTACTACAGATAACATCTTTGTTCTACACGCTATTATACAACCAGATATGAACTGAAAATGCTCACGTGTTTCATTATATATTGCATTTATGTGCAAGTTTGAACCTTTGCTACATGCTTTGCTACATTTAAAGTGTTATGATCAACACAATGAATTTCACCACAGATCAATTCTAAAGGTCATTAAGTATTCAAATATGTAATTAGCTGAAATAAAAATAATTAATTTCTTTGAGTACTGTCATTGTATCACAATATAGTCCAGTCAATCTACGCCAAAAAAGGGGTCAACCTAGGACTAATTGCAACAGAAATTATTTCTTTACCATGCATTTTGGAAAGGTCCTAGAAATAACATACTAAAAGTATAATAAAATCTAAGAGGTGCAACAGTGCCTAATTTGCATAAATGTAAAGGGGGCTCATGGGTATAAAATTGTCGCTGATAGATGGTTTCTACTTAAAATATGTGGCTAAACATGATTGTGATACAGGTTTTTTGGCTTATTTGCCTCCTTTTTGGTCTAGGCAATGTTTTTGAAAATATTTTGTCGTCATAGAAATATTCCTCATTTGCATAAATCCAATATGGCCGCCACAACACTTCACTTTTCTTAGTTTTTCTCGAATTAATAACTATTTTTAAGCTACTACTGACAGCAATAGAATAATTTTTTCACATTGTATTTTAGACAAGTCCTAGAATAACATACTAAAAGCCGAGTACAATCTAGAATTGTAAACAGTGCCTAATTTGCATAGATGTAAAAAGATTATGGGTACAAACTTAGTGCTGATAGAATGTTTCTTCTAAAAATAATTGGCTAAACATGATATGTTATGCAGGTTTTTGGCTTATTTGCCTTGTTTTTGGTTTAGGTAATGTTGATGGAAATATCTAGTCGTCATAGAAATATTCCTAATTTGCATAAATCCAATATGGCTGCCACAACCTTCACTTTTCTTTGTATTTTTCCCAATTAATAACTATTTTTAAGCTAAGTCTGACAGCAATAGAATTATTTATACACTGTGTATTTCAGAGAAATCCTACAATGACATACTAAAAGCCTTGTACAATCTAGAAATGTAAACAATGCCTAATTTGCATATATGTAAAAAGATTAATGGTTATAAACTAGGTGCTGATAGAATGTTGCTACTAAAATATTCGGCTAAATATGATATATGCGGATTTTGGGCTTATTTGCCTTGTGTTTGATTCAGGCAAAATTGATTAAAATATTTTGTCGTCATAGAAATATTCTTCATTTGCATAAATCCAATATGGCTGCCACAACACTTCGCTTTTCTTTGTATGTCCCTAATTAGTAACTATATAAGCTACTTCTGACAGCAATAGAATTTAATTTTTCTTTGTGTATTTTAGAGAGGTCCTAGAATGACAAACTAAAAGTCCAATACAATCTAAGAGGTATAACATTACCTACTATGTATAGATATAAATGGATAATGGGAGCAATACATTCACTGATACAAGAAATATGCATATTGAATTGAGAAAAATGCGACATCATGTTCAAGTAATGTATGCATTTATCTTAATTTTTGTCCAGGCAATATTTTTGAATACATTTTATCGCCCGAGAAATATTCCTAATTTGCCTAAATCAAGTATAGCTGCCACTGCATTTCACTTAAAAATTATATTTAATCTACACAACAAGTAGTTTTTGTTTCCACTCTGTATTGAATGTAGAGAATGACAAACAAAATGACTATTAAGAGGGGAGACAGTGCATAATTTGAATAAATATAAAACTTAGAAAAGGAAACAAAATCGTTGCTGTTAATATATTTCTTAAAAATATATTCAGCAAATTGATATTTAATTCAAGCAATTTGATTATTTAATGTACTTTTTGTGTTTGTAGGCAATGCATACAATCATTTAAGACTCCTCATTTTACATAACTGCAATGTGCTCCTCCTACCACTTTACTTTTCCCTGTTTTGACCTATAGTATAAATGACTATATATAATGTTAAAAACAACGGAGATCATTAGAACTGAATTTTAGTAGGAAGTTACATATCGCAAGTTTAAAGGCCTGTGTTGGCACCAGATTTTCTCATCAGAAAATTTACCCACCAGATTACAATTTCAATGGAAAACAAAAGGCTATTACACCTCAATCATTCTCTTACAGACTAGAACAAAGGCGATCCCAGGGATCGCGAAAAGTGCATTTAATGAAGTTGTGCATAAGACAGCTAATTTACCCAAATGCTAAATTGGTCATAGATGCAATACAAACCTGGTGCTGATAATCTATTTACGAAAGTGATTTAAGAGATAAGCTGACATTGTAATGACTATGTAACATCATTTTTTGTTTTTAGTTCAGGGAATGTTTTCAAATATATCTTACAGCAATAAAAAATTATTATTTGCATTTGTCCAATAAGTCAACCATGTCACTTCCTTTTTCTAATTGGAATATGAATTATTCTTCACCTTAAATACTTAAAGGTCCAAGAAAGGTATAGTCAAAGTCTAATACAATCTACATTGTACAAAGGGCTAATTTTAAAAGATTTTATAGGAAATGCCTACACTGTATTAAATGTAATAATTGAAACTTGAAATGTTTTACAATATCGTAAAGAGAGATTGGAAGTTTTTACTAACATTGCCAAATATATTTTACCTAATTTTGAGCGATTCCTCATGTGCATAAATCCTATATGATGACCATTAAAATAATTGACGTCAACTTATTTTAATTAATTATGTTATCAGTAAAATGAGAAGTTACATTAAGAGACACTACTTTTTAAGTTATTTAATACTTTAAATTCTTCCTATCGAAAGATGTCCATTTTATAACTTGAATGAATATTTTGCTCAGTACAAAGAAATTGACGTGGTTATTTATTTTCTGTGTATTTTAACTCATTGTAATGATTATATACAAATAGGGCCTACAGAATGAAAAGCCCTGTAAAAATAAACAATGATTGATTCGTATAGTTCATTTCAATTATCTAGAGAATTTGCATAATGTCAATAACATTGTCAACTTACTGGAAGATTTGGATTTTCTTAATGCATACCAAAATGCTTGGCCAAATAACCAACACTTTGTACAAAGCGAGGCTGAAGAAAATTTGTGTTTCAGCTCTATTTTCTTTTATTTTCACCCTTACCCCGTATAGATTAAGTGTTGGTAAAATGTAATTAAAGACCAGGTTGTGTGGTCACTGGTAAATCAGATATACTTTTGACTGTGTGCAACTTGCCTGTTCATGCCACATACAGAAATTTATGATAATAATGATAAATAAATTATAATGATCATGATGATGTAGAGGTACAAATGTTATACTATATTGCCAATTATCATGAAATATGGATAAGGAAACTGTTCCTTTATCAGCTGAAAGACATTACAATAATCAAAGGACACTGCATTTCTCAAAATTTTGAAATTTCTTGAAGACAAAAATTGAAAATTAATATAAAGTCATATAATGGACTGAAGAGAGAGATTTCCTGTTTAATCTTACCGTACACAGCCATAGCATTTAAGGAAAAACTGAAAAAAATCTGTTGACTGAATCATGATAATCTAAATCACTGGTAAATGCAAATCTAGATACTTTTCATAATGTTACATGGTCTAGCTGCTCTTTCAAATTTTCATGACCGTGAAACAAGAAAACCAAAATGTGAAGGGATTTGCATCACAGAAGCTGCCGTTAACGAGTTTATCAATTTGGATATCAAATTTGGACATCAAATTATCATAAAATTGGTTATCCTGTATTTTGAACCTTATGGAAGTCTCACCTCAGATTGGCCAGACTCTCAATTCCTTGAGTGATCGATCTTATTGGTGATAATACAAAAGTCTAATAACCTGCAAATGGGAAGTCCATTACATAACAGCCCCATGAGTGATACTTGCACATCTAAGATCTGATATGATACGCAGTACAATTATATCATCCTATGCTTCACATCTTTTCATTGAGTTGCCCTTCCCCATACTTATGGGTTCTACCATGAACTGCAGCAGCATGAATAACCCCAGAAGAAAGCAAAATCTAGACTTTCTGTTGTCAACGAAAGGATTCTGGCTGTAAACAAATGAACCACCTAGAGGAAGATGTAAACAGAGAGGAAGAGGAAGAAATTTTGATATGATAACGACCATCATAATAATTGTCATCACCACTACCATCATGGTGATTCAAATGATGTTCGTATTTATACTAATGATAGTTTTAATAATGAGAAAGATGATTCACAGGCACAACTGTTAAGTGTTGGGAACCATTTATTAGTAACTGAATATTTCCATCGTCATTGAAGATAGTGACCAAAAGCATAAAATATTCCTTCAAAAATTTTGCTGCAATCGAACATGTTATAGGATAAAATGTCTGAAAATGACAATTGATGTCAAATTATTGAACACGTCCAATGATTTTTTATGAATAACCTTATCGTCGTAAAAGAAAGAAGAATATCCAAAGAAAGAATTCTGATTCCCTTTATTTAAATAGTAATGCTCTGAAACTCTTCTCTTTATTCATTGCATTTCTGAATAACCAGAAAATGTCAATGGAAGCTATTGTAGTGTTATCGTATTCAGAAGACCGTTTGTGTCAATTATGCAAATTAGGCCTTTTGTATTAAAATAATTAGCATGCAAATTAGGTCAACCTCATTTGTTTTAGGTAATTCTTGCAAAACCTTAACAATTTCATTGAGGAAAAAAATTGTTGGAATATGAGCTTAAACATTCATTTTGTCTGAAATAGTGGAAAAACTGCGAATATATGCAAATTACTTAATTTGCATAATCTTTATTGTTCAAGACATTTAGAAAAGAACTTGTTGAACCTTACTAAATTGTATTGCAATGAAAAAAGTCACTTGAATTCAGTTTACATGTCCAAAATATGAGTATAGCAGTCATTTTAAAGGCGATATATAGCTAATTTGAATATATGCAAATTTAACCAATTTGCACCCCTATATTTTCCTATACTTTTAATATGTCATTAGTGAGACCTTTCCAAAGGTCATGGTGAAGAAATAATTTGTTGCAATTAGTCCTAGGTTAAACCCTAAATTGACTGGACTAATATAGCATGTGTAATTACCTTTGGTCAAGTCCTTCAAGCTCTATATGCCAAACCGTGAAAGCTTGTTAGCTATTTATGCAAATTATGAATTAGCTGACATGAAAATGCAAAATGACTTTCAATACTGTTATAACCTGGTATAATGATCAATGTACACAGCATGTTTCGCCAAATTTTATCAAGTAAATGCCAGTATATATCCCTAATTTGGAAGGTTCATTAAATATGCATATTGGGAATTGGCTGAAAAAAATGTCAAATGACTTTCAATAATCTTGTATCATAGTATCTTTAACGTACATAGCAAGTTTTGCCAACTTTGGTCAAGTCAAAACAGATAAATATCGCTAATAAATGCGGGATATCGGACCGCAGGCGGGCGAAGATTGCATTTGGCAGGGCTGTGTGTTACCGGCGTTACACGGCCTCCCACCTGTGGTGGGAGGCCGTGTAACGCCGGTAACACACAGCCCTGCCATGCAGAGCTACATTATAAGCGCGCCAACCCAAACTCACTGCATGGACATCACATTTACGAAATCGAAGTCCAAAGTCAACTACGTCATTGTTAGAATAAGAGAGGTTTTCCATCAAACGGGACCATACCACCACAAATTTTGCACAGATGGCGTTGCACTGGCATTGAAAAAGGGTGCATGGGAGCATGGGAACGCGGGCAGTTTCCCTCGCTATGGGTAGGAAATGCATTGAGCAAGACACACTTCCGGGTTCGCAAAAAAACGAGGATCCCATTTACGGGGCGCTCAAATATAACTATTTGCTGTGATACATAGCAGAGGCGTATATGTTTGTGATGCTGAGAATAACATCAGTAAATAAATGACGGGTTTTAAAAGTTGCGATGAAACAGACTTCTGAAGGTAGCTCGCTTGGGGAACACGTCATCCCGGCCGCTGTCCGCTTTGACCCCAGTAATTCACACTGGTTTTGGTCGGCCCCAGGTACCCAAGTCACTTCGACCCCGTCACACTTTTGCGTACATGTCCACGGAGACGATTCAACATGTTCAACAACAAAGCCAAGACAAAAATTGAAAATATCAATAAAATGGCTTCACAAAGGCTGAAATACACGATACTCGATGAAGTATGAAGTTTATGAAATGAAATCAAATTGACAACACAAGTGTTTGTCTCGGGTAATACTATGCCTACCAGTTGAAGTTGAACTATTCTACAGACTGTTTTTTCCATACAGTGCAGTATTTGTCAGTGACAAATTAATCTTTGCAATACATTTTTTTGCGATGAGCTGGAAATTTGATTAATATCGAGTTAATGTACATAAATATTCCGTTATTTACTGGGACACGTTTATTTTCTCGATCCGCTATCTGCGGACTACGTGCTGAAGTACATTGACTGTTCATGTCAACGATCGTTTCTCCCTCTGCAGAGTTTCTGTATCCCGTTCAACAACGCTGTACCTCGATCACACGATAGTGACGCTATGTAGCTGTGCAGTATTGAAACTTATCATAAAATGGCCACCTCGTCTAACAGTAACACGTATTGTCAGGATTATCGTACGGAAAAAAGACTGCAAAACTAAGACTTATGAATCTTCATCAGAATTGAACACATCATGATTGTACACGAGTATCAACCGTGAATGCACGTTGAGCTCGGCAGTTACACAAGCATGGTACGCTACATGCATAGCCCTACGAGTATGGCGACAGTGTCCGGCTTTGGCTACGCCGGGGCTACGCCGCCTACCGGAGGTGGGAGGCGGCGTAGCCAAAGCCGGACACTCTCGCCATACTCGTACGGCTAGCTACATGCACTGCCGCGATGCCGATCGTATGCATTCCAAGGCCTATCCCGGAATTTGTTTCACAAACAACCTCAAAGGAGAGCAAACATACTTCTATGGACAATGACGAATACGTTTCTTGGCGAAGCAAAATCAAAACAGTGCAGCAGTACATGAAGTAGGTCATGGCCTTGGACTCTGTGCACGAACCTGATTGGACACTTCAATACCTTTGACCCAAAGTTATTATTCATCAGCACTTCCATGCCATGAGGCTAGGTAGAGAACGTATTACGTACGCAGTGTACGCTGTGTGTTAGGAACGCACACAGGGAATGCACAGCGTACACTGCGTACGTACGCAGGGCTAGCGAGAGTTGCCGACATCGACGGTTATTTACGAAAAAAGAATAAAAGACTGGCATTTTTGGAAGCGATCGAGTAGCTGCGGTAGGCAGGGATACGACTTGGGCCCAAGAACGCTGAATTTCGGCAGTAATTTGGCTTTTTACGTCAAGTCCAAAAATGGATTTGAAGTCACCAACTCTACGTACGGGTCTTTGCAGGGCTGTGGTGAGCGGGGCTATTAATAGCTGTAGCGGAACACACAGCATCGTACGCAGGGCTAAGAACGTATGTACTCATTTCTGGCGATCGAGCAGCGAGGGAAACAATCAATTACCAAGGATGAAGCTAATTTGCTAAACGATATTTTATCTTGAATAGTGAGTTGAATGAGTAATAAAATATCATATTTTTAATGTTCAATACGAGGTTGAAACACGGAGGGACCGTGGTTGAAACCAGAGCTATCCAGCTGTAGCCAACCTGGACAAGCACATTTCACAGCGCCCTCAAACAGTCGATTGTTTTCACTTGTCATACGCGGCGTAACAGAAAAATTAAAACTTTCATAACTTCATTAATATCCAAGCCACGCCCACCAAAACCTTTTCAGTTCTAGCCATTTGAATTCTGAAGATGTCTACCAAATTTGACTGAAATACGTTCAGCCGTTTTTGAGAAAATGGACCAACAGACAGACAGACAGACACACAGACAGACATCGCTGCGACATAACCTCGCTGCGCGCATGCGCACGCGAGGTAAAAAACGGTTACGGGGGGGGGGGGGGGGCTGGAGGAATTCAGGGGGGATTCGAAAATTTTGGGGGTAGTGGAGGGGGGACTTGAAAATTTTGGGGGTAGTGGAGGGGGGACTTGAAAATTTTGCTCTACCTGTAGGGGGGGACTTGAAAATTTTTGGGTCCCTTTTGAGTTTTACATTTTCCAATTCCAAGTTTTTGTAGGTAATTCAATGAAAAATGAATACCATTTTTTTATGTCATCAAAATGTTGTAATGTTAGTAATAATTTAACAAAATCTAGAACCGTTTTGTCACATTTCATGACTTTTATCTCGAAAAAATCTAAAAGTGTGATTTGTCGAAAAAAAAAAAAACTTGAGCCTCGTAACAGGGCAGAAGCAGCAACTGTTAATGATTTCTGCAATATTTCTATGCAATATAGCAACTACAGTTTCTTGCTATCTCCCTACAGCATGCTCAAACACACAATATTTAGTTTGTCGACAAAACCTGTATATATAAATATAAATATGTATTTGGTGATAATTTAATTGGAGTCCAGACTGACAGTCAGTTGTCAGTGATACAAATGCATGGTACACATACACAGGCTGTGATAGCAAGCTGAATACTGGACAGTTCAACATGCTGTAGGAAGTAGAACAAGAACGCAGTTGTAAAACTGAACAAAAATATTGCCAAAATTATCAAAGTTTATACAGCTACTGCCTACGGGTAGTGTCACTATCAGATACTACCCTGCTACTGCATTGTCACTGTCACTGCATACCTGAACAGTGACAGAGACAGCTCTGACTCTGATGTCCATGGTAGTTGAAGAAGGGTTTGGGTCAAATGACACTCATGACAGTGAAACTCACTTGTACACAAGATCAGGCCAGAGAGCAACACATGGAAGAAAACATATAAATGTTTGAATTCTGGCATATGAGAATAATCAAATATTAAAGAAAAAAGATGGGGTCACCATGCTTGATTTTCTAAATTTTCACACTCTTATTATAAAATGATACAGAAGTAAAACTTTGAATAGTAAAGACTCGAAGAAAAAATATGTGACCAAATGGAATTATTTATTTTTTAACCAAATTTGCAATTATCACACCCAAATTTCAGAGATTAAAACATTTATTTGATGGAATATTTTAACTTTCCGGTATTGTCAATTTTGAGTAGCATCTAATTCATATAGGTCTTGTAGTTTTGAAACAATTTTTTGGTAGGTCACTGTGCAATACGGCAATTAGCCACACTGTAAAAATAGCGGACGCTGGACGCGTCTTTACGCGTTCAAAATGTACATGTCGGTGTTCAAATTTGAACGGTTAGTGTTCATATTGTTAACACTAGTGTTCATATTATTAACAATGATGTTCTAAACCTGAACACGTAGTGTTAACAATTATCTCCTTCAAGTGTTCAAAAACTCAGCATCACAGAAATTTTACAATACTGTGAAACAATTAACAATCTTTTGTGTTTTTTACTTTACAATGGCCATATTAACTTTACTACTGCCTCGCTGTCCGGCATACGTACACGGATTTTAGTGTAACGAATTTCACAATAAGTGGAAAATATTTCGGTCTACAATTGCTGAAAGCATGTTTTTTCTAAAAAATGAAGTATAAAAATAATTTTACACGTTTATTACGGGTTGAAATTTTGAAATTTTGAAAAGAAAATCAAAAAACCACCATGGACGCTTTAATTTTAACATCGGCGTGCAAGAGGCGTTCTACTTCTTAACACTTGGTGTTCAAGTTTGGTGCCTTTTCTTATCCCATGATGCATCAAAACGGAAGTTGCGACATGTTTCTTGTAAGCGCACGCTGAAGTCGTGATCGTGCGAAGCAAGACCAGAAAGGGTAAGTTTTCTCTCCAAAATATTAAAAGGTATTGGATTTTGAAGCATCTGTATTATTATCCTTCGAAATTAATTGTATTGTACTTTGAAAAAGCTTAACTACGTGAAGAAACCTTTATTTCTTTCAGTGGCTGGTGGACCATACCCCGGCGGTGGCAGTCTCTGGACGGGTGGGTACCCACGCTCGTTAGCAGAGTTTGAAATGTGCCCCTTTTCCCAGATTTTTCTCTGAAAAACACCCCCTTTTTTGGAAAATCTGGAGAAAATCACTGCCAAAACACCCCCTTTTTTCCGATATCTGGGAGATTTTACCTAAATGTTTGCCAAGACATTTGAATACCATTATTTACCAATTTCAAAGCAAGTGTGCTGACTCTGGTGAAAAAGGAACACATAATACACTAGCTTAGGATGGGTTGACTTTGTGTTTGATGTGCACAGTAACAGACTGCCTTGTTCAATGTATGCTTAGTAACATAATGAAAACTTGAAATACAGCGATCGTTCAATGTTTTGTCTTCACCATATGTTCATCAGTCACACTCATATACAATCACTTTTCTGATCCATTTTGATCTTGTATTAGTTGATGGCTCTTGAGTTATTAGACATCATCCGCCATCTGTAGCTGCAAAAAAAAAAAATCCTTTTGTAGAAAAATCACTTGTAGCTAAGGGAAATTTGCCACCAGCTACAACCATTTCTTTCACTGAATTTCAGCAAAGATTGGATAAATAGTACTCTCCTGCTTTCAGGTATCTATCTATCGAATACTACAATCTCAACTGTTAATACAACTATATGTACTACAAAACACGACATGTAAATGTCAGTACAATAACCGGGTACAATCTACTGAATAACAGTTAATTCAACTAGAAATACTTCTTAGTACAAAACAACCACATGCAACTTTTATTACAATAACCTGAACAGATAATCTACCAAATAAATGACAACCAACCCAAAGAGAAATACTACAACTACAAAACACCTCAAGCAAGTGTTAGTACAATCTATAAAATGACAACTGATTCAACTAGAAATAACGGTAGGCATTCTCATGTTGATTCGCTGACTTGAGTTACCAGCGATGCCTTACAACTTGTAAGCTAGTAGCTATGGACCAAGCTGTGATATCGCAGTGGTGTTGTGGCGTCTATCGAACGCGCTCGGGTCAAGGGTCATCGCCACAGACCTTGGCCCGAGCGCATTCTATAGACGCCACAGCACCGCTGCGATATCACAGCCACTATGGACCAAACAGCACAGCTAGCTACATTTTTGCTGCGGATCCGTAGCCCTTCCACTCCCTTTGCTGGTTGTGTTGGGGGAGTCCCCCAACACAACCAGCAAAGAGTTAGTTACAACCAGCAAAGAGTAGTTACAATCACCTTCACGATGTGATGTACGGTTCTCCCGGGACGGTTCTGGAGTCCCCCCAACACAACCAGCAAAGAGAGTGGTAGGGCTACGGATCCGCAACAAGCTGTACATTTATTAATTTATGCGTTTCGCTAAGTTTTTGAAAAGACTTACTTGACTCGGAGAACTCACTTTCCAACATTTGAATCACTTCTGGAATCACTGTGTGTACTCCAGGTACACATCCACAATAACCGCATCTCAAACTGTCATTTTCACCGACAAATTCCATGCAATTTCTGCACAGGTTTTGCATCTCCCGCGAAGAACACCTCTACCATCGACCGCCATATTGCTAGTCATACACTAAGTTGTTGTTGGATGTTGAATTAGCTATCTCCCCCCCCGGTAATACAGCGTATAATTCATAAAACACAAGAACAAAGTTAACCATCACAGGGACGGTCACTGGATTTCTGAAACAGCAGAACATACTAAATTTTAATCGAACTGATTTGAGGGGTGGGCACGCAGTTACAATCACCTTCACGATGTGATGTACGGTTCTCTCCGGGACGGTTCTGGATCATGGCTTGGGGGACCGCTGCTGGGTTTTACTCTCTCGAGTGAGAAAGCGTCTTGGGAGAAGAACCAGACCTATTCTCGGAGGGTGATCTGAAAAAGTGCCCCTTTTTCTCGATTTCACGGACCTAGATGTATCCGGAATTTCCGACTAAAATCACCCCTTTTCCGCGAAATTTCTAACGAGCGTGCGTACCCGGCTGCTCCGAGACTGCCACCACCGGGGACCATACACTAGCTGTGAATACGCAGCAGTGTTTTGGGCCATGGGGTATCGATCGCACTCGGGTCAAGGGTCATCACTGGAGCGATGACCCTTGACCCGAGCGCGATCGATATGCCGCATTACCGCTGCGTATTCACAGCCAACACATGTCTTTTAGTAACCACAATCGCATGTAAATTTTAGTTAAACATGGAAGAATATTGTTTTAGCATATGAGAGTTGGCTTTGCTTTTACTTTTCATCAGTTGATGACACGAAGAAGCCAATATTTTGTAACATTGACGAAAAGAGGCACTGTATAAAAAAGTCACCCTCTTTCCTTAACCTACTAAGGCCAAATTGTCTTTCATTTGAAGTCTCATGTCGCCATGTATTCTATTGTTGCATTATTTTCAGGATGTGAAAAGTTGGATGAACGTGAAATCCAAGAGTTATTACAGAAGCTATTGGTACATAAATTGAAGAATATGAGTGTACAGATAGCTGTCTGGAAACAAGCTTGAGAACCTCAGTTCATCTCTGATGTAGATTTGAACTTTCGAGGGTTAGTAACTGAATTGATAAGTTTTCTGTATTTTTGTTCTGAAATTAACTGAGCTATGTCCAGAACGCTATGATTAACTAAATGTTACTGGAGAATAAGCTTTCAAATACTTGTAGTCGCCCTTATCAGATGCAATGGTGGAATGAAGAATTAAAGCAGAAAGCCACAGAAAATTCACAGTGAAAAATGTACACTCTAAATTTCGGAATTTTCTGAAATTTCCACTCTGAATTTTCTGTCGCTTTCTGCTTCAAATCTTCATTGCACCCTGGCATCTGATGAAGGAGACTTCACGTCTTTGAAGGCTTATGCCAGTAACATTTAGTTGATCATAGCCTGCTACCAAATCTTTGATTATTTTATATTTTAGATCAAGAAATCTTTTGTTAACGGTTTGTTACTGATTTTAGCTTTGCTGTTAAGGACGTAGACCTAATATCATGGGTGAATGTGTGGCATCATCCTCAAATGTTTACATCCCAAGCATTTTCTTCAAAACGGCCAGTAAGATTCATTTAATATTTGGAGTACAGGTTTCCGGGGATTTTCCTAATCATATATCTACAAGTTATGATGAAATACACAAAATTGTATTTTGAGACATTAAAGACATTTCAGACATTTTTAAGACATAAGGAATTAGCAAAATGTGATATATTCAAGTGAGCCAAATTTTTAGCTTTTTCAAACAGATGTTTTCGTACGTTTTTGCAAGTATGAACATATAACGTAATCCACAATAAGTAAAACCTGTTTTGTCACTACTTTGTTCATATTGTTACGTGCAGAGAAAACGAACAAAAGGTGAACTCAGCAGTTAAGTTTAAACAAAATTTATTACAAAAATAAAACTAATTGCTAAGTCAGGGACAGAGTACAAGCTTTAAAAGTGTACAGACTACTTATCTCAGCTGGGACGGCAAAGCTCCAGTCTCAGAGTTGTAACAGTCAGTCGGATGAATGAACAGTCCTTCGGCTTGCAGGCTTGTAGTTGCACAAAGTCCACAGTATAAATCCAGCGTTGACAGTGAAGGTCTTGAAAAGTCTTGAGAATGACTACTGCTGGAGTTTAGTAACACACAAGAGACACGATCCCAAAAGTCTGACTGGAAGCTGTGCACGTCCCTTTTATAAAGGCATATAAGAACAATCTAGAACTTTTATTGACATGCTAATTACTGTTCTAAAATTATCTCCCTTACACAACTAATCAACTTTCCAGAACATTCCAAACATGACTAATTGAATTCAAGGTTGTGAGGTCATTAAGGGCAGTGACCTTGAGAATGTTCTAGACTAATTGAACTCAGGTCATGATGAGTGTGGGGGAAATGACCTACATAACACACCCCCTCTTCAAAAAAAGAAAATTTTTCGAAGAAAAATCTTTCTTTTACAAATGTAATCTTAAAAGTGTGAACAACAATAAACTCTAAATACGAGAGAGACAGTCTGCAATTAAATTGTCTCTGCCTTTGATATGTCTAATGTCAAGATTAAACTCCTGTAACATTAAACTCCATCTTAGCAATCTCTGATTTTTGCCTTTAAATTTCTGCAGAAAAACAAGAGGGTTGTTATCAATATAAACCACTATTGGCTGATTTGAAGAAGTAACATAAACTTCAAAATGCTGTAAAGCTAATATCAAAGATAAACACTCTTTTTCAATTGTAGAGTAGTTTCTCTGGGATTTGTTAAATTTGCGTGAAAAATAGCAAACAGGATGATCTACACCATGACTATCCTCTTGCAATAAAACAGCACCAGCAGCCGTATCACTAGCTCCACAGCTAATTTGAATGGCAAAGTGAAATCTGGTGCAGACAACACTGGAGCACTTTGCAGTATGGCTTTAAGTGTATCAAATGCCTGTTGGCATTGCTCTGACCAAACGAACTTTACTTTCTTTTTAAGTAAGTTAGTCAAGGCTCAGTAATTGTGGAGAAATTTGGACAGAATTTTCTGTAGTAACCAGCCATACCGAGAAAGCGCATCAGTTGTCGTTTGCAGTTTGGTATGGGAAAACTTGAAATGGCACTGATTTTGGCATCAACAGGTTTTACCTCACCCTGTCCTACAGTATGTCCGAGGTAAGTTACCCTTGCCCAACCAAACTCAGATTTGGCAAGGTTGACAGTCAACATTGCTTTGCTCAGTCTCTCAAAGAACTTCCGCATGAGCTTGATGTGTTCCTCCCAGGTGTCACTATACAGGACGACGTCGTCAACGTAGGCTGCACACCGTCTAGCCCGGATATGACGTCGTTGATCATCCGTTGGAACGTTGCCGGAGAGTTCTTCATTCCGAAGGCATCACCTTGTACTGGAACAATCCGTCTGGTGTAACAAAGGCGGATATTTCACGAGCACGATCCGTCAGAGGGACTTGCCAAAATCCCTTCAGTAGGTCAAATTTTGTCACATACTTGGCTTTTCCCACTCGGTCGATGCAGTCATCAATCCTCGGGATTGGGAAGTGTCTGTCTTTGTTAAGGTGTTGACCTTCCTAAAGTCCGTGCACATAGATAATTCCGTGCACATACGATAACTGTGGTCTGATTTGGGAACAAGTATGCACGGCGAACTCCAGTTACTTTTACTGGGTTCAATAAAGTCATTGTCCAGCAGGTATTTGACTTCTTCCTGGAGATATTTCGCTTTTGTTGGATTCAGTCTGTATGGATGTTGTTTTACAGGCTTACTGTCCCCAACATCAACGTCGTGATAGATGACGTTTGTCCTCGTTGGAACATCTTGAAACAGGTGTTTATATTCGTGGAGCAGTTCTTTCACCTGTTGTTGTTGTTCTGGCTGGAGGTGTGCCAACTTTGTAGACTCCAGCTTCTCCAGGATTTCTGAGTTCTGAAGCTTGACTGAGCCCAGCTTTGAGTTTAGAGTATTTTCACTCAAGTCAGTTTCAGTATCACTATCTTCATAATGGCCAAAACTGACGGTACTGACAGGCTGAGTTATAGTAGGATTATCCCTATCCAAATATGGCTTAAGCATATTTATGTGACATAGCTGTTTTTGTTTTCGCCTGTCAGGTGTTATTATGATGTAATTTAAATCACTCAATTTCTTATCGATTAGATATGGCCCAAAGTAACGAGCATGGAGTGGTTTGCCAGGAATTGGAAGTAGAACAAGAACCTTTTGACCTGGTTCAAACTTCCGTTTTGAGGTGCTTTTATCATATTTGGTTTTCATTGACTGCTGAGATGACTCAAGATTTTCTCTGGCTAATTCACATGCTTTAGAGAGTTTTGTACGAAAATCTGACACATATTGCAAAATATTCAGACAATCATCATCGTCTGATAGGAATTTCTCTTTAACGAGCTTAAGTGGGCCACGGACTGTATGTCCAAATACAAGCTCAAATGGGCTAAAACCAAGAGACTCCTGAATTGACTCTCTAACAGCAAAGAGCAAAAAATGAATTCCTTCATCCCACTGCTTCTCTGTGTCAAAACAGTAGGTCCTAATCATGTTTTTCAAAGTTTGATGAAATCGCTCAAGAGCACCCTGACTTTCTGGATGATAGGCGGATGACCTATACTGTTTAATGCCTAGCTGATCCATTACTTGTTGAAAAATACCAGACATAAAGTTGGAGCCTTGATTCGGACTGGACACATTTAGGGAGGCCGAATAAAGTGAAAAATTTGACTAAAGCTTTCACTATAGTCTTTGTCTTTATGTTTCTCAGTGGTATGGCTTCTGGAACCGAGTTGATGTACACATAATTGTCAACATGTACTCATTTCCTGATCTTGTTTTTGGTAGGGGCCCAACACAGTCTATTAGAATCCTACTAAATGGTTCTTGAAATGCAGGAATTGGCTGTAAAGGGGCCTTTGGAATGGTCTGATTCGGCTTTCCTACCATTTGACATGTGTGACAAGTTTTACAGAAATGTGCTAGTCCTGCCTGAGATTAGGCCAATAAAGTGACTGAGAATTTTGTGATAAGTTTTCCTGACTCCTAAGTGACCAGCCCAGGGGGTTTCATGGGCCAGGCGCAATATTTCAGCACGATAGGGCTTTGGAACCACAATTTGATGTTTTATAGCCCAATCGTCATCAACCAAACATCTGGAGGTCTCCATTTACGCATGAGAATACCAGATTTTGTATAATAGGAAACAGAGCTATCTGAAGTTTTACTTCATCATCTACCCTGTCAAACAAAGACAAAATATCTGGGTCTTTGTGTTGTTCTGCAATGAGATTTGATCTAGAAAATGTCTGACTTTGGTCAGCAGAAGTTTTACTGGAAGTTTCAAATCCACGAGGGATAACGGAATGATCCGTGTCAAACACCTGACTGAGAAAGGTGTCATTTAAGTCAACATCTGTGACATTATTTTTGAGAGTATTTTGATTCTCGGAAGTTTTCTTTGACATGGCTCGAGTAATGGCACATGAAGGAAATAAATCGGGTATCTCTTGTTCAATTGGCTCTGGATCCTGATCTAAACTAGGATTATCAGTCACAAGTGGATTAGTAATGACCTTGTCCCCAGCAAGGTCGTTTCCAAGAAGAAGGTGAATCCCTTCAAAAGGCAAAAAAGGCCTAATACCTAAAGCCACAGGTCCAGAAACAAAGTCCGAAGACAAATAGACATTATGGAGAGGAACAGGAATGTAGTCATTACAATCTACCCCCTTAATAAGAACTTTAGAACCTGAAAATGACTTTTCAGAAAACGGCAGGGTATCTGCCAACAAAAGAGACTGGAAGCCCCGGTATCTCTTAAAATTTTGACAGGGGTAGCGGAAGAGAAATCACTAGAAAGTGATATAAAACCATTATGAATAAATGGCTTCGAAAATACCCATAATGCTATCTTGAGAAGAATTGACCTTGACCTCATTAATTGGGGATAAGAGGGGTTTAACCTCAAAAATGTGTTGCACACATTATTAGACTCTAATTGAGTTGATGAAGAAATAAAGCCGGTTGGCTTAGATCCACTTTGACCACTTTGACCTTCACGTTTTCTTTTCAACTTGAAACACTCTGACATTAAATGGCCGTCTTTCTTACAATAATTACAAGAAAGTGTACCAAACTGTTTGTCAGAAGGAGATTGAGACTTGGGATCTGATGATGTGGAAGTGTTTACTTGAATTTTGTGAACTGTTGTCATTTGATTTCCTACTCTCCTTTGAAAAATTCTTGGATGAAAAGGAGGAGTTAAATTTACCTGCATTGTTTCTGTTGAAAAGGACTGGGATGGTTTGCTGAGAAATGAAGATTTGTGGGTCAATGAATAATCATCGGCCAAACGTGCAGCAACCTCCAATGTATCTGCCTTTGTTCATTGTATCTGCTTTTGTCATATAAACGTCTTGATGTCACTCCGGATGCACCTTTTAAATTCCTCAATCAAAACGAGCTGTCGTAATTTGTCATAATTCTGACTGACCTTTTCAGAAGAACACCAACGATCAAACAGTTGTTCTTTTGTTCGAGCAAATTCAACATAAGTTTGATCCTTCACCTTCTCACAATCCCTAAATTTCTGACGGTAAGCTTCAGGCACCAACTCATAGCCCTTGAGAATTAATTCCTTCACAGAATCATAATCTGAAGCCTGCTCTACTGACAACTGAATGTAAATTTCTCTGGCTTTACCCACCAAAGCACTCTGCAAAAGCATAGACCAGGACTCCTTAGGCCAATCCAGACTCTGAGCAATTTTCTCAAAATGAAGGAAATATTTATCAACATCCTTTTCTTGGAAAGGGGGAACTAACCTGAAATGCTTAGTGATGTCAAACTTGTCTGAAGGGAAGAATTTTCCTGACTGTCCAAGCTCTAAACGTCTCATTTCTAACTGTAGTCGATGTTCTTCCAATTCTCTCTCCTTTTCTCTCTGTCTTTCTTCCATTTGTAATTCTTTCTCTCTCATTTGTAATTCTAGTTTCTTGATCTCCAAATTTGTCTGCATTTCTAATTCTAATTTTCTGAGTTCAGAGGTAGACTCGGGCTCATAATCTTTCAGGGTGGATTCCTCAAATTGGCCTAAATCAACTAGATGTTTGGCAATACGGTACTGTATTTCCCTCTTGCGCATAGATCTTTTGACTTCTACTTTAAGGAAATTGGCCAGTGTTATGAGGTTGTCTTTTCTGAGGGAATTAAATGTGTCCTGATCAAGTCATCCATAAATTCGTCTGGTTTAAATTCCGCCATGATTAAATTTCGCTGAGTTCACAGTATACAGTAGTTTTGAAAAGGCTGGCAAAATGTTGTCAAACGGCTCAAATGTTCGATCCCGGACAAGCCCCCAATTTGTTACGTGCAGAGAAAACAAACAAAAGGGTGAACTCAGCAGTTAATGTTTAAACAAAATTTATTACAAAAATAAAACTAATTGCTAAGTCAGGGACAGAGTACAAGCTTTAAAAGTGTACAGACTACTTATCTCAGCTGGGACGGCAAAGCTCCAGTCTCAGAGTTGTAACAGTCAGTCGGATGAATGAACAGTCCTTCGGCTTGCAGGCTTGTAGTTGCACAAAGTCCACAGTATAAATCCAGCGTTGACAGTGAAGGTCTTGAAAAGTCTTGAGAATGACTACTGCTGGAGTTTAGTAACACACAAGAGACACGATCCCAAAGTCTGACTGGAAGCTGTGCACGTCCCTTTTATAGGCATATAAGAACAATCTAGAACTTTTATTGACATGCTAATTACTGTTCTAAAATTATCTCCCTTACACAACTAATCAACTTTCCAGAACATTCCAAACATGACTAATTGAATTCAAGGTTGTGAGGTCATCAAGGGCAGTGACCTTGAGAATGTTCTAGACTAATTGAACTCAGGTCATGATGAGTGTGGGGGAAATGACCTACATAACAATATTGTTTGAAAACTACAGTGTTTATGGGGATTTTCTTTTGTTTATGTTTTGATAGGAAGGTGGTTAATTAGCGTTGGTGTTTTCCTCTGACAAACTTTACAAAGTGGCCATATGGCCACTTTGTATAGTTTGTCAGAGGAAAACACCAACGGTGTTTATGTGCCCATTGACACTAAATAATTGTATTTTACTAAAGGAATTTTTGTGTATTTTTAAATAAAATAATTTTACTGAATATAAGTGGTCTGTTTTGTTATTTCCAGGCTTGAACACCCCATGAACGCGCAAAATTAAAGGTGTTCAACAAGTGCATATCATGTGTTCTAACCCTAAACACACTTATCGTTGAACGGCGTCCATGCGTTCAAAAGTGGGACAGCCCTTTGAACGCGTAAATGCATTCAATTTTTTGAACGCATTTCATGTGCAACGTATGTTCAGATATGGAACACATGGTGTTCAATATAATGCCTGATGAACACGAAGTGTTCAAAATCTGCACACGTGTGTTAAAAATTGAACATTGGTTGAACACGTAGTGTTAAATTTCTGAACGTCTAGACGCGTTCAAAAAGTGTTACAAAAAGGCGTTTAATTGGTGTTCTATCCTTTAACACTTAACTTTACAGTGCAGAATTCACAATTTTCCCACTCTCTCATGATTGTATTTTGTGTGCTCTTCAACAGGAGCAATTGACCTGGCCAGAGTTGGATTAACTCAAGTTGGCTGTTAGACCAATACATCTAAAAAATTCACTGATGCATTTAAAGAACTTGCCTTGGGAATATGACTATACAAAGTGCTAATACAGGTAGTGTTGAACACCTGTGAGCAGAACGGCGCAATACATGTTTATTTTTTCTGCGCTCACATCCTTTACAAATATGCGGGCCTGTGATAGTTAGGGGGGGGACTTGAAAAATTTTGATCATATAGAGGGGGGGCATTTGAAAATTTTTTAGGGTACTCAGGGGGGGGGATCTGAAAAAAAATATGATTTCAATCGAGATTCCTCCAACCCCCAACCCCCCTAATCGTTATTTGTGAACGCAGCCTTAGAAGAATAGAAAGAACAAAATTCCCCGCCCGCTGATAATGAAATTGCTTGCCCTCCCGCTAATATGGCAAATAACAGCGAACTTGACAATCATTCG
Source organism: Ptychodera flava (assembly GCF_041260155.1). Lineage (NCBI taxonomy): Eukaryota > Metazoa > Hemichordata > Enteropneusta > Ptychoderidae > Ptychodera > Ptychodera flava. The sequence continues at coordinate 10,368,433 of NC_091946.1, forward strand.
AATGACTTCCCTAAGCTTCTGATTTGACTATTTTCGTGGAATTATGCCATACCTAAAATATAGGCAATCATGTTGTTTTCAGATTCCCAGATAGTTTAACAAACAGCCCGGGCAGTAAGGTTTGTCGGTATTTCTTCTGCTGTTCATCATCATCATCATCATCATCATCATCATCATCATTTTATTGTCATATTTAAGCTTAAAGTAACATAATTTAATTCCTTAGAATACATTGACAGTAAGGAGCTAGGAATATAGCCATGTCCTAGTCGAGTCTAGCTCCGTTAACTCATCTGTACATTGCATTATCAAAAGTTATTATGGGCTGCTGTCCAATAAATTATACATGTACTTTTGTGGAGTTATTAAACTGTGAGGTTGCTAGCTCTTAGTTTCATTGAAATTCAATCTCAACGATAGATGTGTAGCCCGCAACTTCGTCATTTTTCTTGGGTCTTCTCACGGTATCCGTGCTGTGGCCGAGCCGGGTGAGGGCGCTTCTGGACCTGAATGAGCGTAACCGAAGAATTGACAAGCTAGGGGCTCTTCGCGTCTCTTTGACAACACAGATGAAGGGTCTTCTAGTGAAATCGAGGCTATAGTCGCCATTTTGTTGTCTGTGCAAGTTACATGTGTGTATCTGTGAGTACCGACTGATTTCATCAAACGAAAACCAAATTTATCAGAAACTTTTGAACTACACATTCTAGGATCCGATTTGCAGTATGAAGATCACATCAGCCGGTGAGTAGGTTAATTTATTGAACAAGAAGGACGTCCTCTTTCGCCAATTTCAACTTTGAATCAATTGAAGTGAGAAAGATGAAAATGGCCAAGTCATGATGTTATCATTTGTTGTCTTCGGTTATTGAGGAGACAGTGTTGGCAATTCCTTGCGTTAATTTCCCCTCCATTCATCGCCTTTAATTTTCAGGGAACAAGACCTATATCTATCACATAGCGCTGTCACAATTTCCCTTTTCCATTGTTTTAATTATGACTTCGCAAGTTCTGATTCAAGTCATGATCGAACTTCGAAGTTTGAATGGAGACTTCCTGGGTAATGGACGAAAACATTCACGAGACAGTGTTATGGACAGTCCGCACGTAAATAAATCTGACCCGATCGTGTGATAACAAAACTTTTCTAACAAAATAGGTAAAGAGGTATCGCTAGTGACACCAGAAAAATGCACGACAGTGCGAGGCTTCGTCTCAACATGGAATGCCTCTTGCTCCCATGGAGGTACATGTATGGAGGTACATGTACCTCCAGGCTCCATGGGTAGAGCATGGATGTAAAACATTTTTACATCCATGGGTAGAGTAACCGTGGTTTGTTTTATGTTCCCTCGAATTTAAATCACATATCACCTGTATGCTAAATCTATAGCAAGACACTCTGCCCTCTTTGAAGAAGTTGTCTTAAAAGTTACCTTTTAATGTTGCATATAATAGGGACCAAATGACAGAACATTGTGGAATAGACTGCTACAGAAAACCTAGGTACAAAACAGAAGCTTCAAAGGACAATGCTACAGGAATGATCTAGATGTCCTGTACAGGCCAGGGCCATTCTGTTTTTCTGATCTCAGCGGTTTTCATGTGTATTGTTTCAGTTGTAGTGGAGATCAACTTGACTGAGTGTCATCAGTATACAATAGTCATATGCATATGTGCATACAGTATACTCAAAAGTGAAAAAGCAAAATTTTGCTGCGTGGAAATAATGCCATATTTCATTTCCTACCAGACAGTAATCACTTCCTCATCTGCCAAGTCAGTAAAAAGCAGTATTGAGCCAAAACTACATTTATTTTCATCCACTTTGCAAGGTCTGTTATAGCAGCTTTAGTCTGTAAAAATCATGTTTATAGTATCTACATCATGTATTCAGGGGCCTTCAAATGTTCAATCCTTAGGGCCCCCTCCTCAACCTTCTGCTTTTTATATACCACATATGTAATAAACGCCAACCCTTAAACAAACCCTAACCCTAATTCAAAACACCTTCAAAGTTATGTTTGATGTGCTTCCTCTGAGGAGGGTCTCAAGATTACAGTGATTTCAGGTACTGTATGGGGAGGGCCATAGGAACTCTTGACCATAAACTTACTTGAAAGTGCATTGTAGCCATTCTACCAATTTTCAAGAGGATTGGTTTGACAACAAGTCCATACTTTTAATTCGCAGACCCCTTGAGTTCCCAAATGAAAGATCTGATTGTGGGATCAGATGAGAGAGTGGAAGTGGGAACTTGCATTTAGAGGGAGGGAAGGGTCATTCTTGAAAAATGATATACTAGTGTACCATTTGTGTTCTTTCAGCGGGTGTGATTGCACTCCTGGATGAGAAGGAGGCAGAACTGAAGGTAAGAAAGTCTTAGACATTGAATCCATCAAGAACTTTGCTTATACCAGAATCACACTGACAGCAAGGCGTTTGTAAGAATGGGAAAACTATACCATTCGGCATTCAAAAAAAAAAAAGACTTTGCAGTGTTGACCCAAGTAATTGAAATCACTGACCTATTGGGTTAATTAACTTAAAACAACTTATGTGGTTTGATTTGTGTATGCCAGATATTTTGAATTGGTATATCTAAAGGACTCTGTTAATTATATTATTGCACCTTATTTAGATTCAATGAAAAAAACTGTAATTATTTAACAGCTTTCGTGTAGCCATGTATACTCATATCTGCACGTAGTATCAATGCGGAGACTTACAGAAATGACATTTTCAAATATTTTTTGACCCAAAACTATAGGAAAACATGTTACTGTATCTATGTAAATTATAAATGTGCTAAGCATTTCTAGTCATTGGCAGGCTTTTTACAGCTGCATCAGTGACGCGTCAGATTACTTGTAATTTCAATTGCATCAGGCAGGTTTGCCCTGCGTCATGCGTCATATTGGCTTAGCGGGCACACTGCTCATGGTTAATTCTTGTAAGTCGGTCAATATGCAGGTTAGTTGAGTAGCTGTTTTTACAGTAATTATATATTTATCATTTCTTTGTGGTGACACCTCTTGTCCTCCTAACACACAGGTATTTGCTCTGAAGAAACTGAATCACATTGTGAGTGACTTCTGGGCTGAAGTTTCTGATGTTGTAACCAAAATGTAAGTCTCTTATTTACTATTCAGGTGAAAGATAAACATCCACTTTCCCTGAGAACAGAATTCACTGTTTTTTCATTGCTGCAGATTTAGACCTTTAGCCCTTGTCAGTCAAATTCACCGGGGAAAACAGTGAGATAAGTTTGAATCTTGTAGGGATGATGTGGTTGTTAGCAGAGGATGGCTTAGGCCAGTTCATGCAGACTTAGGAAAAGTGGGTCATTAAAATATTAAATATTCAAGATTTCAGTGAGAAGGAAGAATGATAGTTGAATATGTGGCTGCTTAGTACGAAGTAAAAATTTGAAATTGCAGAAAAAATATATTTTGTCTCTATTGATGGATATTACAATTATCTTTGAAATTTGAAATGTACTTCTTGTCAATCATCTAATCATTGGACAAAGAGGTAAATACACATTATACCAGTATACAGGTATTTCATCGGAAAAAATAATATAATCATGTGGTACCAACCAGCAGTACCCTCACTTTTCATACACTGTAACTAGCTAATGGTTTTGTTTTCCTTTTTTATTCTCCGTATCAACAGTGAAGTGCTCTACGAAGATGAAACTTTTATTGAAAGGAAGTTGGCAGCATTGGTAGCATCCAAGGTAAGACAGTGTTCTCAATAGCTTAGAAAAACAGGTGGGGGGGGGGGAGGGTTACTGTATATAATAATGCATAATTTGCTTATTCGATTGTCACGAAAATATATTCTTTTGTATGGTTATTAACATATGAATAGTTTGCTCCAAAACAGAGGGTTGGCCCATCACTCAAAATCCCCTTGTGGCGAACCCAGTAGGAAAATGAAATGTTCAAATTGGTGCAATTGCGCAGCAGTGGCTCACAAGCATTACCAAAGTTTGGTAGTCATCATAAACACTGGAAATGATGCCTAGGTGTTGAAGCCTGTGAGGATTAATGCTACAATTAATGCATGGCATGAATCTATGTCCCCTCACCTGAATCGTGATACATACAGCGATAAAATCTTATTTCTGTAACAATTATGTTCAATTTAGTATCAGGATGCAAATTTATTTTAAAAAATTAATGAAAGTGGCCGAACTGAAAAGAAAATGTACATTTTAACACATAAATAATGCAATGATGTAATTTTAAATTTATACTTTTCTTGTGCAAAATTACTCATGAATCTTTGCCTGAGAATGTAAAAGGCAACAAAGGTTCAATACATACAATGAGTATGAAATCTGTGTGCATGTCTGTCATTCATATGTAAAACCAGATAAACATACTGTATCTATACACTACTGAAGATGCCGCATATTTTCTGAGACAATTTTTTCCTCAAATATTTTTTGATAAGATAATCATGTTTTTCCTTCTTAGGTGTATTATCACCTAGGAGCGTTTGAGGAATCTCTGACCTATGCCCTCGGAGCTGGTGAATTGTTTGATGTCAATGCTACTTCTGAGTATGTGGAGACCATCATAGGTAAGCTACATTGTAATTAAATCAAATTACCGCAACTGTTGTCATTCGGACACTAAGGATATCTCCTGGGCATGCCATTAAATTTATAAACTGTAAATTAGTTTTGTATAGCAGTTTGCAAGCCCATAACCTTTTCTCCGGCAGAAACATTTATTTATGGAAAAGAAAAGAAAAATATTAAATGACTCCTGACATTACACCTGACTGTTCATTAGGATGGAAGCCCTCGTATATTGACTGGATAGTGTAGGGTGTTTGCAAATTACAAAGTAAATGTGAAGAGTAAGTAATCTTGAAGGAGAATAATTTTGGCAGACACAGATCAAGACCATAGAAGTGATCTTGATCAGTCATTGTATCAAATATTGGTAAATGTAAGGTAATTTGTTTCTCTAATACCAAACTTTGCACTGTGACCCCTGATTTTTATTCTTGATTTGGTAAGTGAATGGTTGAAAGTTTCATTGAGGAAAATTTAAGCGAAAGTTTTAAGTCCTGCACTTTCGAGCCGCATACTAATTACCTTAACGAATTATCAACAAATTATTGTCTACGGAATTCACTGCCATGGGATACTAGAGAATCCTCAAGTGTGCAATCTCTCAAAAGAACACAGAAAATAAATGTGTTCAACAGAGCATGCAGTGTGCTTTACGCTGTTAAAATGTCACACAGGGAATTCTCTAGGTTTTGGATTTTGGCATTATATGTAAACCTTGTTGTTAAAGTGTTCGTGTGAGTTTGTTAATCAGGGAAATCAGTGGGACTTAAACTTTAAAAGTAAATTTAATAAATGATCGCATATGGATGGAGGAGAGCACTAAATGTTCGTGTATTGGTGACTGTACTGTGACCATATACATGTAACAAGACCTGACACCATACGGAAACCTGCCATGTTCTTGATACACTTGTGCACCTGTTCTCTTCCAGCCAAGTGCATTGATCATTACACCAAACTGAGAATTCAAAATGCTGAGGAGGTTGAAGAAAACCAGGTGTCCATCGATACTAGACTTGAAGCTGTGGTCAACAGAATGTTCCAAAGATGCTTTGATGATGCTAAGTACAAGCAGGCTGTTGGTATCGCCTTGGAGACCAGGAGAATTGACATCTTCCGTGATGCCATCATGAAATCTGTAAGTGATTTCCTGTGTGGAAATTTCCAAATGTTTGTCTTAATGGATGTGTACTCAGGATAATGGAAACTCTTTGCGCACCTGAGACTAGAAGTAATTTGTGGACATGATTTGTCGCTGGTTGTGAGATTTTGAATACCTTCCTTTTCAGAAAGACCTAAGTAGTGCATGGAATGAACAATCAGTTTGAGTGTGAAGCCAAATATATTTGTATCTTACCAAAGGCAGCATTGATAAGTGAATGATGACATCTTCACTGAACTGATTTATTCATTTAATATTCTTTTTTATCATGAAGATGTTTTTGAAATTTCTTCGTAGGTAATATATTAAAATCCATGAACAATCTCAGTCATAACTTAAATACCAAATAGTAAACGATAATTTTCCCTTGGAAAGTCTTATGTCTCTCAGAAGTGACTACTGCAGTGCAGTCACAGATAACCATGTATAAGTGGAAAAAGTGATAATTTAAAGAAAGTTTTGACCATTATTTCATTATTTTACAGGATGATGTTCCAGGAATGTTGGCGTACAGTGTTAAAGTATGCATGTCTCTGATTCAAAATAGACAGTTTAGAAATACGGTAAGCTGTTATTTTCTTTGGTCTTTTTTGGTTTTTCGTCATCATGAGACAGAAGATTGCATAATTCCTGCTTTGCAAGAAACATTAAAATAACTTTATGTTATTTACAAGACAATTTGTCAGGTAAATCTTTCCTTGTTCCTGTGTTCTGAAACACATTGCACTGTAACAGAAGTCCTGTAATGTTATCGCTGTCAAGTGTAGTGGAATGGTGCTATTTAAAATCTCCATACACTAGTTGCAAAATGGTACTTTTCAACCTCAGATACTTCAGACAAAAACTAAAAACTCTGGAAATTCGATGAATTTTCACTGACTAAAACCGTTACAGCTCTGAGACAGCAATCCTAATAACATGGCTTCCATTCATATCGTTTATAGGTTTTAAGGGTATTGGTCAACCTTTATTTGAATCTGGCCATACCAGACTACATCAATGTTTGCCAGTGTTTCATATTCCTGGATGATACACAGGCTGTGGCTGATATCCTGGAAAAACTCATCAAGGAATCGGAGGTGAGAAGTTTTATCTGGAGTTTGCCAGAATGTTTGTGTGAAAGTGTATGAATCATTAAACTGCAAGTCTGTAATCTAAACGTAGAATGCTGTTTGAAAAATGTGATTAGATTTCTATAATTTTCCAGTTGACTGTTCATAGCAAATCAAACAAGACAACTTTGTATATGTGTATCTGTTCTATCTGATAATTTTGAATTTTTGCATCATTTTAGCTTTTCGATCTTGGCGTCACCATTGAGGTACTCAAGCAACACACTTAAGAACTACTTTGCCATGATCATAATTTATTGAATCATGTTTCACTCTGTTCTAAAGATATCAAGGGTGACGCAAATCTGATTGTCAAAGGTGCAGGGCCTCTAAAATTGTTTTGGACCAGTGACTGTGACATTCACCTTGTCCAGAAGACTAGCGAATACCAATGCCCTTTATGATAGTGAATGCATGCAGGACTACCATTGTAGACTGCAAGACAGTAAGACTTACATTGGTACTGGTTTGACTTAGACCACCAAAGAAGTAATTTATTCACTCACTTCGGTATATTTTACTGTAGTGAAATTCAGGCTCAGCAGATGAGAATTGGTGAATACTTCTGTTTCCATATTTTTTTGAAACCTTAGCAAATATTCCAACTTTCGACCTTTTTTATTTTATTTAAACAGGAATCCACTCTAATGGCATACCAAATAGGTTTTGATCTGTATGAGAGTGCTACTCAGAAATTTTTATCACGGATACAAAGTGCACTCCGAGCTGTTGCCCCACTGCCAATACCTGGAACACCATCCAGTAGTGTTGCTACGGCAACCACACCAGACACAACTACACCAGTGAAAGAAAGGTAGGAACAATTGAAAAAACATTGCAAAAAACACCACAAAAAACCAAAGTGCAAGACGTGATCAAGCTACAGCACTAACAATACTTCCTTCATGCTTCCATCCCCTAACCTGGCATAGTCCAACTATGCTATTTGCTATATTGGGGGCTGGCTTTGGTTTGCGGCGGTGACTGGATGGAGGTTGTAGTGGTGTTTGCTATGCAATATGGCAGTATACATGTATCTTCTGCAGGTACATGCGCCCCAAACAATGAAGCTGAAACCCAGCATAGCGAGCAAGCTTTGTCTGCAAAGTTTCACTCCACTTTACCTAGCCTCTCTCAGTTTGGCCATTGAGGGCACACAACTTTACAGCAAAGAGCACGTATACAGCAACCAGGGATCTAAGAGTCTCTCCAAGGGTACATGCCTTGTGCAAACACTGACCAGCAAATTTGTGGGCGAGTCACTTCATTGATCAAGTTCTTGTGTTCAACCTAAGAGTTTGTGTGCATCAACCATGTAGTCTTATCGACATATTGATAGCCTCACATAGTGTAAGTGTAGGGTGGTACATGGCTTGAAACTGAAAGACTGAAAATTTTGTTCAAATGTTCCCCTAGGAAACATTCAACCACTCTCCTTTAAAACCAAGAATAAAGATCACCGTGCCAAGTTTGGCATGACAGAAACAAATAACAGTTTACCAACATTTGAAATTCAAAATGGAAGCCATCCCTGTGTTCATTCTATAGGGAAAAAGTAAATTCTCAATTTTCACAAAAATAAGTGGAAAATTCCTGTAGTCTGTAACTCTAAGAACTTCAAAATGAGACCATACAAGAAGTAGACCAAAAAAGTATCATAAATTTTTAGCATTTTAATATCAGCCCTGAAACGCATTCTACATTGAGCAAAGTGTCACCAAATTATACTACATGACATTGTAGCTAGATTTTATTAGACCTGATAGAATGAAATGGTTCTTTAGACGTGCTGTAGGTGTCAAATTTAAATAGGCATACCCTTAAAAGGGATCATAATTTGATGCCACCATGGAAGTTTGTCAGTACACATCTGGCAAAGCACATGATGAATCAAAACCACACGATGAACTCAAAAACACATGATGAACTCAAAAACACATGACTAAGTGAAACCATGGCACTTCCAATGTTGCAGAATGATTTGTATTCATAGATGATATATTAAATACACAAAGGTAAAATTTTGAAGCTATTCAAAAGGGAACTGAGAGTAAGAGGATAGGGAAAAATTGATGTTGGATGCTGAACTTACAGAATGCAAACACCTATATTCTCAGATCACTGTGGTTGTCATTCTGTCAAGGTTTGTTAGCTCAAATGGAATGGCATTGCATTGAACATCAGAAAATATTCACATTTGAAAGTGTTTTCCTTTATGGTATGGATTAGCAGCATTTTCAAAAGTTTTGCCATGCATGCTGTTAGTCAGAAAAAAATTGAAGGTAAAGTAAATCTTTAAAAAAGTTTCCTTACATGCTGGCGTAGTGGTTCTGAATGTAAAGTTGCTATCTTGCTGACGTGTAAGCAGCTCTTGTGGCTTGCAGCTTTTCGTAATTTCTTTAGGTTGGTACTGGGCTTTTGCATGTGCAGACAAACTGTTGACAAGCAGAATTTTGTGAAAAAGTGTGGCAACGTGTTATAGAGACTTTTAGACTGAAGCCCTATTGGTCAGCAAATTGCTAAAAAATTCTTAATTTCTGCCTTCCTATCGAAAGTGTTGCTCTTACTTTGGTACAATTGTTGGTTACTTTTAGTGAACTACTTTCAAAGCTTTCCAGCTGTAGCTGCTAACATAAACATTTGTTCTGACTTCAGTTTTAGAATGAGTGTATGAGTATTCAAGTCTGTTTTGGATTTGAAAATGTTGTTACTCGATAGAGGGGTAAAGTTTGTGTATGTATTAGCATGACACATGTGACTTTTCTTCATGGAATATAATTGGGGTTAGAAAAGGATTTTGTGAATATCTTGTCAGAGCCTCAACTGCAGAAAAAGCAGATCTTTCGCATTGCAAGATTGACTTTCACAAAACAGTCACGCATACGACAAACTCAACTTTCGGCGCCCGCAATCATGCATATTTGCATATAGAAAGCAGGGTTCGAAATTAAAGTTTGTATGTTGTAGTCTGTGTAGACTATCAGAACAGAAAAAGTTGATGACTAGTACAAAGTGTATTTGTCTCCAATAATCTGCTTTTACACCTCCTGTTTAAAACTTTTGATTCTTGAAATATTGCTGATTTTGTACACCTTGGATTCATTCTTGAAAAATATTTGGCTCCATGGCCGTATGACTAGACTTGGCAGTGGAGCATGGCCTTTATGGCATGAACAGACTTCAAATTTCCTTATTGTTCAGAAAGATTGCTGGGTCTTTTTATTTGAAAGGGTCATTGATATTCCTACTAAGTTCAAAACCTGTCGCAGTAACTATCGGTGCCCAAACAGGACACCAATGTTTTGGTTTGGTGGTCCAAAGTGAAAAACTGGTGGTTCAAAACGCCTGTTAATTTCGAACCCTGGATTGAAGAGCTCATGGCTGGCTTAGATTTTCAGAAATTGACAAAATTTTAATGGAATTGTGTGTTATAAATAGAGTTATTTCATTGTGCTCTGTAGTGGCAACACAAGGATTATCTTTGAAGTTAATTTCGCACCGAGAAACAAGTAAGAGCTTTCTCGTTTTCTGTTCATTATTTTGAGAATAATGCAAACATCTCAGCTTATGGACAGAGAGTGAAAGAAATGAGAGAGTTGTTTTGATTTTAGATTTCAAAAGAGAAAGTGAATTATGAAAGTTACATGTTGAAGCCATAAAAAGTGAATGACAATGGAGATACAATCAGAAACAGACTCACATTGTAGTTTGTATGTATCAGCAAAAGTCATTTAAAAAGATTGGTTTAAATTTAAAAGACTGTTCGTGTAATGTATACCAACAGTGTGCCTTACACAACTTTGCTTGGTACCGTGTTTATCATAACAATTTTCCATTCTTCCAGTGTGCTTTGCCAAATTGTACCATTGAATCCCCCTATTTGTGAGTACTGTGTTCCACCATAAACAAATGGATGAGACCACTACAGGTAAAGTGTAGGGGGAGCAAGGGCCTTTGTCTTGAACGGAGAGCTGTGCCCACAACCGAGACAAGTTGTGAATATAAATTTTCACACAGCTTTTTGTTTGAAATTAACTTTCTTATTTGAGAGTATCATTCACAGAGAGACTAAATGATTCAAAAAATGTGAAGTAAGAAACTAACATCTGAATATTTTGTTAACAGTGAATCCATGGAAACAGATGAGTCGTCCAGAGCAGTGTCTGAGACACCCATCGAAACCCCTAAACCTACACAATTGGTAAGTTTGAAAAAAGACGAAGTATTATCTTTGCTCTCAAATAGTAAGTCTACATGATAGGGCATATAGAAAAATTAGCAGCTCCAAGCAGAGACTGTGTTGTAGTCTGAATTCCAAAAGGATAGCTCTGATAGGGAAAGTTTTAATTTTGATTCATTGCTGAAGGAAAATGATGCTGAGAAAACTATGAAAGTAACTGCAAAATACCATTTTGAGAAAAAATATTCTTTTGCCTCTTTCTTGTTGTGTCATGAAAGTTTGTACAGTTGTGAAGTGAGGCTGTTATACATATGCCAGTCAATATTTTGAATGTTAAATCAAGTTGTTCAAAACTACTGAAAAACAGATATTGGTTATTTTGATGGTGAAGTTTTGAAATCACAATCGGCAGTTCAGCTGATTTGTGCTTTGCAGGCAGTGTGTGTTTCCCTGTGTTTCTGATTTGTATTTAAACTTTATATTTTTTTTGACAGACTGAAGCAGACAAATTACACCAAGACAGAATAACCAAGTTGACCACCATACTTGGTGGTGAAACCACAATTGATCTCCATTTGCAGTTTTTAATCCGAACCAACAAAACTGATCTGCAGATTCTGAAAAATACCAAGGTAAGATTGCATCCTGTGAACGTTTGTAGTCATATTGTTAGAATTAATGCATAGTTGGGATGGGTGGAATTTATAGAACTATGTCAATTTTCTGAATGTAGCATATTACACTGGAGTTGAGTCGTATTTACTCACCTTTTCAAAAGTGATCACAACTAGCAGTGAAGTGTTTTTTGTGAAGTTTCATACGAAGACAAAGCTTGTGGTACACCTGAAGTACACTGGGCCACCTCCTCATTGTAGAAATCAACACTTGTCTGAGGGTGCATTAACCCTTTCACCACTATGGTTTGTCCCAAATCCATTGTTTTCTATGGTAAAGTTGGACCTGTATACAGGAACTGGGGGTGAAAGAGTTTAATGGTGAACAAATACAAACACACACCCTAAGATAATGTTGAATTATACTTCAGTGTATCTGAACTTTGTGAAACTTTATAATAAACATCATCCCAGTTGTCATTTCATCCAGAGGTTTAAACCATTCTTGTGCGGGGCATGTATGTGTCATGATGTGTGTAGCATAAAACATAATCTTCTATGGGTGATTTCTGTAGGTGTGATGACATATTGTGACTGTTACATGGCAGAGAAAAGTTTATACAAGTAATATCAAAGCGTGTGCTAATCTCCAAAATTGAACTTACTATGTGGGTAGTACCGGTACATGTAATTCCATCACTGTACAGGTATACCAAGTCAGTAAGGAACAATATGAAAGCATTCTTGAAAAGAAGAGGAAAATTCCCTCATAAACAATCATATTTTACATTATTTTCGTACTCTTTATATTTCAGGATGCTGTGCGCAATTCAGTGTGTCACACAGCAACCGTTATTGCAAACTCATTTATGCACTGTGGAACCACATCTGATCAATTCCTCAGGTAACTTTATCTGCTGGATTTTCTTACACTTATATTATAATCACTGTAAGATGTTGTTTGCCTGAACTGGTCAAGTTACTTGTTTGTATCATCATTCATGATTTCTGATGTAAGCACGCCCAGTACTGTCACATATATTGACTGTGCTTATATAAGTTGGGCTCAAACTATTTTGAACTTTTCATTTTAGTCCATTTGTCCCAGCTGTGGAATTTACATCTTCACGAGTCACTGTGCTTATTTGTGTTATTGTCTTTGGGCAAAATACCACAGACAAATCTAATGGACATGAATTCTATTGATAAATATTCATGGAATACAATGATGTCATGACTAAGCTATGAAAAACTACAATGTGGTATGTCATGATTGTGTATTATCTTATTTTATCACAACAAATTGGTCAGTTGACTTTTGCACCTTTATTATAATGTATATTGAAATAATTCAATATCAGTCATAGATTTGAAAGGGGTGGACGGCAGTACCTTAGTCATACCACCAATATGTTTTACTCATTTGCATAAATTGGGGACATTTTATTCAGTTAGACCAGGCTTTGGTTTTGTGATTGCATCCATAGAATATCACACACACTGTCAGTCGCAGCAGGGAGTCAGGCTATGTCCAAGTGAATCAAAGTATTCTGTCTGTCCAGACAGTGATAAAAGTTCAATGTTTTAATACGAGCAAAAATACCCAAAGTTAATAGTGACCTTTGATAAAAGTTAGCCAGTAGATATGGATATCATGTTGTAACAAAATATGACTTTGAATTTCTGTCTTTTCCAGGGATAATCTAGAGTGGTTGGCAAGGGCGACAAACTGGGCCAAGTTCACAGCCACAGCAAGTCTAGGTGTCATCCACAAAGGTCATGAAAAAGAAGCATTAAATCTGATGTCAACATATTTACCAAAAGACACCGGCCCGGGAAGTGCATACCAAGAAGGCGGTGGACTCTTTGCCCTGGGTTTGATTCATGCCAATCACGGCGGAGAGATTACTGATTATCTTTTAAATCAACTGAAAGAAGCAACTAGTGATGTAAGTGTTGGAAAATGATCATGTTCATACCTATCCAGCAACCAAAATTTTTGAAATCAGATTTACACAGCCAAGACGACAAATACAAAACATCACAACACGAACAACAAACATTTCACTCACAACATACAGGTATACAACACAATCAACTTTATAGCAGAAAGATCCATGGACCTCTAGCAAAACAATGACTGAAAGATGATTACCATCTTGAAAAAAATGACTGTCAAGAAGCCAATAGAAAGTTTCAGTGCTATTGATTTCTGGTGTGCAACCATGGCTACTGGTACATTTTAACCAATCAGAATACACATTGATTGACAGCATGTAACCATTGTTACCAATACACATTGACCAATTAGAACACATTTGCAGGAAACCCCTAAATATTGACATCAGGTTACAAATCGTGGGATGGAAAACTAACTCTCTGATTTCAATATGAAAATGAAGAAGTGAAACTCTTTGTTGACAAAATCTTAGATGCCTGTCCGTGTAAAAATCATTTGTCATTATAGAAATCATATCTTTTTTCATCCCTGTGTAGATGATACGTCATGGGGGATGTCTAGGTTTAGGATTAGCTGCCATGGGTACAGCCAGGATGGATGTCTATGAACAGTTGAAGTTCAACCTGTATCAGGATGACGCTGTGACTGGTAAGTTCTCCCCTTGAACTATGAACTTTGACACAGCAGTTTTAGTGAGAAATGGTTGTTATGGTAATACCCTCTATTTAGGCTTCTTCATAAAACCTGACTCAAATGTAATGAACTTTCTGCTGAAGACTTTTTGTTCTTAGAAGAGAAACACCTCATTCAAGTTGAAAGTCAAACACTGTGAAAGCACATAGTAAAACACTGACTCCTGTACTTGAATCTCTGAGACTTTGATATGATCTAAGTGTCATCAATGCCAAAAGCTCTGTATATATGGAAAGAGGATGGAAGCTTGAAACATATGTGTATGTACATGTATAGCCATGTGGAATAGAAAACAACTGGCTTGCATGATCAAACAGTGTACCACTAACAGTCACTTGTGATAGTGACATCAGTCTAAGATAACTTTTGTATATTCTTTCAGGTGAGGCAGCAGGGTTAGCCATGGGTCTGGTCATGATAGGTTCTAAGTTTGCTACAGCTATTGAAGACATGGTTGCTGTAAGTGTCGCTGTCTTTTTTAACTCAGTACACTGCTTTTCAAAGTTTTTCAAAAAGAGTCAGAGAATATTAAGGAGAACCTGTTGTCTACTGATTATTCAATACTTTCATGTAGATTGTTCTAAACTTTGAGTATCATCCTAGGTTCGCTTGTTTCTGTCAAGCTGTCTTATTTTCGCTCCATGAGGACATTGTGAAGAGCGCCCCAAACTGGTCAGAGTCAGTGCCTTTTGTTTTGGTTTGTGAGAACTCACAAACATAGAAAACACAACCAGTGACTGAACACAACCAACTTAGCACAGTATCACCTCTTTGATCAAGAAGTATGCATTATGTCTAATGCATCTCATGACTAATGTCCAAAGTACTTTCTAGAATGCAGTAGGCATCCAGTGTTTTATTGAGATGTGTTAGTCAAATCATTTACTTCCATCATTATGAACAATGCGTAAGTGTGATGGGTAGACAGATAACTAGGGATGGAGCAGCAGAAATGAAAACAATTGTAGCGCCAGAAGCTGTCATTTCTAATGATTTCTTCACTAATGTCACTAATGTCAACTACAGTTTCTTGTTCTACTCCCCAAAACATTTTGAGACAAAGTGTTAAGCTTGCCATCTTGGCCTGTATATGTGAAAGTTGCGTTCTTATTGTTGACAAGTGAATTCTAGTGTGTTCTAAAATTTAAATGTAAACAATAAATGTGTATTAAACGTGTATAGAAACAGCATTGATGAGCTAAATCAGAAGTGTTTTAATATGCTTTGGGAAGTAGAACAAGAACGTGCAATTGAATTACAAAATAAAAAATACATTTGCTGTCCCTTTCAGAAGGAAATCAGCATAGTATGAATTGAAATTTGATTGGCTAATATATCTTGTGTTAATTTGCATTTCAGTATGCCCAGGAGACTCAGCATGAGAAGATCCTGAGGGGCTTGTCACTTGGTATTGCACTGGTAAGTAGCACAGTTAGGCAACTGTTATTATTTAGTCAAGTAGTTAGGCAACTATTAATCAGCCTAGTGGAGTTTAGATCAAGAATAACATGAATGAATACACAAATCAAGTTATGAGATTTCTGTTTTGGAGAATTTCCATAATTATTTGACATGAAAAACTGTGTTTTGTGGTTTCGAATTTTTCTTTCAATTTATGCAGTTTCTGGGAGTTGGTGAAAATCAGTCAGCTTTCATTATCTGTGTATCAAAACCTGACAGCTAGGACAAGTTTTGTTTAGCAAGGATATTTCAAACTATGCTTGTTCAAAAGTTTTAACAGAATGAAGTATTGTAATAAGTTTTCTACTGGTTGGAGGACAGAACCTCATTAAAAAATGAAAAATTATTTCACCATTGTCGACCAGCAAATAAAACCATGGAACACACAAGACTCAAAGTAAGAGCACAGAAACCCTTCATAGCCAAAGTTTGGCATGAACCTATAGGCTATGTCAAGGTTGGACCAGTGTACAGGACAATAGAGTAAGAGTGTTGTGATGGATATAAGATATCCCTGAATCAGTAACATTGTTTTGTTCAACTTTTACGCAGACTATGTTTGGAAGACTTGAGGAAGCTGATGCATTGATAGAGAGTCTATCCCGGGATAAAGATCCGCTATTGAGAGCCTCCGGAATGCATACTGTTGCCATGGCGTATTGCGGGACTGGAAACAACAAGGCCATCAGACGACTGCTTCATGTTGCTGTCAGTGATGTCAATGATGATGTCCGGAGAGCCGCAGTCACAGCTTTGGGCTTCCTGTTATTCAGGTGAGAAGTGAGTGAGTGAGTGATGGAGAGGAAGTGGAATTTTAGTCTGGTGAATAGTGAGTGGAGGATATTTTTGATTCCAAGACGGACATATTTGGACTTCAATTTGGAGTGGGTACTGGCTTATGTGTAAAATACAGCAAAAGTAGCACTTTCATGGTGTTTTGTGGTTTGCAATTTTTTGTTGTGTAGGTGTAGACTGATTTGTGTGTGGCGACGTGTATTACGTCTTCTGAGTGTATACTGTGTGGTCTGTAGGTGCTATGAAATTTGCCCTGTGATGGTTGACATTAGTGTGTTGCAAGTACTGTGTGTGTGGGTGGAAACTGTCAGAGTTAGCAAAAAGATATCTCTTTGGAATAGCAATTTATTTGCTGTCAGAAACACTTTGAATAATTTGGACAGAAATGTGGACAGTTTTGATGCATAGAAGATTTGTCACATCAACTTTAGAATGTGATGAATGAAAAACCAACCTTCGGTGTGCATTTAGTGTGGGAGATGTCATGAATTTTCAGTGAAAATTCATCAAATGTACAGGTAGGGAAAAAAATCAGCAAACTCAAATGAAGATGTCGACAGAAAGAGAGAAGGGAGAAGAAACAGGTAGGAGACACACATACTGTGAAAGTCATACAAAGTTACAAGCTGGATTTTAGGATAGGGATTTCATTGTTGAGATTTCTATTTGGAAGAGAGTAAATTTAGGAAGGATAGAGAGAAAGGCCTTGGGTACAATATCAGGATAGTGAAATAAATGTGAACTTAGTGATGAAATTAACATTGAATACAGTGCATTGATGTAAGGTGGAATATCATTCATATGTAACCAAGAGTTAGAGTTCACTAAAAATGTACACACAGTGTATGCTGTATACCTTGTGAAATATTGCAGCAAGTGGGAAATTCTGTTCCAGCATAGTAATTGTCAATCGGCGGGAGGCTGTCAATCGTCAATCTTCTGCAACCAAGATGTTTGTTCAGTTATCCCCAGTAGTGCTTTCATTCAGACACCCACACACTATCATCATCTAGAAGTGGCTGACACACAAATTTACATAATATTGAAAATATTGCTTTATTTGTCCACATTTTTGAAATTCTTTTAAATATAAATGAATTTACACATGATTAATTTTTATCTTGTGTTGACTTTATATTTCACCTCAATTACCTGCCAGATATACTGGTACCTGATTTTGTAGGTCAGCAAAATTTTCAAAGTTCTAAAAGTAATGAACATGAAAAATTTATTTTGCAAAGATAATAATGTGTAAGAGTATTGCACTTGTGTAGAATAATGACAAACTTTATGAATTAGCCAGTTCGATGCTACAAATTATATTTCACAAATTTTGGGGAAAATTGTCTTCTTCATGGTTTTAATTCATCGATGGAAGAGTCATTGTCAGGGTTCAAGCCTCAGAGTTGTGGTGTAGATGCCGTTAAATGCAAAACATGCTGTAATACTAACATTTACAAGTTAACAGTCTGCGGAAGGTGATTCGGAACTGCTTATTGAAAGTTGTATAGATGATCGGGTTTAAACCAGACGATGCATAGCCAAGCCAAACACAAATATCATAAGTCGGATTATTAACAATTTCAATGTTACACGTGGTGCATACAGACCGTAGCACATTCTGTACAAAGAAGGGTGTCCAACAGACTAGAAATGTCAATAGTACAAAAGTCAGAACACGCGCTGCCCTCTGTTCATTTTGTGTCCCCCGCATTTTACTCAGGAGATGTGATGGCAACAGCTTGTTGACACTCCTGTGTCTAGTACCTTTGTAGCTGAGGCTGGAGTTTTTAGAAAGTTGATCTGTTGATCCAAAGAAGACTTTACTGCTCTTTCTGGAGTCTCTGCTCATCTTTTTCCAGTTGTTGAATTTGTGCTTTGTGATTGGAGTCAGCTGTGGGGTTCTACTCTCCTGGGCTTTGAGTGAGTTGTTTCCATGGTTACCAGCATTTGCGTTGACATCCAGGTGTTGTGGTTGGTCTGTACGTTGACTGGTTACATCACTGATGTCACCTGGGTTGGAGCAGTTTGATTCGCCGCTCGCTGAGCCCCGCTTTGTCAGTATTTGTGGAATCTTGGTCACGTCAGCTGGGTTTTCTGTGATTGTAATCTGATCAGGATCAGTGATACTGTCACTGTCACCATGATCAAGTTGAGTGTCCTCCGCGTTGCCGGTATTTGAAGTGGCCTGAGTAATTGCGGTATCGGCGGCACAGTTACTGCAAGGTCTCTCTGTACATTCATGTGTACTGTCAACATCAGGGTCATCTGCCATATCCATTTTGATGTTCACTTGTTCATTGCTGTCTCCATGACAACCACCAGCTTCATGTGTATTGTTGATTGATTCTTGATCTTGTTGCTGATATGTGTTTTTTTGAGATATTGTGATCGGTATAATTTCATTTGCTATCACAATTTCATCTGTCAGAGAATTCTCTTCATTGGTCGGCAATTCATCATGTGCCAGTCTCATGACACAGTCAGCAGATTCAGTGACTTCCACACAAGATGTCATTTCTCTGTCTATTTGGTCAGAGTTGGTATTTGATGGGGGCATGTGATCATGTGACTGACATGTGACTTCTGCAGACGTTTCAGTTGGTGCAGTCTGGTTTGATGTAACTGTGGCATCTTTGATCTCAGATTTGGCTGCTTGACTGTGAATGTTACATATGCTGCAATCATCCTCACCATCTTCCGGTGTTAAATCTTCCTCAACTTGATTGATGCTGCTATCTCCCCGAATAGCATCATCTTCTGATTCACAATCAACATCCAGTGCTGTCTTGGTGGTGAGTTCGTTCTCCGAGTCGACACTCTCGAGATGTTGCCGTCCTTGTTGCTGCTTCTGCTGTTGCTTGTACATGGACATCTTGCGTTTTAACTCTCGCGTGGTCAGGCCATGACAGACCATCATGATTGTCAGTGGTACGAAGAAAGTGATGATACTGCTGATGCCCATGAAGATCCTATTGTTTAACATACACACCTCTCCCATGAAAATGTTCTCATCATCCACCAAACCAAGGACGAACTGCGGTATTGCGACTGCGAAACTTCCGATCCAGGAGAAGGTGATCTTGATCAACAGCAGCCACTTTGACCTTCGGAAAGTGTTGAACATGAACGGTTTTGTGATGGCGATGTAGCGATCCACTGATATGACTAGGAGGTGGAAAATGGACGCACCACAAAACATAACATCTAGCAGGATCCACAGATTACACATGATGGCGCCAAGCGGCCAATATCCTGTTGATGTAATCACACAAGTACCATGTTCAGACATATGCCGTCATTAAAAAAAATCACCGTCTTTCACATTATTCAATATCGTGATGATATTCTAACTTGGCAAAGTTTTGGTAAACACCATTTGTAAGGCTAGAGATGCAAGATGTACACTGTCATAAGTGATCATTCAGCCTGGAAATGTTGTCAATTTGCATCACAGTGTACTGGTCAGCAATTATGAAAAATGTGAGGAGAAAAAATAAAATAAAATAAAATGCTCATCATGAGAAATATCAGTTGTGTAATATCAACAATCCTCATCACCAAAGTTAATTCAAGATACCTTCAGTTTACAGTCTTTTATTTTATAAATTCTACTTCAAAGATCGGGCACCACTTGTGCATTATCGATATGAACGTGTCTCCCAGTTTTCAGTTCGAGTGATACGAAGTAGGAGGGCATAAGTTTGTAGGCTTGATATGGAATATTTGCTTGAGATAAATCCAGCTGATAGATATCACCAGATTCAAACATTGGCTAGCATTGAGCTTTTTATTAGCAAAGTATTGGTTTGAAAGTTTGTATCACTGGTCCAAGGATCAGGATCTATGGACCAGAATTGTGAGTGAAACAAACAGATGCTTTTGAAAGAATTCAACCTCTAGAAGAGATGTATGAATGATGCGAGAAAAATATTCTCAGAGCATAATTAATAGAGAAAACACACTCATCGGTGTGTGTTTGTGAAGTTTCAACCCATGAATCAATGACTAAATCACAACTGGATGCTACATAGCGATATAATGATTGTGTACCCAGCGGGTTGTAAATGGTAAACGATTTTACAGCCTGTTCCACATGTCCCAAGGTGAGTTTCCCTGTGTGGGTATGTAAACAGTAGGGGCACTCACCGTAGAAGTTAGGCAATAGAGCCAACGGCATCACAACACAGGCGACCATAAAATCGGCGATGGCCAGAGACTGAAGCAGGTGGTTTGTTGGGTTCTGGAGTTTCTTCTCCCTCAGAATGGCCAGGAAGACCAGGGCATTGCTCAGCATGGTCCACAGGATGACCGGGATGACCAGCAGTGACCACAAGCTGCTGGTCAGATCCGGTATGGTCTGCTCAGTGGCGCGGTCAGACTCATTTCCCCATAGGTCGTCCATGGGGTCAAGCTCAGTTGTGCCGTTGGTATCATCGCTCCAGTTTTGCCAGAATCCGGACGTGGCTGGAAATTCAGTGGTCATCTCTGAGAAAATAGTCTGAGTTGTGGCGGTTTTACAACTCTTTTCAAATCACTGAGAGCTGGTCAGGATACAGTACAGGATGGGCCCTCTGCTCATGGCTTGACATGTGTGCACTCAACGGGAGTCAGCCACATTCTGCCAACTTCAGCAGATCAAACAAAAGTTATATCACTGAATTCCTCTCCACTTGATTGGCCTGACTCTAAAGTTGTTATTATAAACGATCTGCAAAGCAAGCCTCATATCTCTGCCATCACCCAGTTTTCAATCTCAGTACAACCACCCAAGCTTTACCTTGTTGCCAGGTTTCTGTGATGTGGGGGACAGTTTACTTAATCTATTTAAGATTGCGCAAAGCTTGGCGGCATGGATGCTGCGTTGATTGTGACTAGCTTACACATGTAATGTTCTTGTGAATCGGTGATATGGTGATACTTGATTATGATAGGTCTTTCAACTCTTGGCAAATTCAGTGTAGGTATGCTCATCAAAGGATTGCCAAGAGCAAACTCAAAATTTGAGTATTGCATTGTACTTTCGGGGGTCATATAAATTTTCATGATTTTTGTAGGGAAAATATCTTGTGTGTAACATTGAAAAACAGGAGTAAAGGTGTCTTCTTTAAATTCGAATTAAAACACTTTCAAAAAACTAAGACAGTGAAAGTTTTTCTTTCTCTGAGGGCTTTAAAATGAGCCTCCACAAATGGTAGATCAGAAAAGAATTGTAAAAATTTAAGAGTCTGCATATCTATCCCAGGGGCATTCTAACATTTGACATCACTCACATAGAGGCTGAGCTGACAAGTTGAACATTGGGGTTTCCAATATGCTTTCTATAGAAGAACAAGAAAATGTAGTTACAAATGACGATAATGGTAGGAGTCACAGAAAATGGAGTTTTGATAGAATTTTTTTATGATGAGACTAAAATTCTGGAAAGAAGGATTTTAGGCAGTGAAACTGTGTTAGAAATTTCAGTGGTGAGATACCGGCAATATGTTTTTCTATAGATTTGCCAATTTCCCTGCTGACCAAAAGACCTCTCTGTATATCAACACCCTCTAGAGACCAATCAGAGCATCTGCCAATCTTGACAAAATCACAAGGTGGTGTCTGACCTCAAAGACAGGCTAATCATACCGTTATTGACAGAAAGATTACCCGTGGCCGGATTAGCCGAATTAAATGTTGTAAAAACACAGGAATTCCAATCATTATTGCAATGTGCGGTGCTAAAACCTTTCAGGGCTTTGACCACAATTTTGATAAAACTAAAAACACCAAAAGTTTTGATAATAATAGGCTCTGCAGTTTTGTAAGTTTTTCATTACCCATTGAAAGTCTTCATGCAAGACTATTACTTGTAAAGGTGGGTGTTTTCCATTAAAATAGGTTTTGTGACTAGAAAACTAATATGAATGGATTGAAATCTTCAGCAGGCTGTAATAATTTGTAATCTGCAGTACAAATAGACTCACATGATTCTCAAACACTTCAAAGGTACCTACATTGATATCTCTGTCATGTTCGACAAAGGTTTTGAAATTGAGACCGCTGCCAAGTGTGAAGGTGGCTTCCCAGTGTTTGCTGCTCTTGGTGTGTAGGACAGTGCCGTGTGCCAACTTGCTGTGGTCAGGAAGATACCTTTAATGCATTATGTTATTACATACTGAACACTGTCACTTGTTGCTGAATCAGCAAATCACAGAATTTTTAAGCCACATTGAACATTTTCTAATTAGAAAGAGCTACATTTAGCTGTAGCTTTCAATACATTTGCTAGTATTTGTGGTTCCATTTATAAAACATAGTTTATTTGCTCACTCCCCAAATCACATTGAAAATCTCAATATTCAATTGTCAATACAACTTGCATATGTGTGTAATATCAAGCATTAGTGTTAACAATTGGATTCCAGTCCAGACTAGATTTCATTTATCAACAATAATATTTCATGTGGTTCATGAGACATTGTGTCAGCAAGGCTTGTATTTAGTATTTTGACATACACTGTACTTGAAGTACAAGAAGAGAAAATGTACCTGTTTTGTAAAAGGGAAAAATTAAACTATAAAAAGTGTTATTTGCACTTCAGGACCTTGCCTATGCCATTCTTCTACAAATAATTTTGTTGGACATTGTTGGATTTATGTTGCTTTCATTACTAATGGACAATCAAGTTTTTCAATTTAATTGTATTGCGTTGAAAAAGCTCTTCTCCTGGCCGCAGGAAACACACAATATTCACAGCATGATGTCACATATTTTATCAATGTCGCACACATTGTCGTCATATTAGTTTTTTATCCTCTGCTCCATGTAGTGTTATAGTAGTTTATGATGACAACCGTTGGTATTTTGGAGTGTACCGCGACAATGTAGACAATGCTTTGTGAAAGTAAATACTTAGAAATGATTGTATACAGGGCATATAAAACTGAGAATTACAGAAATTATAAAATTTGAATCCAAATTTTGTGTTATGCATTGAACCTATACAGCGCTGATTGTATGTTCTCCTTAAATCAAAATAAGAAGTAGCCATGACAAAGAAAATGAACTTTTTGTTCTGTATTCAGCCATAGGTCTGCTAAAATTGCTGTAAACATTTCAGAGTATTTGCAATTCAAATCATGATTGCATGACTAACAAATTCAGCTTACACAACTCCGGTAAGAACTCTTTCTCTCTATTATTTGGTGATTGATAAGTGTGCAGTAATGGACACACTTGCATTGACATCAATTTCAAAAGTACTTGTACTTTTTAATTACCATGGCAACAGCCAATGACTTTGCCAGAAAATTTGAAAAAAATTGTGGATTATGCATTATAGACGTGAAAAAGTCTAGACTAACAGATGGGTCTTTTACCAGACTGATACTCTGTTACTGTGATCGGCAATCACACAATCAGACTTCAACAATGGCAAATAGAATTGCCAAAATGTGATACGGATAAATTTGAAAACCTTTTCACTGGAAACACTGTCACACCATATGTACTGTCAGAGATGAGTTTTGTATAATATCTTACTGAAGGGATGAACATGGGGCATTTCAAGTAACTTACATGTTTATAGCAGTCAAATATATTCAAGAAATCAGAAAAACAGAGTTGAAATGACTTGCACAATGCTGGTTTGAATAGTACAGTTGTTCAGAAAGTAAACAGAGCAAACATACA
Source organism: Ptychodera flava (assembly GCF_041260155.1). NCBI lineage: Eukaryota > Metazoa > Hemichordata > Enteropneusta > Ptychoderidae > Ptychodera > Ptychodera flava. The sequence goes on from NC_091946.1 coordinate 10,392,679, forward strand.
AGGATTTGAAATTTTTTAAAAATCTTTCTTCACTCAAAGACACATGATGAACTCGAATCCATTTCACTCCCAAGTTTTTGAATTAATCTGTACAAAGGTAATACAAATTGTAATCTGGGAGGAAAAAAATTGGTAAATCTGATAAGATCTGCGACTGATTTGACCGTGTTTATAATGGCTTCCGGCTTTTGTGGCCAAGGTGTAAATGATCATGTTGAAAGGCCGTGAGACATCCCGTGAAGTGAAGTCCACAAAGTTCAGGTCCCTGGGACAAAAACACTGCCACTGTATCTCTTGCCAGATACTGATTGAATTGCAGCTGCTGAAAGTCGGTGCTGTTTGTTCTGACAGTTGTAAAAATCTGTCACTGACTTTCTGCCGAAGATAGTGACGTTTGACCAAGGGGAAAGGTTGCTCGGTCCATCATGACCTACATTTGACGTCTCAGTTGTTTGTGTAGGTGAAGGATATGTGAGCAGGTTGAAAGATGTCAGTGAGTGTATCTGAGAAGGCTGTGACCAGTGAACAGTGAAACCGCAAAAAATTTCATTATCTCATAACAATGTGATAAAGGTCCCTATTGTCTTATACTCCATGGCAGTCTCTTCACAGTGATGCATGTGATGCATTGTGTGCAGTTTTTGTGGCTTTTGGTTTGATGAACTTTCATATATATATATATATATATATATATATATATATATATCTATATATATATATATATATATATATTATATATATATATATATATATATATATATATTGGTTGAAAAGTTTAAAAAAGAGGCACCTGCATCCGTTCCATTGTAAAGATACAAGCACTGGCTCGCATAGACAAGCACATGGCTTTGTTTTCATGTGGATTTCAAAAGGAAAACAAATTGTCAGATTATAGGATTTCTTTATCTGCAATACTTCAATTTCTTAACTTGTGACTACTGTCTTGTCAGTTAGTGTTTATCTCAGCACTTATGGCATCATTTTAGATTGTAATGATTTCTTCAAGGTTTGTTGCAGTCGTTTTTCTGTGCAAGTGTGCTATTTAAAGTCAAACATGTTGTAATATTTTCTCCCGCACATATACCATCTTGGAAACATGTTGCCATGATTTTGGTCTTGGCAAAACTAGAATCCCATGATTTGATAGTTTGGCGCCCTCTACAGGTGACAAGTTGACTTTTGCAGTTTGTAATGGTTCTGTGTGATGTTCTTGAATGGATAAAACGAACCGGGTGGCTTTTAATTACATGACTATAACCCCTTCCAAAATATTTATTGAAGCTTGAGTTGTAGCACATACCTGGTACAGTGAAACATAATGATTACAGAAACTCCTCTAGTATGGAAAGGTATTTTGAAACGCAAGTTATGGGTTGCGGAGAATTGTACCTTGTCTATGAAGGGCTGACATTAAAACTCAGATTTTTGGAATACTTTGCGCATCTACTACTAATGTGGACTCATTTTGAAGTCTTTTTAAAAATAAAAACTGTAATTTTGCCCACAGGGTTTACGCTTGATATAGCAGCCATTTTGAATTTCAAGTATTGGTAAACTTGTTAGGTAAGGTAATTTGTTTCTCAAATCCCAGACTTTGGCTGATGACCCTTGATTCTTTTACTTATTAATGAAACAATATGGTTTAAAGTCTCCTTAAGGAAAATGTTTGCAAAAGTTCAGGATTTTCTGTTATGGTACCTTTTCAAGTGCTTATGACCCTAAGGATAATTTTTTCCATTTGCAAGGGTGTCCTTAGATTAAAGAATTCACTCAATGAACTGATCGTGAATTTTTTTGTGAATTTATGCAGAGTGGAAATAGTTGTAAGAAGAAAAGTCATAAAAAGTATGAAATGTTCCATTCATTTTAAAAGTAAACTGGCTATGTGCTTTACTGTACCTTGTTTTAAACCAAACTCTTACCCTAGTTTTGCATTGATGTCGTTCACTGTAGTCATTATATGCCAGACACGGAATACAGGAAAGACACATAAATAATGTGAACTTATTTTTTTTAAAGCAAAATTAAATAAATTATCAAGTTACTCTTGCAGCTGTTGTTGCCGTAACAGGATCTCTAACCCTGTGCTTTTCAAAGTGCTAATTTCGCTTTCTCTATTTTGTCAACTATGTATAACAAGTTTTGGCATTGAAACACCGTTTGAAGTCATGATAACCTTTGAAATTAGCAGAAAAAATTAAAGTTTATATTAGTTTACCTTGAAAATTCCATTAGTCTCTGCAATTAAATGCAAATTCACCAGTTATCTATGTACTCTAATCGGTATTTACAATTAATTTATCAGTGGTTGGTGGTTTTCTTTCATCATTTTCTGTCTTTCATTAAGATCTGTGTATTCTACATAATGATTCCAATTTATTTTAATTATTTAAATCCTTGTTGTTACTGATGTCACCGGAAAGAGGATAAAAATAATCTGAGCAAACTTGGTGTGGCACTCATTTTAATTTAAAAAACCTGACTACAGAGGGCAGTGTTGTTGCAGAATATCATCAGTAACATGTACAATTTTAAAAAGGAACTGCATGGTCACTGTGCTGCTTCAATTTGTACGAAGCAAGTTTCTCCCGAGTGTTAGCAGCAGTCAAGGCATTCATTGGCCAGATTTGAAAGGATGGTAAGCAATTGCAGGTCTCCCTACCCTAAATATTGTTTTGAACGGTGACTTTTTTCTCATAACCTGTACAAGACCTCACCCTTTGGTATTTTCATTCAATATCGAAAATCCACTAGTTTGATTGAAAATTCTATTATAGCCTGGCCTATTCTCTAAATTGTGTACTGAATAGCCACTCTAATTTATGTAAAGGTATAAATCATAGTTTGCCTTTTTCTTGCAGTAAAATGTAAAATTTTGAGTACCACCTACCACTAGAAATACCAGCTTTCAACATCACATGAGTGGCACAAAATGAACAACTATTTTGTTCACATTTATCGAAATCATGGATTTTGAAATGTTGATACGTCAAATGCTCTAAGCACAATGTATTTACCATTCACCAGTTTATGCAAATAGTATTACAGAGCTTATTGCTGAAGAGGGTTTTCCACAGGGGACTTGTAGGGATAGGCCACCCCTCTGTTTTTCCAGCAGTCTATTCGTACGTCAATACCCATAAAAAGATTATGTTGCCACAATAATATGCAAATAATGTTTTTTTTATAAATTGTCACAGTGGAAGACACTTGAAGTATGCAAATCAGATGATAATAACTCATTATCAACGGAAAATGGATATTTCTTTTGGCTTGTACTCTATGTATGTTGATGAGATGAAAAAACTCGTCATTCTCTCCAGGAATGTATTTTCCACTTTCTTTTCTCTGCATCTGATGACTTACATGTAAGTCCTCTTGAAATTCCAATTTACCAGTGCCCGATGTGTACTTACTCTACATTGAAGACAAAATGAAATCAGAGTGCAGTTCTGCTCTGTTTTCACAATGAAGCAAATTTCCATCTATATTGAGAAAAAAAAACAGTCTGCCAATAAGATTTTGTAACATTTGACTGCAATTGTCAACGCTAATATAGAATGATTGCTGTTGATAGTCCTATAAGTACTTACTTGGTATGATATATCACAGCTACAGCTCCCTGGTTAATGCTGCGAATTTTACCATGGAATTTTCCCAGTTTTCCCACTTGGATCAGATCACAACAAAAATTTGTAAAATTAGAGTTTCTCTGTGAATGATGACCTTCTGATTCTGATTAAAGTTTCGGATCAAGAAAATCATTGGTTACTGTTTGAATTTACCACACGTCTTGTGGAAATGTGTTTAATATTTGGTATACAAAGTGGCTGCGATATTCTTCATGGCACCATTGGCAGTCAAATTACTCTAGAAATAATGAAAGTCAGAAGTCCTGTTAAATTTGCAATCAGGTCAAGATTTAAAGACTTTAATTCCAGTATACACAATCCCAGAGGTGCAAAATCTTCCCCTGATTGATGAAAATTGGCTCAACACTGTAATTTCATCATACTCAAGCTTTCTAAGTAAGACATTGCAAGAATTTGGATTTTCAATTATCAAGATTTCTGACAGAGACCTTTGAAAAGGCCTATATAATGGCAAATTTCTGAAAGAAATATACAGCCAGAGTTTATACATATCAAATATATTCATATGCACGATGGTACTTATAGATCTAGTCAACCCAAAAGGTACACTGGATATAATATTCTCAGTTAAAGTTTACTCTATTTCACTGAGATTCACAGTATGTACTGCACAGTATACAAATCCCACCAGCAAATACGAAATCCCACCTTGGTGTACTTTCGTTTTCACGGGGTACTGAACTCTAAACACGGCTGCTGAAAACTTTTATGAAATTTTCATCCTTTGATTTGCTTTTCAAACTCCTGGTGAAAATTCATCACTCCTGTACTGCTCCCAAGAGGCCCTGCATCTGTAGATTTTAGGCGGCTTGTATTTGCATTGGATTTGCTGCGTGTTGAATATTAATAGTTGCCAGTGAAATCATAATGACTCAGGCGCCGGTGTTTTCGTTAGTTCAATATGTAATACCATCTATCTATATAACAGAAAAGGATATTTTGCTGGATTAGTTTTGCTGTCAAGAACTAAATTTCTAAGAGATACATCAAGCCACATGCGGCTATAGAAGAAAGGAAGATTTCTTTTTCTGAACACTATGTCATTCTGATGCTGAGAACACGTAAAAAAATCCACACTCACTGCTTATCATTTCATGTGGCACATTGGTACAAATTTGTCAGAAATTGAACATCGCAGTCCAGCGTGTCTGGTGAAAATACAATTATGCCAGATTTATAGGTGTGTGTGTATACGTGCAATTTCCAGAATGGATAGGAATGACTCTCACTCCAGCATCAAGGGATAATTTGGCTTGTAATGTGAGGAACTCTGTGATCGCTTTGCGGGGGAATATGGAGAGTACGACCCTGTTGATAAATTGAGAAGTGTTCGGTAGTTGACATCAAATAGGGACTCAATATCTGCATGGACGATAATGACACTGCTGCCGCTTTCTGCTTCAGCCATAAATTAGATAAGTGTTTAATCTTCTCAATGACTACCCCTTCAGAAAATCACTTCCAGTGGTTTCTTTTGCCTTCTTTTCCTCCCCTCCTCCCCTCCCCTCTGTTGAGTGAAAATCTTCAATTACTGACATCACCGTCTTGCCTCTGAGGGGTTTGACGTCTAACATCGATATGGGGACTCTTCCGCATTAGCACCGCAGATACCAACACGTTGAGATTTTGAGATAGTGCCGTGAATTGTGATGTCAGAATTACGTACTCCCGTGAAAAAAAGAAGATAAGAACAAGAAACCATTGAAAACTCGCCCTGAAAATGTAAGAAAGCATCAGAATGCTGTGATGCGATTTTTCCCATCTAACGCTAGTCTCATCAGTGCTCTTTAACTTACTCAATCAGTCTGCAAAATCCTAAGAGATGAGATCCTCACACTTTCTCCGATTTCAAAGCACTGTGAATTCCTGTCAATATTTATAGAATCCCGCACTGCATTCTTAAGCCGTGGTGTTTCCCATTTTTTGATTGTATACCTCTTGATCATGGCAACCAATTTTTTTTTTCAGCTACTGACTAAAGTGATCTAAAAAGCCGTCAAAATCCTGTATCTCCTTTCCTTGATAATTGAAACATTCTGCAATGACAGATTATCATGGAGGTTAGTGGATGAATGGGAAAAAAGTCGGTATCTTGCTATATTAATTCAGTGCCTCAAGCTTATCAAGTGTGCACATATCTTTTTATCGGCATAGCTGACTGCTCAAATCACTGTCTAGTTTTGTCTTGTTAACTTCTGCCTTTCAGACTGGTCTCTTGCTAGGTGCTTTAAAAGAGTAATCATAAATAATACTCATTGTTGAGATTTAAGTAGTCAGCCAAGGAATGTTTCTCTGGTGGTGTAGATTATCTCCAGTTTTGCCCCCTGCAATAACGACTTGTGTTACTTCTAATCAAATGTTGTAAAACTGTACTCGGCAAACTGTGAATTACTGTCCATTTGCCACTCTGAGAGTTTTCAAGACATCGCATATCGTACATACCAGAGCCCTGCATAGGAACATAGGAACACGTACGCAAGCTATGGTAGGGTGGGTGATAGTAACACGTAGACAAGTGATGAGATGATGGACCCGTACAGCTGTATCCGTTTCTCACTCCATCTGCAGTAATTCTCAGACAAATATTATGATTTGTTGGAAACAAGTGTTCCCTTGTGAGATGATTTACATCTCAAGGAAAGTCTTCACTCTTTCACCCCCATTTGCCAATGTTGAGGTCCAACTTTACCACAGAAAACAATAAGGCTCTACCAAAATTCTGTGGTTAAGGGATTAAACTAAACCATCTTTAACTCAAAATTTGAATTTAAAGTCTTTTTTTTAAATTCAAGTATGGTAGTATGCTCTTCGAAATAAAATTGTTTTCACCATTTCTCATCCTTTGCTCAAGGAAACTTTTTCTTTCATAACCAAGATTAAAAAATTGCGATCACTGCGTAGAGTTTTTTGATGACAGAAGCAAATCTCTCAAATTTATTTGTATTTAAAAATCACAATTGCTACCATTCTCTGTGTAAAATGTACAGGAGAGGATGAAATTTTTGTTTTCAACTTTCACAAAAAACAGGAAAGTCAAAAGTTAATTTTCTCCAGAGATTTCCAAAGGAGTCTGCTAAAGAGTAGGCCGGAAAAGAAGTGTGAGATTTTGGGAGTCCAAAATTCCATTCCATGATGCAGATTCTGACTGAAGCAAGCACATTTCAATAACGTTAATGGTTCATGTGCTGTAACTTTTACTATTATTAGCATGAATTTACTTTCAAAATAAAATCAGTCTATACAGATGAAGTTGCTAAAGGTTGTGTATACAAGTATTATAAACCACTGAAAGGAACTGCATGTGTAAGTTTTAACAAGATGTGTAACAAAAAGTTGCTACACTGGTATATGGCTGCTTCCATGAGATTGTGCAAATGCAGTGTACGTGGGATTGTGCAAACTCAGCGGACATTGCTCATATACCTATCAGAATCTAAGCTGACTCAACAACGAGCCATCCACTCCAACACATGGAGTGTCAATGTCCTCCACTGTGGTCTGGTATTATTTGCCTTCTTTGTTGTGTGTCAATTTTTTTCAAAAATGGCAGGAAATTAACCTCTCGATTACCACAATGCTGTGAAATTACTGTACCAAGCATACTGTGAATACACATATAGAATCCAACAATCCAAGGTACATGGTAATTTATTATGATGCTGGAAATTTCCGGCATTCAAGGTTGACAAGAGTTAAAATGAATTCAAAAGTCAATTTCTGGCCTGTTCTGGCGTAAATGAACATTGTCACAGCTTAGGTAAAAGGCAACATACCGGTACTTTGATTGGTATGATTATAGGTCCTTGAGAAAACTTTCTCGAGTGTCTGTGGAATATGGTTAAAAGAATGTCTGTAAAACTTGGAAGATATCTTTCGGTTAAAAAAATGTTAGAGTAGGATATAATGGGATTTAACCAAAAATGAAGCTTAATAATGCCATCTTTGTTTGCTGTGTATTGAAATTACTTAGTCGTACTTGTAACCGACACAGAATATGAGTGTTTCAAAGCGCTTTGACTGACACATGGCCTCTTTGAGATATTCCCGGTTATCCGGGTCGATATAAAAGGGATATATTTGAAAAACTTAGGATTTGACTATTAGCATTTTCCTTCCTACTCCCTTGTCAAAGACAGCATTCCGAACATGAAAAGGGCAGATACTCAAACAAGCAATTCTGTCACTAAGAGTTCCTGGAAGTGGCAGACAATTTATCAATACTGTACATGCTCCACCACTCGAATAAATTTGCCGCTTGATGAAAAATGAGTCTGGAAATGCAGGACTATTTGTCAAGTTGTTGCTGTCAACCTTGTCCATAAAGAGCTTAAAGATATTACTTCCATTTCAAATTCAAATACTTGGCAAGACGGATCAGAATTTGACTTCATGGACCCGAGTGCCATTAATCTTTCAGGGACGTTTTCAAGTGAAGTGAGTTGCAAACTGCAAAATAACTGTGTATTTAATTGATACGAAAGTTGGCCTAGCCAAAAAAAAGAAAACTTGCCATATAGGGACAAAAGCTGTTACTTATGATAATATTTTCATTACGTTTCTTCTTGACACATGTTCATTCGCTTGTTCTTCTTTTCGACTATTTTGAAATAAGAAGTTTGAGTCTTGCAAGAATAACACAATGTGCATAATATGCAATGATAATGTTGAAATGTGATTTCTGGACTGAAATAGAATTCAGGTGTCAGTATGGTAACATTATAAGATATCGTACACATTCTGGCTATGTTGAACCAATTGGTCTGAGATGATTTCCAGAATAGAACAAGAAACTGCATTTTACTGGAAAACATATTTAAACAACTTTTGCTTGGGAATCTTTATCTTCTTGGTTACCGCAATTTGCTGTACCAAGCACACTGTGAACACCTATGGGATTTCACCAGAACTTTCTGGTGCTCAAATTATCCAGTAATTCATTAAATTGTCAAAACTGGCATGCATGGTAGTCCACGTAGTATAATTGTACTATTTTTGTTATGTAGCAGGCTGGTCTTTGATAGAACTTTCACATTTATTGCCTTTGAACTTGAAGTGCACGTATGTTTGAAAGCTGGCCTATGTATACAGCTCAGGGATCATTAACATTGGCCATTTCTTGTTGATGGAAATGATCATTCATAAATTGAATACCAGCACCCATACTCTCGGGGATGATTTTACATTTCCACAGTCAATTCTGCTTCCTGACATGCAATCTAGTTTAGTTCTGATCCCGCCCCAGTTATCACGTTCCCATACCACTCCAGTTATCATAAGAAGTGAAATCTTCTTTGTGCTTTGGTTTCGTCTTGCCGTGCTGATCCAGTCACTCATGAAATGCAATGGTGATTACTGCAACCTTGATACACCCCGTGTCAAAGGTCAAATGTTTAATGTCTAAACCAGCAAGGGATTATTACATTAATACTACAGCATTAAGATAATTTGATACAAAACGGCGACTGTAATTACCAAACAATTTAATTCCAAACACTGGTCAAGATGGAAAAAACATTCTCACTGTTCAATTATAGATTTATCATTATTACTCTGAAAGCACTCAACATTAATTCCCATTTTTGATGAAGTTAGATTAAAATTCTCATAAAACTTTCATGACCTTTCACTGATTACAATACTTTGAAGGTTTTTGCAGAGCAATTTTCATTTTAATTACCACCTTACATAAAAATTCTCATGAAACTAGGGTTTTTTTTTGCATGATGAAATATCACATGCTTTAGTGCTTGCCGAGAATTCTTTCACATCGACAAGTTGTGTGCAGGCTGAAAATTATTTTGTCCATGGGAGTAAAGGTGTCAGGAAACATTTGTTGTACATCACCCTTGAAATGTAAGGATTTCAAATAATGGAGGATGTTTCGTCCCATCTGCGCCGGCATAATAACATGCCTGTTGTTGGTGAACCTTATCAGCTCCGTAATCCCAGCAAAAAGGCCAAAACCACGGTTCACTGGCCATGTGTATGCCCAGCAAGCCGGCTGTACCACTGGGAGACACGGGTGAGACAGGTCGGACGCAGGAATTAAAAACTCTGTGGTTAACTCATCGAATCGCTGACTGATGAGTCAGGCAGGACTGCTTGGGAAGCAATCGATAGATTCACAACGGTTTCTCATCATCATGTCCCACTACCAACAGCTTTGCAAATCATGAGTTCCGAAAAAGACCGCACTACAGTTTCCTATAAATAATCTGGTCCTGCCACAATAGCCTTGCAAATTAATTGCTCAAATTAACCAAAAATATTTCCTCAATTAATAGCAGGAGATTGCCAATGTGAATTTATTAGAAATTACACTGTTTAGACCACCTGGAATTTCCACAGTGGTAATATTGATCACTCACAGGTCATTTAAAAATCATTCAGAATATCAGTTCCATCAACTTCAGAGAGAATTTGCAGTCAGTATATGATGTCGATTGATCATGGTGGCTAAGGTACAAAAATCAATGTGTGCGCAATAAAGCTGAGAAAAGCCTTTTAAGGTAAAGGGCGACGAATTCGGACGCGCACACGCTTTAGAACGTTTCTGCGCAGATTTAACTCCAGCCTTTCGCAAATGGGTTACTTTGTGGCGCATGTATTTAACATCACCTGTCATTGTTGAAATTGCGCTTTTACCCAATTTTTTGACCCAGTCTCTGAGAAATACATGTGACCTATAACCTTGTCATATTTTGACCCCCTAGGAAGCTGGTTTTTATTCAACATGAGCGAAAAATTCACATTTCTCTCCCATTTACATGGCGCATATTACCCATTCACCTGGAGATATTGTAAAAAGTAGCGTGGTGACACCCTTTTATTAAAAGTGTAAACTAAATGGTATTATGTCAGGATTTTATTCGCCAAGTTTGGTCAAAATGACACCATTCAAAGCGACAGGAAGAAAGTTCGAAAATTATGTAGTGATATAATTTCGATATCGTCATTTTGTAATCGATACTTATGTAAAAATTTCTTTACAAACATCATGAAAACTATACATTCGATAGATATGGATCTTAAGTCTTGGTATTTATCAAAATTAACTCATTTGCTAAGCTTTTTATAATTGCTTTCTTTAGTTTAAGTGAATTATATCATTTTTATTTATTTCTAGCGACGCCATTTTAACGTCCGTTTCCATGGAAACGAGCGTGGTGACCCCCATTTTTTATTTTATTTTTGCACTTGCACAACTTCCAAGAATATTTGTGCAAAGTTTCAAGAAAATGACACCACAACTTAATTTTGACGTAATTCGTAGTACTTCACCTTAAAGTGGATGTTAGTTTCTCAATAACGCTGTTTAAGAATTCATTTAGTCTGCACTTTTTTATGTGATCTCACCGCGTCTTTATTGAAAGCGGTGAAGAGTTGTGGTTTTGAGTGATAGCAGTCATGTTTATCATCTTTTTAAAAAGTGCTGGTGCATCTATGTCAAGGTGTGGTGTTGTACTTTCAGAAAGGTCACACTTGTCCCCCTGGGAGATGTCCCGACAGTCACTGATAACTTCAATCACAGTCGACATTGATTCATGGCATTGTCACCCCTGTTTGTAAATTGGAAAGTCCAGGCCCTCCATAGAGAGCTTTAGAAGATTTGACTAAAATTAATGGTTGATTTCAGGGGTCAGTAGCTATGAAAACTTTGAGTGGTAGTAAGGGAAAAAGGAAAAAGGAAAGACCTGAATGCTCTGTTGTGAAAACATATGGTGATGCTGTGGCTGTGACCAATGATGTAATAAATGTGATACGAAGTTAACCAATTAAATTTCAATATGTACGTAGGCGCCCAAGGTGGGTTGGACTCTTAATTCCACTTTTGATTGGTTTTTAGTGATAAGTGGTTGGCCAATGAGAGGTGTTGATGATTCTATCATGTGTTGTGTTGATTGTGACCCTTCATATATAACTTCCTTGATTGCCAAGTCGTGAGTTAGTTTAGATGTAATGAGAACTATCTATTGTACCATGTCATTGTTAAAATAACAATTTTCAATCACTTCTAATACCGGTATTTAAAAAAATCAAGTTTAATCACTTCAGTGATTTGTGAAGTGAGAGAACAGGAAATAGGCAAGTTTAAGTTCAAAAGAGAAATTTAAAGGTTTTACTTTTCATTTTGTTAACAAAACGTATGCTTGATTAAACCATTGACAGTAGAAGTGACAGTAGAAGTGTTTCTACTGTCTCTCTCAAAACAAATTTCTCAGTATGATTGTGAATGAAAGCTTCGCCAGTTGTCATTGATTCAAATGTTAGGATGTCTTTACATGTAAGTAAGTTAGTGTGATAGAGCTAGAGGTAAACAAATCCATGGAGGATTTGGTGGGTGTAAGACCAGCATGAAGACTCATTCGGTGGTCCTTCAGTTTAGTTTTACAGACTTTACAGACCTGTGTAGATTTATCAAACACGTCAATCAGCTGTGGCATTCTGTTAGATCTGCAGACCAGTAAAATGGCAAGTTCACCACACTCAGGAGAATATTTCAGCTATCTTTTGCCCTGGGAACATTAGATTTTCTAACCCTCGGACAGGTAGGGGTTGAGAAGTGTATGTAAAAGTCTGCAGCTCTATTCCAAGCTGCCCTCCCCCCCAAAAAAACAACAAATCAGTCAGAACTAGAAATCCCTTGGTTGAAGATCTGTTTTATTTTACACCTCATAAATATTCGAAGGCAGAGTCTAACAATTGGAGATTACTGTAGCAAAGGCTAAAAAATGAGACTATCAAAATTGGAACAGAAAGAGCGGCAGTCAGTCAGTCTGGCGTGTAATTAAATGCTACGATGGTGTGCTTATATCATTCACTGTATGCAAAGAGATAGCTGTAGGAAGTTATAGACATCAGAGTGAATTTCCGATTATTTTCCAACATCATGGAGACGTACAGTATCATCCAATCAGAAGCCTGCAATTTGTTTTGGTGACATTCAAGCCCGCGCAGCTACACTTAAATGTTACATGCAATACACAGCCGTTCTGTCTCCAATTTTCACAGAAACAAGGAAAATACGGAAATACTGGATAATTTAACAGAAGCAGTATAGAAAGCGGAAAGGTACATAACATTTCAATCCCAGGAAAAATTACAAGCCGACATAAAGGCTAGAAATGTTGTTGATTACAAAAATTTTGTGAAAAAATGCAAATGATGATAGCTGGTAAATTGTGAAAACAACGTGTATATTCAAAAAATGACCTTCTGCAACATGATTCACTTCTGTATACTTGTTTTACACATTCACATACATATATCCTAGACTAGAAATCTGTGAAAGACGAAAGTGAGATTAAATTCCTTGTGGACAGTAAGGCATTGAAAAGAGCCTGTTCTGTCATTCTAATACTACTTGCACACCGCTGGCCATGAGACATAAACAAGAACATGTGTTTCCTATTTCAATTTTTTTCCCAAAGAGACTGTTGGGGTGTCGACTGATGCTTCCTTTATTCGTTACACGACTGTTGTGAGTGGGCAGTGTGGTCCACGAGTGATGAAAACCTCGTAAATTACCTCTAGTTAATTTCCAATTGTTGAGGTGTTGATCTACTGGTGTTCCTCCACCCACCAAACCTCATCCACCAACACAGGACTGTTCTCCAGTACTGATATGCAGCTGGCTCAGAAGGTGATATCTAATTGGTCAATTGTCACTATTCACAGTAACTTGAGTCTATTGTGTATGATTCAATGATAAGGGTAAGATTAACCCTTTCACCCCCAGTTCCCTGTATACAGGTCCAACTTTACCATAGAAAACAATGGATTTGGGACAAACCATGGTGGTGAAAGGGTTTTAAGCCAGCTTCCGAGATGCTGCACATCAGCCTGTTCTTTGAACTTCACCACATTGACTTCAGCAGTCCCTTGCATTCATAGAACTCCATCCATGGACACTTATATCTACCCTGCGTCGCTTAAATTTGGTTCAGTCCTGCTTTTTACAGTCTGGTTGGACTTCAACATTGGGAAAATGGGTAAAGATTTAGCCACAAGAGGTATTCTCATTTGAAATGTCTGTACTCTTTGAACAGGAATTCTCAGATCATTCAGAAATATGTCATACTGTCCATTAAAACGTGAAATAATTTTAATATGTGAAGGTTAGACAGAGCTTCATATGCCGAATATACTTCTTTTCATTTAAACTTCTTGATTTTAAGACGTTCTCTGAACAAGGATTACATGCAGGCTTGTGATAAATTTACAACAGTTTCCTTGTTTGCAGAGGGAACATGGCACATGAAAAAATGGTAAAATAATATCGTCCAATTAAAGGTAGTTTATGCTTCGAAATGGAAAGATTTAAACTTTAGTTCAAACTTTCCTCAAGCAAACTTTCAATCATTCTTTTTCAAAATCAAGAATAAAAATCGGGGGCTACCATGCAAATTTGGTACTAGAGAAACAAAATTACGCGATATTTACTGATATCTGAAATTCAAACTGGCCACCATCCCGCTATTGGGGAAAATGAAATTCCCGATTGTCACAAAACTGAGCCAGTGAAAACTTTATTTTCTTCATAAGCTTCAAAATGAGCCCCCACTAGTGGTAAGACTAAAGAATATTGTAAAAGTTTGAGAGTCTGAATATCTGTCCCCGAGGCGAATTCTACCTTTAAGCAACCAGCTTCTTGATCTCTTCCAACTTTGAGTGAAAAAAACTGAAATTGGCAGATATCAGTGCAACTTTTCATCTTCAGTTGCTTCTCAAGATCGGCAGTTCTTTCTAACTGGGAAATTTGATATTATCAGTTTAGTGTGCACGTGTGTGTACAGTAGTGTATGTCATATATACGAGTCTACCTGTTCGCCCCCTATTTCCTGTAGAGAGGTCCATATTCACCATTGATAATATTAGGCTAAGGTAAACGGTGGTTGCCAAAGGGTTAAACCTATGCAGGTCCATTTTGCTTACGGTAGCAAGGGCTGCATCTCCTCCAACAACCTCATTCTTTAGTTCCTTTGTAAGCATTGTCATTCAAAAGCCAGTTGCAAATAACTTTTTGATGTTTGACTTTCATGGTTGGCCTACACAGAAAACCTTATCTTATCTAGATTTCAGTGCACTCACCAAAGGACTGCTGCAATGACTTTATAGATTCTTTTAATATTAGTATGAGTAAGTTTATACAGATTACAGGGCCTGCCAGACTTACAAGTTCATGATCTGAGTAATCAAATGTACAATCGGCAGTCATATTTTTTGTTATCATATGTCACAGTTGACTGACCAATCAGTCTCCAAGGTTATTTGAACACACATACTCTCTCTCTTGACAATGCTCTGTAATTCAAAATCAACGACAGACGTTTCCTAGTCATCTAAGTACATGATTGATTATACTAGTAATACTTCGCTACATGGAGATGTATATTTAAATTCATTCGCTAATGACGTATATATACTAATAGCAAATTGTCAAAAAAAACGTAAAATACAAGTAAATGTTGTTGAGCTATGAAACAGTGACATCAATAATATTTGATTCATAGAAAATTCACTAACTCTGTGTCGTTTCTGATCATTAAAGAATGTAATCAACATTTTGTAAATTTCAGTAGGTTAGAATCTGTAAAACGATAGGAGGAACTGATTGATATTGTAACGTGATATAAAAGTACATTGTCAGGGCATAGTGAGAAGACGGTGATTTGTTTCCTTTTCGGTATCCCGATCGGCACTTCTGCAGGTTCCCGACACCATGCACTTAGCGTGGTCCCTTGCTTTTAGCTCCCTGTGGCTGCATGTCAGCGTTGCCAGGAATGCACTTCGGAACCTCTTGTTGAAGACTGTGTACAGTATGGGGTTGATCATGCTGGCCACGTAGCCCAGCCACAGACAAAAGTCCATCAGCAGTGGGGGGAAGTAACAGGACTTACACAGCACGGAGAGAACATTGACAAAGAAGAACGGGGCCCAGCAGATGACGAAGAAGAAAAAGACAAGCCCGAGAACTTTTGTGGCTCTTTGTTCATTGCTGATTGACACAGCACTGGAGCGCGACATGTTTGACATTGTTTTCCTAAGCGAGTGGG
Source organism: Ptychodera flava (assembly GCF_041260155.1). Lineage (NCBI taxonomy): Eukaryota > Metazoa > Hemichordata > Enteropneusta > Ptychoderidae > Ptychodera > Ptychodera flava. The sequence continues at coordinate 10,408,388 of NC_091946.1, forward strand.
ATTTGCCTTGGAGTGGTCCTCTCAGGGAGTTGCTTTTCTTCGGTGAATCTGCGGTTGTGGCGCCCTCTGTGTGAACGCCGTTACCGTTTTGATGTGTTAGTAGCGTCATCGGGAGAGAACTGTTGGTGGGAGACTTTATTGATTTCTTCTGGGCTGGTGAGGTTGTTGCTTTACTATAGCTGTACCTGGTAGTGCCCCCTCCGAAATGACGTCCAAGGCGACTGCCCGATCCCCTCCGAAATGAATACCTGCGAAGCACTGTATGCGACGGTTTGTCGCAGCAAAGCTGGGCTTTTTTTCGTAGTTTGTGCACGGTCAAGCTATAAGTCAGTATAACAATTCCTAGTGGTATAAAGAAGGCAACAATTGATCCATACAGCTTAAAGTAATCATTGGTGAGAGCGCACACCCGATCGTTCAAGACGTTGGTTTCATCAGTCAACCCCAGCGCGATCAGGGGACACGACAGTCCAATACTGATAATCCACACTAATAGAATCTTGACGGCAACTCGGAGAGACGAGTGACGATAATGCGAGACATGCTTTATTGGCGATGAGATGGCCAAGTAGCGGTCCACAGATATCGTACACAGATGCATTATGGATGCTGTGCAACACAGAACGTCGAAGAATGTATACATGTCGCATAGTATAAGTCCATATGGCCAGTGACCTGCAGGAAATAGAGAAAACACAAGAAAGCATAAGAAAAGAACTTTTCTGGAAGTCAGGAAAAGTACAGAAAAAATATAGTTTAAATTTGTTTGTACAGTCTACTAAACTTAAAGCCATGTGTTCTCCTGTCTCTTTTCGCAATTACCACCCCTTCACCAAATTTTGGTATCACCCTATCATTTTATTAAGCTTGAGCTCAATGGATTGAGCTGAAGTTGGAAGTCAAATTCCTAATGTGTTTGTTGCCAGTACACTTGACCATGACGGAATATTTGGCATTGAAATATTTGTTAACTTCCTATATTTAGGAAAACCAGGAATCGCATCGTGAGTGGGAAAAGTAGCTTGGATTAGATCCAGGGATAAATTGAGGGAAGTAAAGCTTCTTGCTGTAAATAGGCAGTAATCGTGTAACCTTCAACCGACCCGCATCAAGGTTTGTAATAATGAGAAGTCGAGATATCACATGAACGTTTAGCACGCATTTGAAGGGCAATTTGATTTTGTAGTCTTTAAAAAAATTGCCAACTCATGTTTCCAAGATTCTTTGGTGACATTTTATGTATCATTCACAACCTCAGTCAGAGACTGTGCATCGTATGAACAATGTGAGCAGCAATACCATGACTGTTCATTGAAATAGCAGTTGTAGTCGGTTACCATTGTTTTCCAATACGTCAGGAATTTTATTACCAAATTTTTGAGCAACCTATCAAAATTAAATGCTCATTATGCCTTTTATGGCAGGCTCTACCATTTCCTTTTTATCTAGCACTTTTGTAACAAGATCCAACCTTTTTCTCTTAGATTTTAGGTCGATTTGATCAACTGCATAAATAGACTTTCAGGAGTGTTAAGTTCATATACAATACTAATGTTACCATTCAAAAACGTTGTGTGACTAAAAGTTTGCCATAATGTAGCAACAATAAAGCATTATTTCCAGATGAGATAACTGTGTTTAATTTGACTAAAAGTATCAGATCATCAAGGTTTTTTTTGTTATTATAAAGCCAGAACAGAATTACTGGAATGGAAATAAAAAACAAAAGTAGAATAGCATTTTGTACATCTCTGACATCTGTCAAAACCTGTCCCCCAGGTTAAACTGCTTTCCTTAAACATGGAATCTGCCAAACTACAAAAGCAGATCAGCAGATGGTAGAGCGTTGGGTTACGTCTATAAATGTTGGATTGTTAAAGGGAAACATAATTCAAGCATTAAACCGCTTTACGTCCATTAATACTTGGTTCTGCTTTGCCCTTGGACTGTAAAAATGGTTGTAAAAGTGTCTTCATATCAAAATGCCATGGTATTTCATGCGATGTGACAGTCTGGAAAGCATAACCTTAAAATCAAACAGGTTCTGTTTTTTTTGCTGTGCAGTCATGCTTTACATTGTTTTGAATGTGGTTTAGCTTGAAGTACCTGAAGAGTTAAACATTGCTATACTTAAGCATGAAATAGTATGTTAACCTTCTGAGTGCTGAAATTTCACCCATCAAAATTTAGTGCAATATTTTGCCAATTATTATGAATTTTTCTGTTATCTTTTTGATAATGTTGGACCTCAATAACAGCACTTTTCATGGGCTACTATTTTTGATCAAAATTTTGGGGAAATCTGAAAAAAAATTGTCTGGCTCTGACAAAAATTGGCTAGGTTATATTTATAAAGGAGACAAAAATTGACTTTAGCATCCAAAGGATTAATATATTCATCGGAAGATTTGATGATCAGAAGATAGTGAGATGAGAAAAATAAAACTTCATGCACATTTTTATCGAACAGTATTTGAAAAGGATCAATCGTGTTGAATACCTAACTAATGTGCTAATAAAGAGTTATAATATTTGAGATATTGGGGTCACAGTTCAAAAAAACCATGATCAAGAAGGACTGGTGTCATAGGTTGACTGATGGTGAGAATCCTTTTCACATCGCAAGGGATGTTTGCTGCTGCGTGGGTTGCATTGATGATCACCATCAGTTTTCTTTATGCCTAATGAACTGGGCTATCTCCTCTAGTGCTGAGTCAATCCGCTGATGCTGCAGTCTCAACGAGCGCTTACGGAGGCATGTTTTACGTTTATTAAAAACACGGCAATTGAAACGAGATTGAGGAAGACAATCAGGAGTTGCAATGGTACTTCACCAACCCGACTTCCAATCAGAATGATTTGCATGGGGAAAGTGATTACCATGGCGATCACAAACCCAAAACTATCGCAATTTTTTTTCACTCGTCTAGTATTTATTCCGATCAGTGACATGAATACCGAGGTCATGGCAATAGGCATCATCAGTTTTGATCTCAGTTGAAATTACAGTTATGGTGGTAATGACATAATAACTTTGGAAGAATCTGATGTAATTGTAGAAGATAAAGAAAGTTTCTGAGAAGATAAACATCTATTCTTCCATAACTGGCTAGTGCTAGACTTAAAACTACAAGGCCATTGTGATGGTCTTCTTCACAGAAATCAGAAGAAGACGATAAAGCGAACAATGTTTAATTATTGCTTGCTCTGAAAAAACATGCTGTCCGTCTATCAAAGATATTTGAAAATACCACAAAAAAGTGGAAGTTATGATGCAATTTTAGTATTTCTAATAATAAAGCCAACAGCATTAGTGCTCTTTGGTAGTGAATTTTCGAAAAATCAGAGTGTTTGATTATGTGAGAAATTTATACTATTAATTTGAAATAATATACATAGTAAATAAAGATATGTAATTCATGACTGGTTTGGTGAGTTTGTTTAAACGCTTTTCTCTCATATTTTCAAGTAATGCTTCATTGCATATCAAACACCTTAATTTCCGCTCTTAATTTTGCCGCACAAATTCCAAAGGCAAATAAGTGCTTGGTTTCGTTTGAAATTATTTTTCTTTATTACAGGAGTGAGTTTAAAATGGCGCAACATGTGCATTTCCAATTAGTAAACTAGCAGAAAAATTTAATTAATTTTGTTAATAGGGTGGAACAGAGTTAGTTTGTATATCGAATTTGTTGCAGTTTTCCTTGAAATTGATAGAGTGTAAATCCTGGTTTTGCCGTCCTGAGTGTTGTGTTGTTTGCTGACATTCAAAGAGCAGTTTTTCAGTCGTCTTTTGGGAAATCAGAGCATAGAGCAAAAATTGATGCCTTGTTGGTCAAAATGCTCCATCATTTTTGTCCAGCAAAAGACACAGATGATACAAGTCAAAACAGTGAAGCGATCAGCAACCATCATTGCCTGGGGCCTCAAAAACAAAATCAAATCCTGCTTCGACTGTACCATCATTTTGGAACAAAGCACGTTTATCATCTCCAAACCTTGAAAGCTTGCTTGTTGCCATGGCGACCATCGCCGCCTCATCATCAATATGTTGTCACATGTTACGTGTGGATACCCCGCTGTGGGCTGATTTCCCAGAACTGATTGTTGGCACTTTCCCTAATCTGGTATGGCTATCAGAAATTTGAAAATCCTCGCTTAACGCAGATTGCCTGCCTTGTCCTCCTGTTTTGTTTCTCTCAGTGGCCAAGGAAATGCTGAAGTTCACTATGCAATCACAGTTCATTAAAGTAGAGAGACTAGCTGGGTGAAGTAGCGGTATTTTGCATTGATTGCTAACTTCCTGTCATGAGCGTTTGCTGATTTCTTTTTGGCTACAGGCAGGAGGGAAAAAAATTTCAACAAACTTACAACAAGTGGTATTTCCATTTTTATTCATTGATCATTTGCAGACCTACCTTCTATAGCTTTTCTAGTTTCCTTTCTGCTCAGCAGATGACAAAAATTCTGATGGGAATTGATACAAAAATACCTCAATTTGAAATGCCTTGACAGCACTTTGTAATTTGTGGATGATAAATTCAGAAAAAGATACCTTTAATAAGTACATGAAGTTCAGGGAAGTTTTTTCTAATATTCTAAAGAGCATTTAAAAGGCAACCATTGTTGCATAATTTACAGGCAACTAATTTATCTATAATACTGTTTGTAATTGGTCGGCCAGTGACTTGGAAAATTATTTGGCCTGATCAAAATTTCACTGTAAAACATCGGTGAAATTCACAGCCTTCAAGAAATAGCGAAAATATTATTCTGTTGAGTTTTTCAAGGATATTCCAGTCAAAACAATCTATGTCTCAAGACTTGCAAAACAGCTTGTCGGAGATTAGTCGAGCTAGAGAAAGATTTTTAGCATTCTTAAAATTAACATTTGGTACTGATTAGCTTCACTCTCTGAAATCAAAGCATGACTTCATGATCAGTACAAGAGGAACTAGTCATCAGAACTATCTCAAAAGATAGAGTTTTCCATAGTGGGGTCCAATTTGTCAAATTGCAAGTTTATACAGTTGCGTCACTGGTAGGGAAACAGATTCTATCTACACCTATGTGCTACTGTGTAAGACGTATAACTCAGAATTTGGGATGAAGTTCCCTGTCAGCCATCACTTTTGTGCTGTCGAATGGCTTGCCAATGGATATTGAGTCGCGGTCTAATGGCATGCGTCTAACAAGCCTTTCTCAATTAATGTCCAAATAAACCCGGACAGACGTAAATCTCACTTTCGTCTGTAATAACTGTGTACGTCAGGCCCATCTACACTCTACTTAATTGGACTTAGAGCGTATTCAAATGGATTTTCTTGGTGTTCACATTGTAGAGGTGCTGCTGAAATGCTCTTTTATTCGAAAGGTTGCGGAGATTATTCACTGTAGATATTGTGTTTAGCTCTGTTCACAGTTGGAAAGTAGAAGTTTCACTGAATGATCATCCGGCTTGAGATCATCAAACCAACAGTAAGCGCAGACAAATCTCTCATTGAAAATTGACAGAAATATTGCCTGTTAAAAGAGACAACACTACTCTCAGACATCTCAAGCCCTTTCTGCTCACTATAGCTTTTTGAAGTTTCTAATCCAGTGTCTAAACACAAAGTTCCTACAACTGCTATACACACATCCATCTCAAAAAAAAATTGTCATTGATGAAGAAAAGCAAGACTGTAAAGTCTCTTCATGTTCTGTCAAGTCCAGAATTGAATTAGCGATGTCTTATTAGGTGATTTGCAAACCATGCAGGAAGGAGTGCGTGGACTTAACTGGGGAATGGCATTTGTATTCTGATGTTGTAGCCATCGTGGAAATCAGTTCATGATTTTCGCATAGATAGTGTGTAACAAGAGAGCTGGGCTTGCCTTTGCAGGCAATTAATGCACTCTGTATGGATGATCTTTTAATCTACAGTAATCACAGAGGCAACTGACTACTGGGAATCGTTTGCTTCTCACTTAATTCTTAAAAGACTCTATATGCTGATTACAAACTCAACACGTCCCAATTCGGCCGCTTCTGAACTCATCCACTATTCATAACAGTGCCAGCCGGTGGTCAAATCTGAGATTTTTTTTTGAAATTCAAATCATCCGGAGTTTGACTTTAATTCTCTCAGATCACAGGCTGTCAATTTGGTTCTTATCACTAGCTGTCGTTGTGAAACTTTAATTGGGCAGTTTGGAAATTTCTTGCTCCCCATTACTAGTTTCTGTTGGCTAGATGTATCAATTAAGCATGTGTAGATGGGTTGTTGCAATTGCCTGGAATATCTTTGACTTGATAATCATTCATTTGTGTGGGAGATGAGTTTCAGGGAAGATATTGAGAAGAGATAACTCTAACAGCAGATTTTTTTTTTGCCTTTCGAAAGAAGGAGAGCCAAAGATTAAAGGAGGGCTGATGCATTTCAGACCTTTCACCAGAAGATGTGGGAAGTAGCAAAAAGGGTGGGTTCAAGAAGAGCATCACATCCGTAATGCCGTTGATTAGCAGTTCTGAAATTGATATGGATGTCTCAGGTAATGATGAGGAATGGTCAATAATATGTGCCAATATGCGTTTCACGTGGTTGAAAAGTCACAACTGTATCAAAGGGTTTCAGCGTCTCACAACACATGCAGTTGAAATCCCTCCCTGAAATAATGGAACCCCTCTCACTGCCAAACTTTTGGTTGCACCCTGCCCTGTTATTTTCGGTGCATGCGCTGATGGGAAATGTGTACAATGAAGTTGCAGGGTGGCAGGATGAAAGTGTACCATTTCTAAGTGAAGCTTGCAATGAGTATAGTATATCCTGATAGAAGCCTAGGGTTAAAGCATACATGCTGTTTCATAGGCGCTGTTTAAAGAAACCGACTTCTGCGTCTTTGTCTGTAATCACACTTTCAGCAGCTGCAGGGTGTGTGTAACTCTACCTGAATCCAAATTCACCATAAAGAGTGTGACAAAACCAGTGCACTGGGTAGCTATGTTTTTATACTCTGTGTAAAACAGACACTACTGCTGCGGGAAGGGGAACTACTCAAAGCAACAAAGCTTTATAATAACTCACTATTCAGACCAAATATTTATTGCAGTGAACTCTTTGTGACATCACTGTTGGGTCAGAAAAACCAGTTTGTGTACTCATTGGCTTGTTCAGAGTGAATTCAAATCGGCACTTATACATTGAAAATATCTGAAATTATTAATAAGAAATAATGCTTTTCAGAGAATGAAAAATGTAGAAGAATAATGTTGATGATACTGATTTATTTTTACCATGCCCCATGGTAACCTAACTGTCCGAACTCTCGGGTTATATTACTCATGGCTGTCACAGTCTTATTACCGACGAAGCTTTCACTGACATTTCATCAGCATTGCTGTTGAATATTTTATTTTTTTCGAGAGGAATGGAGATAAATTAGATTGCGTTGTCAAAATGTCTTGCGTAAAAAGTAATTTAGTTGGAGAATTCAATGTGGTGTGGCTGTGTATTTTCCCACTTGTTTTACCATGACGCTGTTGTTGGCTTGCTTTTAATACTATGCCTTAAAGGTGTATACTGTCTCATTACTGCCTTATCAAACATATTGTTTGCTATCACACACGACGGAACGGTGCCCCTGATTGAAGTTGCCGACCAAGAGATTTATCTTCATAAGGGGTGGACCATTACATTTGCCTAGTAAAGGGGGGTTTGGATGGTAAAAATGGACAGAAACGTGAAATGAACATTTTTCAAAAAACTGTCTGAGCCTCAATGCTTTTGCAAAAATATATTCAGCTGAACTTGAAAAACAGGAATAATGTTGAATTACAGAAAAGAATGTGAACACTCAGTCTATTCCAAAAAAGGTCAAATCTTTTGAAACAGATTTAAAAAAATGTATATTCTCTTTGTGACCATCTCTTCCTATAACCTAATGGAGCACACTGAAGAATACCAAGACATATCTCCTAGGGTAGTTTCAAAGGAAAATGTAATAACGATTCAAAATGCACCTCAACAGGGTTCCCTCATGTGTTAAGTCATTTGTCTTGTCAAGCACTTTATCCAGCTTGCAAATAGCCCAGCTGTGTCACACATCTTTGACTTTAACCCATCCATTCACACACTTGCAATATCTAACAAATGTGCATGAGTTTATCTGAAGACAAATCTAGCAAAATTACTTAGATAGTGCTCTCTCTTTTCAGTGTATCTATTTTATCCAAGGTGAGGAAATTAGCAACAACTTGAGAGGTGATGGTTTGCAACAAAAAATTCATGGTGACAATTTCAATGTTAAATGGATAACATGTATCTATTTTGAGAGTAAAATTGTCTGAAATTGCTAATTTGTAACTCTGTAAAATGTAACTCAGTAGATGTTCAATCGGATTCAAACTCAGAATGTGTGGCACCAAGTCACCTGGCGAAAACATCAGAGTGAAAACCACTTGGCCAAATCCCCACCCTTTGAAACCTTTCAGATGAATATTGCATTATAACAACCCTGAGTGTGAACTTACTAAATTTGTAACAGTGTACAATATAATAAGACACTTTGAAACCTTTCAAATTGATAGGTAACAATTGTGATCCTGAAGTTACTAATTTGTAACAGTGTATAATAAAACTAGATACTTTGAAACCTTTCAAATTGATATTATGTGACAATTCTTAGCATGAAATTGCTAATTTGTAACAGTGTATAATATACTTTGAAACCTTTCAAATGGATATGTAACAATTGTTAGCCTGGAGTTACCTATTTTAACAGTGAATAATAAAAATAGATACTTTGAAACATTTCAAATGGATATTATGTAACATTCTGAGCAAGAAGTTGCTAATTTGTAACAGATATAATATAATAAGATACTTTGAAACCTTTCAAATGGATATGTAACAATTTGAGTCTGAAGTCACTAATTTGTAACATTGTATCATTAAAAATAAATCTTTTGAAACCTTTCAAATGGATAGTGTGTACAATTGTAAGTGTGAAGTTGCTAATTTGTAACAGCATAAGTAGATATTCTGAAACCATTGACACTGATTAAATGCTTTATGTACATGTAAGTGTTATGACCTGGATAATCACAAAAAACATATTTTCTAACATGTTACAAGTAACACACCATGACTTGTGATGTCATCATTTTGTAACTTTGACAGTGAACATTGTGCTACTTTACAGCTATGAACTGTAGTAGAGAAAGATAATATTAGAAATCACACTGTGAGTTTAAATGCCTCTTAACACTTCTAAGATCGTATGCTCAGTTGATTGTGCAAAGATGTGAACTCTGTATGAACCAACCAGAGAGCACCGATCTTGGCACATACTCTATTAAAAGTATCCACTCAGAAATTTAATATTGGTCAGCCAGCTGGGCTTTGATCTTATCCTCTGCAGATCATTAATAAATCAATAAAAAGACCCGCTCAGAAATGGAGGCATCCCTGATAGCCATCTGAAATTGTACCAAAGTAATGGAGTTTTACCCATCATTATGCATTGACTGTCAAGTTATCTGTGAGTGTGTGCACAACTTTAATACTCAGGATATTTTTGATTTCAACAAAACCCTTTTAAGAGGCACCGGTGAATTTGCAAGGTTTTATGAAAATCCTGTCGAGAAGTATGGAATGATTTTTCCAAAGTCAAATCAAGTATTTTTTTGCCATTTATTGTGTCACTTGAATGAATTTTAGTTTTCAAATAGTGGCATATATATTTCTGCTCCATGGGGCTTCCTGCATCATATTCAAGCTGAGCTTTTCAAAACACTGTCATTTGAATCATTGTGATATTAGGACCTGTAAGGCCATGAAGAATTTAGTTTGTGAAACTTAATTCTTCGATGTCTTAGGAAATCCAAAATTTTACGGTTTTCCATCTTTCACATATTATTTCATTATTGTTATGTGTGAAACGGCCTAGACCTCACAGTGTAATCCTATCATAGATCAAACTGCAGTTGCCAGATAAAAACGATAACAAAAGAGCTATTACATGGTGTGTGATAAAATGCACATACAGGATATGAAAAGGGTCAAGGCATGCCACAGAAAGCGTCCTGTGATTTTGAAATCTGTGGCTGGGGGCGTGAGATACTCATCTACTTCGGCTATCTCTAAGTCATGGCACTGCCAGTGGCACAGTATTCACACGAATAGTTCCCTATAGCCCGGAAGAAGTGGGACATCTGATTCATCGGCTACCTCTGCTGTCAGAATTTATATTGTGCTACTGAACTCAGTGGCACAGCACTAGCTGCTTTGCCCCTACATCTCCAAAGTGTGCATGTGTTTTTGTGTTTCCGCCCAATGTCTGAAATCCTGGAGAATGGATAGTACAGGAGATATTGAATATATATTTCCTGATGGTTCTTTGCTTAGAAAATACAGAAGTATCAGTCATGTTTTCCCTGAATGGCAGAAGCAACAATGCTCATTGAGTTTGTTCTGTCCATTCCGAGAGGGGGTGCAGACATCACTACGGATTAACTATGCAGTCCTCTTTGGTAAAAAATGTGATGAAGTGTGTGTCAAGGGTTGGTAAGAATACAAGTTGATTTTGCATTGCCCTCCTATTAAAGGTGAGAGTATACCAGGACTGAACTTGTATCATCTAGCATTCTTGCCATCATGGGAAATCAAAGATTTTTGCTAAGTAGTGGCATTATTGTATGGATTACTTCCATGTTGTCAACTCCCTTTAGTACCGCACGGTGATTGGGAATAATGCCAAACAGCTTTTCTGAATTGCGACTCTATTTACATTTACACTCATTTCAATCATGTGTAAGTGTCAAAAAAAAAAAAAAAAAAAAAATGAAAGCATGCTCTTCTGGGAGTCAGATAGCAAGCATACATTCTGCCTGATCTAGGATGAAATCGGATCTATACCAGAACACTTCATTGTTATTTCAGAAATTTCTAAATATTGAAAAAAAAAGACAAACTGGGCATGGTGGTAATATTACGCAGTGCTTTCATAAGTACTGCAGGCAAAGATTATTGCGCCTTGGAAGGGTAAATTTGCAAAGCATTTCAACCAGTAATCACAGGTCCATTCTTTAGATTAATATTGACATAGAAATGGTATCTATATCTCATATACTAAGTCTGGTGAAAAAGACTCTCTACCGAACATTTCTTGAGTGAAGAAACTGTTCCAAAAGTACAGTGTCTCTATATACTGGCCATCTGATCAGTAAACTCTGAAGTAACATAAAAACAAGTCAATTCTGCAAAGCCTACATGTAATAGTGTAAATCGCAGTTTCTGTTTAAAGTCCCTGCCAGATATTCATAATTCCACTTTCAGACTAGCTCATTCTTTCACTGTAGAAATCCTAAACTCCCCTGAGAGTGTGCATTTTTACTCTACGCATTCACTTGGTCCCGAGGGAGTGCCCGTTCTGAATATTTACTCCCCGTATTACAGCGCGATTGAAATGAAATCAGACAAAATATTGAAATGTGGAATTCCAATTAAGAAAAGATTGTTTGATAATGGCTTACAAATCATCGCTAATACCAGTTTCAATTCAGTATTTTACCTGCGAGTAATTAAGGGAATTGTGCAGAATGATGAGCACAATCAAAGTAGACAAGTTACACATATGGTTAATTTTCATATCAATCCACAATCCGTAATAGACTTTTGAGTATCACGCTAAATTGACCACATGATATATTAAAGGGGTATTGTTTTTGAGATGAGAGCCACGTCGTTGAACGCCAGTGATATTAAATCCATTAAAATGAAACTACAGGGGCTGGAAACAGGCGGGAATCGTTGTCTGCCAACTCAGCTCAGTGCACTGCATTCTGGGAGTTATTGACATTCAGACAAGATAGCACTTTTTTTCTTCACTACAAGTAAAAGGGAAACAAGAAAGTAAAGGGAAACAGGAATGTGTGTAGAGGGGAAAAAAAAATAAAAAGCAATGGACTTACCAGCAAACTCCACGATGATTCCAAACGGCATAACAAGCAAGGACACCATGAGATCGGCAACGGCCAGCGACATCAAAAAGTAATTAGTAATACTCTGGAGTTTTTTATCCGTCATAATAGCCAAACACACCAATACATTGCCCATTACTGTGCATAAGATCACAATCACTAGGAATAATGCGGGCCAGTTGTTCTCCGATTCTGACAGAGGCGCATCGTCAATGCTCGTGTTAGTCTCATTACCGCCGACTGATGTAAAATCCATGTTTACAGTAACCGTGACAATTCCATAAGCCCGGCTGGAGTCTCTATCCATGAGGGCCGAGGTCACATTTGTGGTCATCATACTATGACTAGTGGTTTCTGCGATTATATCCATGTTTGAGCTTGGCGCTGTGGTTTACCGTATTCTTGGCAGGATAATTATATGCAAAGTTCAAGAGGACCGGTTATTTTCCGCTCAATTGGTGTTTAGCCTACGCTTCAAACTTCTCCAGAGGCAGTGTGTATGATAGGGTGAGCAACCTGCATGTGATTATGGTTGCCAAGACGTCGTGCTTGATAACACACAAATCCCGGAACTGAAATTCATCAAATTCCTAGCACACTGTGTAACAAAATGTGCAAAACTAGATCCAATCTTTTGAACAACATAAACAGTTGATAAATTCTATCTCCTATGTTCTCCTATGTATATTTTCAACCACTTTCAATAATCGAGTGCTCTGGCCTCTTTTTGCTTCTCTGCCAACCACTTTGGCTATCACAGTGTGACAAATTTCCCTTTCCAGCAAGGTTTCCAATTAGCAACAAATCGCAAACAGAGAACTTGAATTTGCAGCTACAGCGTAGAATGTAGCATTTATCAGGAGTTGAATACAAAGGTTCCAATCATCCAGTGGCCTTACATCTCATGCCTGTGGCAATTTTCCAAAACAATACATGCAGAAGTTATTTAGGAGACCACTCTATACACACACAGCTGACTTTGTGGTAACACGTTTGATCACAGTGTGCGAATTTATCTCATTTGGTCACACTGTGTATATCAGAATCACACTCGGAATCAGCAGCAGTCGTGATTTTCACTACTGTGGATATCTGTCTCTCTTGCCGTCACTGACATCAAATCTTTCCAGCGGCTTGATAAATGAATATTCAACACACGGCAATCGAAGAAATCACGTAATTCTCCAATCGACTTTACAAATTATAAAACAGGTTGAGAATCCAGGTTTGATGCAATAGCAGGGTCCCACTCTTGTCAGTCGTCAGAACTTTTTTGTTCCAATTGAAACCGTTATCAAGATCTGGAATATCCGGTTTGCTAATGGTTTTCAGATGAGAGGTCTATATCAGTCCTATTACCAAATGAGCTGAAATCCCACTGAATTCTCATCCCAATCTTCATTCCAAGAAGGCTGTTCCCGTCTCACTCATCAGTATTCCCCGCACCAAGGATTTGTCCATCTCTGTCACATGAAAAGATATTCCCAGATTCACACAACTTCCGGAGATACACATTCCAGGAGTATACGACTTCCTGTGTGATGCCGTCTCCTATCTTAGTCTCGGTCTTCTTTTTTTGGCAGAGTCTTGTCAACTTTTATATCTGTTCCTCCATCAGCAGCAAAGTGAAAACAGTTAGATAACAGTTCTTCTAACTGGGTTGTACCAGAGTAGGACAAGTTTTAATGCTGTTTGTCGGCTTGAACATGTAACTATTTGTGTAACATGTATTAGCACCAGCTGGTCTTACCCTTGTTATCTCCACAGCTCAGAGACCATTCAGTTGTCCTCAAATGACCTGTCAGAGGCGACACACGTGTGACCTGCGGGGAGAAAGTCAAGATATTGAGATTGGTTTGATGGCCAGCTATCATGAAGTGCTGCAGTTGTTGGAGGCGGCATCACCAGCCACATCAAACGCTGTGATATCATTGCGACCCCCCAGTGTAATCAATTTTGTATGTTGCAATCCCACAAACCGTCCACCTCACTCACTCAACTCTCACTTGGGGACAACTCTATGCCACTGCAATAAAAAGATGTTAGCTCATTCTGTCAGTAGCCAAGGAACACATGCTCGGATCTTTCAAAAAATAAGTCTTGAAAGATTTTCTGTGCAAAGTTGAGGCGGCAGATTCCTTCATAATATCAGAAAATATGTGACTAAAACCTCTCTGAACTGATTTTCAATGATCACTCAGGTGGTTAAAGTTGATATGTCAAATCTGTCATATTTATCCTCCATGAGGCTTTGCCTCTCAAATACTTCAGATTTTAAACCTTCTTGTTTGATGAACGTCTGACGCGGAAAGAACAGAGAGATATGACTGTGCCGGTATGGTTGGTTTTTGCTGATCGCATCTGACCGTATCTCACAGGACCATAAAAGTGAAGACATTTCAAAAACAAACACCGAGAAACCATAAAAAGTGCCATTCCTAACATTTTAACCACGGTGTTTTCAAAAAGTACATATGGAAAACATTCAACTGAAGTATGCAGAAACATTTCAGAGTGATCTCTCTTGATCTTGTGTTTGCAGACTTTTTTCTGTCTATGGTAGAGGAATAGGCCGATGAACCAGTCACTTAACTTTCCAATAAGTTGTAAAACGGCCACAATTTCCATTCCGTGAGTTTTTACGGGGCTTTATCTGCTAAGTGTCGCACGGCATTATTTGTCTTACATAATGGAGCAGGGAAGTTACATTAAAATGGAACAGAAAGGTAAGCACGGATGATGATGTTTAGAGCTTTTGGGCTTTCCGCTTAACCGGGATGTTTTGCAGTGTATTTTTAAGCGGTGCAAAACGATTAGTGTCCTTTGCAGTGAAACAGAGCATAGAATGGTCATCCCAACTTAGAGCCGTGAGTTCCAGGCATTCAAACCTACTCTCACGCATGCAAAACCCATACCAAAAATACATCCATGTATTCTCTCACAAATTTTTTAGGTCAAAATTTTGATATGATCAGATAAATTTGATTGGCCTTAGGATGAAAAGAAATAGCTTTGATGTATTCTAGGGGGAAGAATAACAATTTAGGTAAAGAATTACCGTGCATATATTTCAAGTATTTAATATCGACATGCATGGGTGCTCACTCACTGATTAATAGTGAAACAGCAATTTTCAGGAGACTCATTTATACAACCAGCAATAGCAAAAATTGCACTTCAGAATGTAAGTTAACAAGTCTTAGAAACTGAAATCACAACCAGTCCTTGCCGAAGAGCATTTCTTTCATTAGAAAAAACCCAGCTGGCATATTGTCTGGCACGAAGATTCAACTTTAATACATATTTTCTGAAAGACTGACAATTTTGTTGTCATTTTTTATTTAATTTGTCATTTTTGTGCCGCTTTAAGCAGCCATGCCACATGCTGTTGGGAATATTTTTGGCAGAATTTATGCATTGGGTGTAATGAATTATCAGTTATTGGTTGGGAATGTCAAGCAGTTCCATTGAAATTCTAGAGCTGTAGTAACAATCCTTGCTCATTCTTGTGATGAGCTGGCCAAGGAAATTTGCTGTGAATGAACGTATATTTACTTGGCTGTGGAGTGTATCAGCTTTGTAAGAGTCTGTTAACTAGATTGAAGATTGGTTTCATCATGCGTAACCTACAAATTATGTTCAATATAGGGGCAGTACCCCAGTCCTGTTAATTTCTTGTTAGCTGATTGCCAACATTACTGTGACATCGTTAGTGAAGGAAATTGCTCAGTCTAGCCAAATTGCCAGTGTAACACATTCTATTATTGCCATCTTTGATTTGTCTGGAATGAAATACGATTTGTACATAGATGTTTTGCCGTTTAACCTTGGCAGTTTCGTAGCCGGCTGTCTTTGCTACGTGGCGGCTATCAAGTTTATAAGAATTAATGGCGTTCAATTTACGAGGCTGTTACTTGCATGGCAGTTACCATGGAGACAACCAAGGTTCTTGTTGTAGAATGTGACAAGTCTACCCAAAATTTTGATACTTATTTTTAGATCTGTAAGTTTCCTCACCTTTTGACATAAAAGTCAGTCTTTGCAAATCAGCATTTTCAAAGAAAACAGTAGATTTGAGGTCTATCGTCAGAATCTATCAATGACAAATTGAAGTAGGCCTTTTGATCACAATAGGAAAAAAGTATTCGTGTGGTATATAAAAGCTGATCAAGATATCTCTAAAAAATCAAGACTGTATTGCGTACATCGTGTAATGTAAAATAGTGGTAATGCTTTGTGTAATTGTATGAAATTACGCCATGTTGAAATGAGAACATATCACAGAGTCTGTGCATATTTGAAAGTGTGCTCTCTGATCGTCAACAATGGAATGACAATGATATGAAGAACAGGAGCATGTTTTGACACAGAGTTAATAACAGTATTTGCCAATTTTCAAAGCTTTTAACACACTGTGTATTTTGTGTATGATTTATATTGATACCTGTTTTCAAAAAGTGTAAAAATGGGTGTGAATTAACACACAGGGAGTACCATAAAATTTTTGCACATGATTTTATTTTTGAAGTTAATTCACAGCATATCAGGGCTCTCCTACAATCAACCATATTATTTTTTTTTCATTGATCAGTGAACTTCAAGCTTACTCTGTGTACATATTTTGTTCAAACAATTTGTGTCAGCATAGTCTATATGATATTGACACTATGTCACATGTATTACAGTTTTTCCACTCACTCAACTCTCATTGGCTTAGAGAGTGCAGGTCACATGACACATGCTGCCCAATTAGAACACATACTGAATGGCATGTTTAAATTGCTTTTTACTATGGTGTCGAGGTGATTCTCAGTACGGGCTGCCGACTTTGACGATGATAAACTCAGCTTCATTACACCGACTCAACCAATAGTCATAAAAGCTGGGGTTACTTTTAATAAATAGCAATCTAGCATAAAGTGATCTGCTTAAGGCCACAATCCAGTCTTTTTTTTATCAATTTCTTGATTATTGCCATTGTCACCGGCATGGACAGGGAAAAGGATTGCGTTTTTATCTCACCGATGCACTGACAGAAATAAGGGCCGACATGAAATAAGAAGTAAATGAGGTGCCAGTCTTCATAGCGGGTCAGAGCCACTCATTTCCTGCATTTTTTATGAGATAATACTCTGATTGCTGACAATTCTCTTAAAAATCTCTTAACAGTAATACAGTTTGATCTAGCAATCAGTCAGCGTGTCAACCTGGCATACATAAGCAATCTCGTCCACACGATTAGGTTCTAGGGGTTGGCGTGTGGGCATGTCACCGTGTTCCTACCTCCGATCCAATCCCCTGGGGATCATTTAAAAGCTATATTGAAATTCCAGCTCTGCTGAATAGCTTTTTAGGCCTGCAGGATGTATTTTTTAGGAAATTGGATATTTCTGCCACGACGTCTTCGGCCACGCGTTTCAATTTGTTTCAGGTTCAAGCTTATTAAATATTGGGCAAGGTTCACTTTCATTACCGAGGCCGCATGTTATTGAGCAATTTGGTGCATTCCTTTCCCGACTTTTACAACCTTAGTAATTCTTCTTTAAGAGGTTGGCACTTTGAAAAACCCACACAGTTATCAACACTTTGTCTGCACCTGCCTTCATGTCTACACATTTGTTAATAATGCCTTTTTTTTACAAAAGTCTTTTAAAATCGACATCTTGGCAAACACTTTCAGATTCTCAACAGAAGCGTTACAACTGATGCCAGTTCCTATCACCATTTGGTTTGTCTAGCTACCACATGTGTCAGCAGAGACTACATTCAGCAATCATTGAAAAAAGCATTTGCGACATTCCTGCGTTATCCTTGACAACCGCCCGGAGGTCATTGGTCACGGCCCTGTCTGAAAAATTCAGATCTCTCTTCCGAATCAGTGCTGACAGAAAATGCTTCGCGTGTGATCCTTTGCTATCTGGACTGTTTTGTGGATTCACTGAACACTGTGAAAGAAATCACAGCCTCATAAACTCAATGCAACGCCGGGTTACTCCAGATTGAAGTCACCTGGGGCTGTAGTCTGATGAGAAAGAAAGAAAGTGAAGGAAAATTTGCAAAGGCGAATGTAAAGGTGTGCCAACAGCCTTCTGTTCCCAAATTAAGTTTTACGTCAATACATTGTGTAAGTCTTTCCAACTTCTTGATTTACTGTTGAAAATAATTGCTTCAGTGGAAAATAAAACAGTCAGAATGGAGGCACCTTAATATAAATGCTCTGATGAGAAACTGGTTTGCTGAACTTCAAGTGAACCTCATGACCTGAAATCTCCTTCCAAAGGGCTAAAAAAGTAACTTTTTGAGGATTGAGTATAATCCTTATACATAAGGCATTAGACATTTAACTTTTTTTGACAAAAGAAGAGATTTTAGAAGTGAAGAAACTTGTTTCCCCATTGGCAATATTGACCTTTCTGTATGAGCACAATCTAGTGGCTGGGTCTCACTCACAGCGGCGGTATTGACTTAAATGCTGTATTGAAGATCACAATAGTTTGTTAAGGAATCTCTGAATGCTCTAATTGCACTCCATTGACCAAACGCCCACAGCTCCTCTAACCACGCACGCAAGTAGATGGGCCTTGAAACACAACAAACTTTTGTTGAATTTGCCAACTGGTGTATGCCTTTCACTGGAAATAGTACTCTTCGGCTGACCTAGAAGCTGTCTAATTACTGCCCTATTTGGTGAATTATGGCACTTTACCAGTGACATCTTGCTGTGGACACGCACACCCTTCTCAATTTACGTCAATCATTTATGGAGCAGAAACTATTAGAGTTTCTGATTCACCATTGTGTGGACACGCAAATTACTGCCTATAAGGACAATAGGCCACCACTAATTACTATCTGATAATGGAGTATCTTCTCCCAAAATATTGGAAAGATATTTGTAATTCAGTGGACATAGATATCACCATCTATGTGTAACATTGTTGTCCAAAGTTGCAGAGTTGAGATAGAGAGTTTAAAAAAACTTCATTGATAGAGTTCATACATTGTCATTCTGTACCAGTCTCAGGTTGTTTTCATATATTCACTCCATTGACAGCAGTGAAAGAAGAAACTGGTGTGTGTCTTGAGGGGGAGGGGGGGGGGTGATAAAACAGTTTTACCTTGAAGGGAAACAAGTAACAAACAAACAAAAAAGGTTGGCTGGACGACAGAGATGATGTACAAGGTATTTGTCATGTATTTGTGAGGGTCTTTCCTTTCATTACCGTTCGTGAGGGTCTTTCCTTTCATTACCGTTAATCTGACCCTCTGGATGAACCACGCAATTTACGTCATTGGAGGGTTAGTCCCTTGTTTCAAGTTTGTCAAAACTGAGAAAACTACCAAAAACAAGGAAGTCAACAAGTTAGGCAAGACCAAGGCTTATTTGCTATATTATTCACCGTACCTTTACCAATAGCTGATGTGTTAGTTTTCAAAAAGAACTTCAAACCACTTAGGAGTTCATTGCACTGTATAAATCACCAGCATGCAGCTCTGTTATAGCGACAGACTGACAATGAATGCTACCACTGAACTTGAAGTAGAAATCGTAAAATTGTCAGAGAGGCTTGGACCTTGCTTTTTGCCCGTCAATGGTGCAGCCAGTGATCTGAAACTTCCCATTGACTCTCTGAAGGATGATCTGATGTAAACATTTACAAGTGGGACACAAGTCCTGGAGAAATTTTTGTAGAGAGGAAACTGATGGCAAAGTCTGAAGAGAGGGAAACTGTAATGAAAACTGTGTGAAACACTGGGAAAACGTCACTCAGGTGTTCTTGCTTGTGTTGTGAACCTCTCTATGGTGGAGACAGGCATGCTTATGGCAGAACGGTTAGGGTTTACGGTTATACCGAAGTGGCATCACCAATCTTAAAATGAAACAACATTGATGAAAGAAATACATGTTTGTGTGTGTGTGTGTGTGTGTGTGTGTGTGTGTGTGTGTGTGTGTGGAGAAAACTAGAAAAAATACCTTTCAAGTTTGCCTCACAGCCGTCAGAGGTTGACCTGTTTTTTGCAACGCGTGCTTCTCTGATTTGGATCATACGTAGAGTTTCCAGTGGGAAAAAAAGGATTTGTACAACAAGCCCAGCCTCGTTTAATTGTAGCCCATGGGTACACTTAAGCAAAGACTTTCTCCATTGTGAAGGTGATCCTCACAATGAGAAGTGGGAACTTTTTGTAAAGGAAAACAGTAGTAAACAACAATGTATATTTTTCTCAAGAATAACACATTTTACTTAGACTTCATCAACTCACTTACATATAGTGATTCAACGTAATCTGTTTCAATAACCTTCACAGATATAAATATTCCAAAGCTTTCAATTCTAATTGCAATTCAAAATCTTTGAAATTTGCACCGTGAAATCTTAGTTGTTCTGAGTGAGCAGGAGAAAGCATATTGTAAATGGCAGCAAGGTTTGAGAAATTGACAATAGAAAGTGTGAGAAATTGACAATGTATCATAACCATTACGATAATTGGCTTTATCTCCCATTGTGATGTGTACAAAACCTGTATTTATGAATGTGAAGTAGAAAAACACAGCTTGTGGCAAGAATTTGAATGCAGAAAAGATATTGTTGTACCACAAAACTATCTGTACAATACTGACTATGGGTTGAACAATCTGCTGCTCTGTTACCGAACGGACTCAACTTTTTCAGAAAACCACTGTAATAACACTCATAGTCAAACATGGTAACATGATGTCATTACACCTTGAAGGAAATTTCATTTGAAGGAAAGATGCCCAGAGGTCTTCTCACTAGACTTTAAAGCTCAATAAGACTGTTGGAAATTCCTGTAACATCCATTGCGATGCTGGGGGGAAATGTGAAATGTAAAACAGGAATTTTTTCTGATTCTATGACAAAATGCCCTCTGGCAGTCATGTACTTTGAAGAAATACACACTGATGATGGCCGTGAAAATCCTTGTTTGTTTCAAAATCCGGATAAATCGTCACACAGATGTTACGTGTCATATTCGTTGACGTGGGCCAACATTCCTGTCGCTTGCATTTCTTGAAAATTTGAACAAATGACCAATTTGTTCGTGATATCGCTGTTGATGACTAATTTGTATCGATATTTTTTTCAAGAACGCCCTACCGAGTGCCATTACGGTCAGCTGTGATGAAAAACTATTAAGAGCTGACTTGCTGGTAGGTTCCATTAGTCTTCAAACAGGGATGTATGCTTTTCAGATTTGGGTTTAAAAGAAAGTAAAACCACATTGTAAAGTCCTCTGACTCCAAGTAAGTCCAACTTTATAAACCAGCAAGATGTGTCGGGTTGTACAAAGGCTGGGTGTTGACTCAGTGGCTTTTGATATTTTCGAGACTACTGTACTCAGACAGCAGTACAGCGAACTGATTATCGGAAGACTTCAAAACTTTCAGCTTTTGAAAATATTTGACCAGAAGCATATTAGCAAAAGAGATAATCACAGTGGGCTGAAACTTTGATGTTGGCATGCAAACAAAAACAGAAAAGGTCTTGTCGACTGTGACAAGAACTTTAAATGATCACAGAAACGCTAGTTTGATATCACTGGGGAGTTTGGCCAGGAGACCTTATCAAAGCCGCGCTCACTGGAGAAAACCGCTCACTGGAACAAACACAACGTAAACGCAGACAAAGCCTAATGAACCACCAACAAAACACAGTCGCCTCAAAACTCGAGGCATGATGCCAGCTTCTTAAATTAGTCAGACTCCACTAGTTACCAGAAAACACCCACTGTAATCATTGTTTTCCTTGAAACTTTACCCAGTTCTGATTCCCCCCCTCTCACAAAACTATCAATATTAGTTTAGGTCACTTTAATTGAAAAATACTATTCACAAACCAGGTTAATGTACCCTGTGGGGACACTGTATTTCCGGACAAATCAAAACTTCAAGGGACAAGAAGAAGAAAGGTAGTCCTTTTTCCTGAACAATAATAATAAGTTACAAACATTGTGTTTACCTCATGAATTTCCTGTTATTTCCTTCAAGCCTTCCTGTGAAAAAAAGGACACCCTTCTAGGGATGGACTAACAGTGGGGGTGAAATCTTGCAAAGTGAATATTTAACATTTTTTTAGACTTGTTGATTGCAATGCGTCACTTTAAAAATATTAAGTAAAAACATGAATTGAAAGTTATGAAAAGGTGTCGAATTTGGGAGAAAAAGTCAATGCTTTGCCCTTTTCAAACACAAAATGTGTCAAAATATTTGAAGTGAAAGGAAAAAAAAATTGTTGTTCTGAAAAACTTCCACAGAAATTTAACTGCACATGCCTAAGCTGTGGTTTCTATTGTGCATAGAATACGACAGTTGACAATGACTGTCAGTAGGGGAGAAAAACCAGAAGGCACTGGATCTAACCAAAGATGAGCTAATGTGTTTCCTATTCTACAAGGCCGTAAAACTGACTAGAGTACAGCAGTGTCTGTTTGACACATCGTAGAACCTGAATTCTGGTTAACTAGATCACTAGCCAAATTCGTTATCTTCAAATTCTGTGCAGGTACAAGTTGTATAAGCTATGTGTTGACTTGGATGTGAAAAAAAATCATGGATGGTTCCGTACCGATATTGACAGACACTGAGCTGTCTGGTTTCACAGCTGTTCTAATTTACCTCCAGTCATGGGACAGATTCAGTAATGGACTCCATCCATATCATCATTGCCTGATACCTTGAGCAAATTCTTTTCTGCATGTTTTGTGCCTTCATTCGTTACCACTGAGAGAAGTTGAAAGTTTCAAGAACCATGACAACAAACTCGCATGAATACTTCTGTTCATAAAAAATATCTATACCGCATAGATTTCATGATAAAAAGATTTGATCATCTGTGCCGAAATACCAAGGATATCAGTTTAAATCATTAAGAGCGATTGCACAACATGGAGTGGACGATCTCTCAAGGGATTCTAGGATGCTTAATGAGAAAATGAGAGAAGGAAAAAACATCAGTTAAAGTGCTAAACATACCTCATCTGTGTTGATTCTACGTTCACATTGTGTAATTGTAACCCCAGTGCACACCAGACCATGGGGAAGGTAAACACTGTGTCACTGTGAGGGTGCAGCCTGCAAAGCATTGAGGATATCCTCAGGGGACGGACTTACACAGATTGTAAACCGCCGAAAGGGGAAAAATAGAATTCCACCTTTCATACATGCATGTGTGTACCACGAACTGGTGGCGGGGGTTTTGCTGAAGTAGGGGTATATGCAAGGCACGGTACACGTGGTGTTTACGTCTTGCGGCTGGCAGGGCGGTAAACTACAGCAGATCATAACAACTTTGGCCCAAACCAGTGGCTAGGTGATAGTCACTATGTTTACAGTGCAATTTGGGATGAACAGTTCGAAGATACTGTGCATTTCAAAAAGGGACAGAAGCTGTAACTTTTGATAATATTTTTCTTTTAGAAAACAAAATATATTTCTCCCCTGGCCGCCTTCTCTATCAAGCACATGTATGTTGAAATGCAAAGGCATTTTGTCTTGCCAATTCACAGCACACAGTCAGTGTGCAATATGCAGTGCTTCAAAATTGAATTCTAGTTTGGACTGAAATTCAGTCTCTATGATAACATTTAGACATCACACACGTACTTGCTGCTTCTACACACTGAATACTATTAAAGTATTTCAACTTTGTGAGCAGAACAAGAGACTCCAAATTTTGCAAACAAAACACAAATAAAGGATAACGCCTCAAAAATGAGGGCAAATAGAGTTTTAAACATCAAGGATACTTTGTTAGCAGTTCTGATACAATATTAAAACCATAAGAGATATTTCTGTTGATTATCCCCCCCCAAAAAATTCAAAAAAAGGAAGACAGAATCCATCAGTCGGGATCCAGTATCGCTAAATTACCTTGAGTAGCCTGGATACATTGCACATAGTGCTGTCATTTACCATCTCATATCCATTATCACATATTTTGCTGGGGCTAATTCTTTTACTACTCAATCACTGACATTGCTGTCAGGTGCCTGCTGGCTTAAAACACAGACCGTTCTCCTATTCCCGACGTACGTAAACTTTCACTTTTCTCCCCCTCAAGATGTCACGGGGTCATGGTTTTCGGAAAGTGTCTTCAATCCGGAAGAAGCTTCTTACCTTCCTTTTTATGAGCAAAATAAGTGACAGAAGCACTATTTTGTGCAGACACTGGATAAATAAATATAATGTCTCCCGTAAAAACTGAAAAGTGGTCACAGGATTATGGTTACTTGAAGATCATGGCTGGCCTTAAGTATCTAGTGTCGGTCCTTGGAATGTTACGACCTATCTGGTGGTGTTAATTTTCCTGCTATTAAACAGGAAATTATCTTTTTAACTTTTACAAATTTTTTTTGCCCTTCAAATTCAGTGGATATGAAGTGGTATTGGTTGAACAGGGGTGCAGTGATCAGATACAATGCCCAGGAGGTGACAGCTTTTAATTGATACAGCATATTATAGAGCTTTTTGTTATTTGGGTAAAGATGAAATATTATTGCTCGTAAATTTTTTGGTGGAAGAATGTGGTCATTTCTAAAGGTTTAAGGGTGACATTGATTTTAGAAAGATAGTGTCACAATATTTCATATCAAAGTTTTGAAACATTAATGTGATTTTCGAAGTCAAAATAGTCAAATATTCATGAAATAATAGCTGTCTAATATTCTGAAAACCCTAAAATGGGAGATGAATTCTGTGTAATACATCTTGTTACAACAGTACAGAATAATGAAATACAGTTCCTCTGCTAGCACTGACTGTAGTACTATATATAGTCTTTCTGGACATGCTCAGCTACAGACAATCAATACGTGAAAACATCGCACAGAAAGAAAAGAAAAGTGAAATACCTGTTTTAAGCGCAAGGAATTTGCTGTGTGTACAAAATAATAGACCATGCTACCCCTAATCCTGTCAGAGTATCAATATCAAGTAAGGCATAGTGATCTTAGGGTTTGACTCGGGTTTTTTTTTGCCTCCCACAAAAATTTCTACTTTACATTTCCCTTTCAATTGCCGTCTTTCATCATAGGTGTATCTGATTAAGTGTGCACTTTCAGCGTGATGCTTTTTCATTGGTCAGTTCCAAGCGGGAAGTCCACTGGGTGCTGATGTCAGCGAATCACGGATGTTGTTTGCCGTCTCCTGTCAAGGGGTTTCAGGGGTGGAGTGACCGGCCATATGCAGAGCTGGTGCTAATTGTGGGTGTCGGCCAAAGGCTGGTAAGGGGGAGTGTCAACGACTTATTGACAGCTGTCAGACCTACGCCATGTTTTTAATAATATGAATGATGTTTGCAAGATTCCAAACAAAGACTGTGTCTCGTGCCTTACTCACAACTTTCTACTCCAACACCATCGCTCATGAAACAATCTACTATTATCCCTCACCTCACCATTTACGTCAGATCCTGCTCTCGTATCTGGACTGTGACCGTCAGACCCGGCACCCATGCATCCTTAGTTTGGTATTGAAACCTTTCACAGGGGAGAAAAGTTATTTTTGTTTGTTGTCATTCATTATTATCTGACGCAAGCAAATAACCTTTTTTTTCAAAGAAACAGAAACCTGTACAAGCACCTGTGTGTAGTGATTCTGTTTATCTGATTTCTGATTTTCTTAATTTGTCCCTCCATAGACATATATCAGTTTTCTTTCATGATAACTGTGAACAAGTCCAAATACACCAGCAAATGTCAAAGGACAGCTGAAACTAAACTCAGTGTTTATCCTTCTCTTAAATACACCCACTATCTATCTAACTATACACTATCTATCTATCCCTATAACAAAAAAAAACCCCAGGGCTATAATTTAAAATAGCATCGCAATTTGTATTATCAGAAAACATTGTGGGGAACGAATCTTAAAATTAATAAAGCACATTCTGTGGAAGTGAAATTTCTTTGTACTGAATTCTCAGACTTGGCTGGCATGTATTTGTGGAGACACCACACTAAGGTAATACTGCATAGGAAAATTCATCAGCCCAACATTTCCCTCTGAAAACCCATAGATGAAGACACAGACAACATCAGTGGGCCGTCCCTTGGTAGTAGAATTCCATGTGGCAAATCTTTTACTCAGCGTTCACAATGCAAGAATCTACTTGAACATGCATGAAATTCTCTGTAGTGGTGGTCAATTTCTTTTTACAAGAAATCAACATGAAATTTTCTGTCCGATGATAAAACCTGATTAAAATTTTCATTATGCTCCGATGGTTGGATTCTAAAAGTGTGTTGCTTTGCTTTTTTTGTCTGGATTGGAATTGCACCCAAGGGGACTGTAGATTAAGTGCTTTTAAACCTTTAAATACCGTGAGTGACAATTGTAAGTTGTCTTTATAGGTGTTCTTGATCTTAAAGGGTCAGCGAAGTCATCGTCCAAGTCCGGTGTATGATAGCATCTAGAGTGACCATGTTTAGAAATGATAAGGACACATTTGTGATTAATTGACTCTGAAATTGTGTCACTTTGAGTTCAAGTTTACACAATATTCCTGGTTATTTGCCGACCGCTTTTCAATGGGATTACTGTTTTCCTGTACGTTGGTTTTCTATTGTTCATGTCACACAAGGAGAAGGTTACAGTTTTGTCCATGCCGTCAAATCCCTGTCTCAGTGCCAAAAACAAATTGTGATTGACTGTACGCCTACAAAAGGATGGCTAGTATATTAAATGTCTCTGTATTCAGGATTTGTAGTTTCTGAAAAACCAATCGTGACTGAGGAATTATTTTTTGCTGAATAGCGTACTTTATTCACATCAGTATCTTCTAGTTCAAGAGTGAGTTTGTACATCACTCAGATATTCATTGTACTTCCCCCCCCCCCCATTTTCATAATTTGAATGGTAGGGGATGAGTGTAGCTGCTGTGATGACGTGGATTCCGAAGTACATTGCTGATCCTCTAGAGTTCAATGCCACGCTGCGAGCCAATAAAAGTTGAAAGTGTGCCACATATATCTGTGATAGAGCACATGCAATCAATATAGTCAGTTGTTAGAGATGGTATCTTTATACTGTTCATAAAGTATGTGTACTAATTGACTGAAATGGGGTCTATGCATACACTAAAATGCCAAAAGTACGTCTAGAAAAATACATCATGATTTTAAGGTTTGATTGGATGCTAGAGTTTCCATCGTATTATTGCCTGTCATAAAACAGAAATAGTATTTTAATTTCAACGTCATAGTAAAGTATCTAGTGTGTGATTTCAATTTATACATAATCAACCCTGAATCACAGTTTAAAGAATTATGCCCCAGTTTACTCTTTCTTGCTTGGTTTTTGAGATCTCAAGTTGAGGCGCTGTAAACCTGTAATCAGCAGTCAGTGGGTGCACCTCACATTGACGTTAAAGAAAGGCAGTTTGTTGCCAGGGTAGTTCCGTGTATCGTGAATTAAATCTCTCGGTTGTCCTTCTCTTCTTTTTTAAAACAGATTTTTTTTTGAGAAAGAGGGGAGGAAAATCCATGTGAAGTAACTTTGTATGGAAATTGACAGCAGATTATTGGGGAAATGACTCCCAGATAGAATTAGTAACTAATGCCAATGTTAGTGACTTCAAGACAACTGTGATTGACATGTTATAGTGTGAAAGGCACTAGCTGTCTCTATGAAAGTGGCAGCAGTGAACTCAGGTTTTCCAAAGATCTGCATCACGTGTGCTACCACGAATAGTGACAGTTCGAACCGATGCAAGCCGTCTGGGGGTTAACAACTGATTGAAGCCCTACATTGTGTGTGTCTGTTTGCTCTAGTTTTTTTTTAAAGCAGTGAATTAGCACTTGCATGAATGGACACTTCTCAAACAAGAGTACTGTCAAACTGTTCATCATATCTGACCAGGTCGGCTGTACTGTCCGGGACTGACTCACAGTAGCCACCCAAGTGGGAGTCCTGTGTGAACCCCCATTTGAAAATTAAATTTGAAAGTCTATGACATCCATAGGTAATATGTAGATTGGGTACTACATGGTTAACTGTAATATATTTTTACCTGCAGACAGTTTTGAAAAACTTTCATCTCATATATTCCATTAGCACCTGAGTTCCTTGTCTACATTGAATCTGAGTTCTGGAAGTTTGAGATTGACTTTGGTAGTGATGATTTTAGCCTCTAGACGTTACATGTCTATCGGAACACTGCCTGTTCTTTCAGGTACTTAGAGCACCATCAGGCCAACGTGAAACGGCACTATTCTTGTGTCCTTAGGGAACTTCACAAACCACTTTTAGAAGTTCAACTGTTGTATAAAGCACTGCGATTGTATCAGGTATCACACTTTGCAGCGTTTGAGTTCCTAGTAGTGCAGAAAGAATTGATTCGCGTCTGGAGAACTCTGATCTTGCACTGGCATATTCTGTGAAACTCTTCACCCCTGGCTTCATTCTCCTGGTTTTGAGATTCTTTTGAAAAAGATTATGCCAGAGGGATGTACACAGGAAAGAGGTCTTAGGACGCGTGTGTAAATACTGCAGTTGTTGTTCTTTCTGTGCTAGTCAGGGCCATGCATGCACACGTGCATGACTGGCAGTGATTTAGCAATTTGTTTTTCTTTTCTATTCAGAGGGGTGGCAAAGCATTGAATGAAACGAAAGATTTATTTTATTGTTCATGGGTACAACCTTAATTTACTGACTGGCCACAAGTTGATAACATTGGGTAACTGTGTTGTTTTTAACAATTGGTTTGTATAAACTCAAGTAAAACCGAAGCTCATTAGTAAAAATAACTTTTTATGTTTATCTATTTCATCCTTCTGGTTTTTTTTTATGGTTGAGAACAAAAAGGCAAGAATTGTTTCAGTGTTTGATCAAGAAGCCAAGACTTGTTGATTGCATGGGTGTGGTACTCTAGCTGTCGCTCCTGTAAATCTTTTAAACGACTGAGCTGTCGGCTCTATGGTAAATGTAAAACCAGCCCACCACCAGTCTGAGTGATTCATTCTGTCACTGGCCAGCCAAAATTCAGACATAAACAACTTGTGAAATCACATGGAACCGAGGGTTGATGACACAACATATGCGACCCTAGTGCATAACTTCGATGTAGGTCAGTAGAAGATGATAGTACGGACATATTTCTTCAGAATGTACTTTTAGAAAGTAATGACACATGTAATCTCCAGCATGCAATTATGTACGTATTCACGGAAGGATTATTAAAAACTGACATTCTGTTACATCCGAGAGCATTCAAGTTGTAATCGCTGCATTTTCCCACTTTGAATGCATTTTCTGTGGTGATTTTGTATTCATTATATTTGAATTGGCTCGACGCGTGTGCCGTCAGTCAATAGATGGACTGTGATTGATTTGCTGTGTTAGCAGATGCGGAAACTTTTGAAATTCCAAACCTGTTGACACTTGAAGGAAAGCGGCTACTGTGCAGTTTAAATATGTACATTGTTCAAGTTTTTGTGGTTGAACCCTTCAAATCAGGGAGCCGCTGCAAGGAACTCAACGACAGGGGAGTTTTTCATCATCATATTCATGCTACTATGTAATGTGCACAAGGAACAATGCTAGTAGGGTAGCGTCCAATGTGCGGCCATAAACGCATGCTGATCATACAGCCATTGAAACTAAACTGTTGGAGTCAGTTGAAAAGAATAATAATTACATTATATGATACATAAATTCATTATCATAGAAATATATGTTTCAAAATGACTTAAGGAGGTTTGTACTGGAAAAATATTGGATTTGCCAAAAAAAGCAATAATACAAGAGCAGTATAGGTTTATGGTTCATACCTTATGAATGCAGCCACAAGTCCATATAATCTGCAAGCATGGATTATACGTACTCAGTGACAGAAATAGCTTACTATACCAGTGTTTGTGTAGTGTGTAAGAGCTCACTGGCCCGTGATTGGTGTTAAACTCATTCACGGATGATTTGAATATGTTGTCAGGTTTTGCAAGACAGCCGTTTTCTGGTTGATGAACTCAGCAGTGTGCGGCTCTGTTTCTGATCTCATTATTGCATGACTGATCCCCTCCCAGACTGTTTACAAACACCCAAGACATCACCAGTGATTGCAGAAATTGGTGGAAAAAATTAAACCTCTTACGCTGACGCAATATGTGACGTCATTGCTGTGTTTTCCAATCATCCCCTGAGTCTCCCTAAAAACAATTGACAGTCATTGAAGTATCAAAAATCCACACTCCAAGTGTTTCTCATTTCACTGTATTGGGATAGTCGGTTGTTGAACTGACCCGCAGTGTAATTTGTCAAATTTCAAGACTTTGCAAGCAGTAATACAGCATTATGCTGGCTGAAAGACAAACACCAGTGTGTACTGAGGGCTTTTTTTCCACCTACTTCTAAATATCCCTCTCTTTTTTACACAACAGTATACAACGTTCTCTGCAAAATGAGGTGGCACTGATCCCCATAATGGTATTTTTTTAATGCATATTTATACATGAAGTATAGGGGCTTATCTAACAACAGGTTGCCGGACTGTCACTTGTATAATGTGTAGCGATTGCAGCTGGATATACATTGTTCAATTTCTATTTTGTGACGTACTCGTGCAGTTGCTGGTACAAAAAAACAGCCGGACACCATCTCCAAGCTACATTTTTTTTTGCAAAGTGGGCAAATTATGTTCAGTGAAGTTGTAGAGAGAGAAATAGATGTGACGTAGATGAGAGAGCGGAGTTGTTCTCGATTTAGTACATCGCTTGACCTAATTGTTTTCAAAGTGGACAGGGACTAAGTGGCAGTTCAGTGGTGTGTTTATTATGGTTATTTCCTGAGTTAGAGAACTTGAACTTCACTAATGGTGCCTTGATTTCCCGATTGGATGAAGAAGGGAGTACAAAATCCTTAAAAGAAAATGTTTGAGTTTATGGGGAGGGAGGGAGGGAGGGAGGGAGGGAGAGAGAGAGAGAGAGAGAGAGAGAGAGAGAGAGAGAGAGAGAGAGAGAGTGGCGGTGTTGTTTGAGGATAAGATAGATGTGGATGACGCCCCTCAAACCATGTGTAAAAAGAATCTAAATGACAGATATTAGACACAGCCCAATATGAAGTGACTCAGCCGTTTTTCCACACTGATCGTGGAGCTTGGGGCTTGGAAAGACGTCACTATCTCCAAATGTAGCTCATTAATACAAATAGCCAGGAATTATCTGGATAGATTATCACAGCAAATGGTTCAGTGATGGATTTCCTGAATGAGTGTCAAGGATAGAGAAAGAGGTCTTAATGGCATACTTCCATTTCGGGATGGCAGCATACAGGCAAATATCCAGGAAACATGGCACAAAAAGGACATATTTTTTTTTCAAATACACACTTCTTACGTAGAATTTTTTTCCAAGTTTTGTTACATTATCAGTGCTTATATCGCTCACATACAGAGATAGCATTCATCCTATAAAATGATAATTTGTGTAAAATGAATTATAGATTTCCATGGTTACTGCTGTCTATTGAAGGAGGTGTTTCAAAGCTATAGTGAGATTTTC
Organism: Ptychodera flava; assembly: GCF_041260155.1. Lineage (NCBI taxonomy): Eukaryota > Metazoa > Hemichordata > Enteropneusta > Ptychoderidae > Ptychodera > Ptychodera flava. The sequence continues at coordinate 10,439,861 of NC_091946.1, forward strand.
TAAGAACTGTACGGTAGTTTGCTTGAAGGGGAGGGTCTTTTTACGTTGATTTTTTTTCCAAGTTTTGTTACATTATCAGTGTTTATATCGCTCACACACAGAGATAGCATTCATCCTATACAATGATAATTTGTGTAAACTGCATTATAGATTTCCATGGTTACTGCTCGCTTTTGAAGGAGATGTTTCATGCATATAAACTATAGTGAGATTATCTGAGAATAGACAATTTCAATGTACGGTAGTTTGCTTGGAGGGGGGGGGAGTGTCTCACTAGAGGGAATTGCAACCAGTTTAATGGTCATCCTTTATTCATGCATTAGATTTTAAATAATTGAATATTTTTTGCTTTCTTAACCTGTTTTGTAAGAAGATTAGCAACTGCTTTCTGACATACGTTAGTCTAGTCTAACGAAAGAGAATGTGTGATCAAGGGAAATTGTGTGCATTAGTTGGTTAAATCAACTTTACACGTCACCATGCAGACATTAGAGCAGATACAATAATTTTACCCTCCAATGTCATTATCAACTGAACAATTAGTGAGTATAGGAAAGTTTTGACGCCTTTTTACAAAGTACTCGTGTTAGTTTGATAATCAGCATTACAAGGAATGAACAAAGAAAAAACACATTCACCAGCAGTAGCTGACGGGAGTGTTTCTTCAATCATCTCAAGTGACCTTGACGATTCTTTTATAACTGAGTTACCTTGATTTTCTTTTACCCCCTTTAAATGACAACATTTGGACGTCGTAAATCAGATCATTATGTAAAGATTAAATGTGTAATTGCCTTGACAAGATAGCGGTTGGATACCTGTCAGTGGAAACCTTTGTGGATATCAAAGTGCGTAATCCTGCGCTGCGGCCCATAATTGGATACACGTGGGTGATTGCTCCGGATTAGACGAATTCAAACAGGTGAAGAACGCTTCTTGTCGGCGCGATTAGCGGCTCTCTGTAAATCTACAAATAAGTGACTCTTTATTCAACATCTATCCGCTACGGCCTTTTTAAGCTTTGTGCTCACCAATGTTATCCCGCTGATACAAAACATCAAGGTGGCCAGAATAGGCTAATCACTCATAGCATTGAGGAAATTTCTTTTTCTCTCCCTTCTTTAAATTGGATTCTTGAATTTTTTTTTGTCACGGTGAATATGTTAAGACTTTTTTGCAGAGCGTGCGTGTCGTGATCTTTCTTCTAGGCTTGGTGTTGTAACATCACTAATTGGCATCTGTTCATTGTCACTTTTTCACAAGGTGTAAAATCTCTCATGGCTTGCAATTCATTTATGAGTTAACACATTCATGGCTTACACCAGGTCTATTTTTTGCCCCCGTTGCTCGCCTTTCTTCAATTATTTCTCGTGTGAGTGTCAGGAGCTTGATCTGGGGATCAAATGGCTGTGCATTAGTGTCAGTTGTGTGGTCCATTTGACTTTAGAAATTGTACTCCCATTTACTGTGGCGATTAAACTGACAAAATATCTACAAATATCTTTTAAGTATTTTTCAAACCCTTTAAATATATATGATTTTGGTTTTCAATTTGCTTTATCATTTATTTTGACTTTTGAAAGACTAATTTCACACTTTCAATAAGCTGCATGCTTTTTCAGTGTTTTCAGATTTTCATGGCAATCAGTTCATTCTCACTGATGCAACTAAAAAGACAAGTTTTACAGTCATACATATACAAATATCCTGCTAATTGTATGGTGTAAACCTTTCAAACCCCAACTTCCATTTTACAGTGTAATGGTTCAAATTTACGTTACAAAAAAACAAGGTGTACAATATTGAGTGTCAAAGGCATAATAACTTCAGTTTTTACTTGCTAATTTTGTGTCCATTTTGTCTTTTATCTTGTTCACATTGGCAACCCAACTGAAATTTGGGCCGACGCAAAATAATTGTCCTTTTGGGATTAAATTTGGTCCGTGTCCACACTTACCGTACCAGAATTAGGGCCGACGTAACTTTACCTTCCTTTGTGACCTCTGACCTGTCAAAGTTCAAAATGGCGCATTTGAATATGGCACGCTGTTTCTACTGTTCATGATTTTCCTGTGTTTTTACGCACAAGAAGGGCAAATATGACTACCACTCACCCTTTTAATCATCGGAGAGACCTTCACCATTTATTGGATGAGCACATGGTATATATAAGACCGCGGTGGAGAAATAACCAGTGCGCGGCATTTTTGACATGCCTCTCTAGTCTATTACGTGCACTGTGGAATCGAATGACATGGTCTCGTTTGCGGAACAAAGGTTGGTGGGAAGTTCAGCGTACATGGGATGATATTAAAATGTAAAGACTGGATTGAAAACTTTCGATAGGTGTAAACTTTAGTTTCAAACGTCGTTTGTTTGTGCGAATAGTGTGACTAGTTCAACTTCGATCCATAGCGGAGGCCTGGACAACTGGGACCAGGGCCGACGTAACGTGTCCACACTGGCGATTTGCGTCGGACCAAATTTTGCGTCGGCCCTGAGTCGGCCCTGAACCCCCCTTCTAACCGGGACCAAACTGAGTCGGCCCAGGGCTGACTCAGCGTGTCCACATTGGTTTTTTACGTCGGCCCCGGCCCTGGTCGGGACCTGGGCCGACGCAAAGTCGTCAGTCTGAACGTACCATTTGTATAAATGTGTTATCCCAGGATGTCTCTTGCTGTTACAGTGCTTTGGGAGCATTGACTTGGTGTTGTTATTGTTTACACAGTAAACTTCCATCACATTGGACAAAGAATGCGCAGGCATTGTTTCCTGTTTTTGTGTGTATTGGTGTTAATCAAGTTGTCTTTGTAACTTTCAAAAGGATTGTCCTTGCAATTTGTAGCTGTACTTCATCAAGGCGTGTTTGCAAAACACTTAGAGGGAGCATATTCCTTGGCGTGGTACAGTGAGTGGTGATCCACTGTCTATGGGTACACTTGACGTAATTCTGTGTATGTACCTATCAAATTCACACTATCAAAGGCTTTTGTTTTGTATCGAATTTTAAACCTGTTGAAACAATATGCCTTCAATTTAATCTCATCAAGAATACACCTTTTCAGCTATCATGGAAATTCCTTTTAGGGGCGGGAAGAAAATTTGTGTGTCATTCCTTGGCATTGTTACTGAAAGCACAGTAGCAATGTTACTGACTTGTGACCTTTGGTGACTTTTGGTGACCTTTGATGACCTTGGTGAAAAAAGGGTTTATGTCCCTTCTGTGGTCAATTTATAAATTAACCTGAAAAGTTACAAGCCATGGGTTAACCTTCGCCGACAATTTCTGAAAAAGTTCAGAAAATCAAATATCCCTTCTGCTCTGTCTCTACCGGTATTGCTAGGCAACGTATTCCCTGATGTACTTTTTGGGAAAATCAAAGTTTCAGAGAAAAAACGCAATAAAAAGTAGCTACTGTACATATGCTTGCATACAACAGATTGTTGAGCTGCATCATTTGGAGTGTATTAAACATTTTCACATGATTGTTGATTTTCTTTACGTCTGGTTGGCACACGTATGCTCATGTCATTAGCTCATTGATTTCTTTGTCATGAATTTTCAAAATTATTGTTCTGTCTGCGGCTCGAGGACATTCCAAATTTTTTGAGTTGCCCCCCTTAAAAACTTGACAAGGACTAAAACGTTTCAGATTTAGTTTCATTTCAAAGCATAATTGCCTTTTTCTTTTTGCCATTCGTCACTCAGGTAGTGAAGACTGCATGTTAAATAGCGTTGGAAAGCCCAAGTGAACGAGTCGAGGGCTTGATAGACATAGGGAAATTTATAATCGGTGGTGGTGCCAGTTTTCTGTGGAGATTTGTAAACAGAGAAACACCTTCCTTCTCACTCTGTGTTCAGTTTGCTGCCACCTTAATGGAACGTACATCACTTCCATCGCCTAGATCAATATTGTTCTGACTTTTTCCGTTTTTCCCCCCGTCTCACCAAAGTAATGCCGAAACTAGTCGGGATGGCAAACAGATTTTAATATTCTATCCGTAATGATCGGTTGGAGATTAATGCCGACAAAGCAAGCAAAGTGATATTGGATTAGCCTCACAAATCAATGAGATGACCCAAGTCCCCACGTAACTCATCTCTAAGTTTACACAGACAGAGTAACTAACCGTTTGATTGCTATTCTCTCATTGTAATCTGTCACCTTGCTGAACTGATAATCTTTTTTTCCATTCAAAACAACTTCTCCTCTCTGGACTTCATGTCTCCCCGTGATACTATCATGATCTATGTTAGCAGCAATCTTTCAGAAAAGCTACTGCTCGACTGTCTTATATTAGCATTGTTAAAAAATATGATCTTCTTCTATTTTTTTAATCAAGGTAATATTGTGCCAGCCCTTGATGATGCAGTATTGTAGTCTGTGATGTTTGTGCGTGGTTGAAGATGGAATTGAATGCCACGATCATTGTCCTCATCACCATTTTTTTCTGTCTCGCTGAAAGAAATGTCATCATCGCTCACGGATATCTGAAGTACACAATTATGAAATGTTCAAAACACTTTTATATTGAAGTGATTGCCACCCTGGTGCATCATTGTCAAACACCATTAATCTCACACACTCTGAAAGACATTATTTTCGTCAACGCCGTTGACATTTTCAATTTGTTTTATGATTAATGTACGGCTACCACAGTGTGATAACATCTCTTCTGCTCCTAGTAAAGTAATGTAAAGCTTGTAGTTTCATGTCAGTATCAAAAAAAAACTCTCTGTCAGCTAGTGGAAGAAGTGTTTGCCGTGATCTCATTATCTTTTAATTACAAACAGAGTAAATCTCCATGTAGAAATCTCCCTCACGGAGAGTGTTCATTTTAACCCTACTTGGCAGCTGTTGTCAATTATAAGGCTGAAAACACTTCAATATGAAGTGCAAGTGAGCGCTGTTCAATGCTGTATTTATATCCTCCATTTCACATGGGAGAGGGAAAGAAGATGGTTACGGAGCACTTGAGTGTGCTCAGCTCAGAGGTTGAGACAAGATGTAGAAAGCTAAGTTCTTTTTAGGGTTTTGTGGCAATTCTAACTTTCATTCATGTAAATTGGCCGCATTGGAGACTCCAATTGAGAATACAGACCAGTGGATACCCATTTAGCGCACACAGTCCAAATGAATACCCATCATGGGTATGCAAGGATGAAGCCCAGTGGATACCTATGAGATGCACACAGTCCAATGAATACCCATCATGGGTATGCAAGGATGACTCCTAGTGGATACCCATAAAGTGCACACAGTCCAATGAATACCTATCATGGGTATGCAAGGATGAAACCAGTGTATACCCATATTAGGCATACCCAGATTAATATGTTAATGCCCTTCCATGGGCATACGGCCCAGTGGATACCCATAATGAACACAGCCAGTCAAGAGAATACCCATCACCCAGGCATATAGCCCAGTGGATACTCACAGCTAAGTGAATACCCATGATTGGGATACAGCCCAGCTGGTACCGACACTGGGCATACAGTCGAATCGGTAAATCACAATATGGATATAGGGCAGCTGGAATCAAACATGATATATTGTTCTTAACAATTTTCTCCATTATTTTGGGTTATCTCTCAAATGTCAGTCAGTTTTGATGATAGGATTCAGGATCTTACTGTATCAAGCATCTGCATTTACCAAACTCTGGTGTTGTAGACTGCTATTGGGAGAGTGTGATTGTACGTCATGTAAATCTTTGATACCATTCGGGCGTTAACTGTGGCCATATTATTACCAGTATTATTTAAGCGCTGAAGTACACTCTCGGACTTCTTTCCATGAGCAAAACAAATTGATGGAAATACTTGGAATTTTATGACTTTCAATATAAAATTCATTGATCATAAATGTAGCATTATAACGATAGTTGGAAATAATCATTGAAATTTGAGAAGGGGGGTTATATCTATTTTGAGGTTACAGTCAGTCTTTGGAGGTTAGTCCCTGGTAAGTCCTGCAGCTTGGTAGAAAAGCAGTTGTGACAGCTATTGATAATAAATCAAATTTATCAGGGAAATCGTGTCTGGGCAATTGTGACTGTGACTATTAAAGCTGATGAAATTGACAGCCAAGGGGTGAAAAATATTTGACAAAACGTTTAGGGGATAATGTGCTATTTCCGTCCTGATGTAATTTCCAGAATGGCTGTTATAGTTACGTAAGTCATTTGTCAATAATTGTGATGACTATTGCAGAGCTTTGGCAAGTTCTCTGCTGTCTGACATTAACCCTTTTCCTGCCAGACAGTATCACTTCCCTATCAGCCAAGTCAGTAAAAAGCGGTATTGAGCCAAAACATGACGTATTTTCACCCACTTGGCTTGGTATGCAATAGCATCTTTAGTCCACAAAAATCAACTTTACAGTATCTCTGTTTTCAACAGCCTTCAAATGTACAGTATTATATAATTATGTTAAAATACACCATATGGAATATGTTGTGTTTCATTCATTTTAACCATATTGACCTGATGGTGAAATATGGACTTGACAGGAAAAGGGTTAACGTGTAATTGAATCATCGGCAGGTTGCAGGTTCTGAAGTTCAATTGCTGTAATTTGCTCACTAATACGCCAGTCTGTAGACTCTCTCTCTATATGTACATGTGTGTAGATGTACTCATGCAGAGACGATCGACACATATACAGATTTCAAGAGCTCAGGTTTTAAAAGCTGCTGATCAGGTCACTGAACGGCACACTCATACAAGACTCACTGCTTGAAGTTCAGGCCACGGAGTAACAAATCCCATAGTATAAACGGGAATTTGCCTGATCAGCCTCAATGCACAAAGCATTCTGAGCCACTATATAAGAAATGAGATGTGCAGTTGTAATTGTTTGCACCACCGTCAATTTTAGATTTTGAAATTTAGATACTCTAGTAGGCTTATCTGTCTCCAGTACAGATACCTGGCTTTGTAAGTTTGATACCTGGCCTTGGCAGCAGATACCTGGATTTGGCACTCAGATACCTGACTTATGCAGTAGAATACCTGGCTTAAGCAGTCAGATACCTGGCTTATGTAGTAGAATATCTGGCTTTGGCAGTTGTGTACCTGGCTTTGGCAGCCAGATACCTGGCTTTGACAGTTCAGACGCCTGGCTTCGGCAGTCAGCCACCTGGTTTTTGGCAACCAGATACCTGGTTTTTGCAGTCGGATACCTATCTTTGGCAATCAGATACCTGGTTTTGGCAACCAGATACCTATCTTTGACTGTCAGATACCTGAGATTTGCAGTCATGTACTATTACTATGGCATTAACTTTCACATGAAAAGTGGATGGTCATTTGCCAGTGATTGAAAAAGCTGCTTTTTGATCGTCATAAAATGCATTAACTGTTGGAACTATTTCCAACTCCGCTGCTTACTATCACTTAGTATTGATCTGAAACCATATGCACATCTTGAGTCACATCATCGTGTTATTAGCCTGTGAGATTGACTCTCTATGTAATGTGTGCCTTTTTTGCAAGAAAAATAGTGATAGAATTTCCCACTTTCCCTGTTCACCTTAATAAAGATCAGTTCAATCAATACTAATGGGCAATTGCTAGTCAGCATTTGAGTGGAGTGACTTCCAAACTTGTAGAAATTTAAGTTTAATAGTTGGCATTTTAGTACAAGTCGCGTGCAAGACGATGATGAAGAGCCCACAGAGACAATAAGAGATGCCATTGATAATCCAAACACTATTTGCAGATTTAATTCTTCAACGATGCTAGCAACTGATGTGGTAAGCTTTGTAGGGACTTTGATGTCAGCATTCAAGATGAGTCCAACATGAGTCACCAGTCCCGCATGGAATATTTATCTCTAAGATAAAGCTATGATTCGCTCTCCATCAAAACTAATTCTGTCCGTTCAATAATTTACAACGTACCAGGACTCCAGACGTCTTCTGAAGACAACAATTTCAAAAATTTATGGGTTTCCAAAAATTGCCTCTCTGAGGTAATTTCTGGATTTCTCACGATGAATAAAAATACAAAGCACCTTTGACCTCGGTGTTAAGTAATCTGAGATTGTCATATTTTGTTTAACCATTCTCCCCATGTCACTCGTAACTTAAACTCATTTGAACGCAGAGGACAATGGGAATGCTGTACTTCTGTCATGAAATCTGGAAAGTGGGTTTCACCCTATCATCACCCGACTTTGGCAAATCCCTATTGATTTCAATAGGATGAACGGGTCTGTGTACAGGAAAATAGGGGGAGAAGACTTATATGTGTTATTGGTGCATGGTGTTACTGACTTAAAAACACACATATTTTTTGCTACCTATTGTTGATACGAAGTTGTCTGAGAAAGCAGCTGTGTTAATAATACACGGTGTATCTGTGAACTTTTCAAATCTAAAACGTCTAAACTTTTTGTCAGCAGCAGATTTAGGAATTTCTTGCAGTTATCCTGAGTCAGCCATGCAATGATACAATATGTTACTTTTCTGAATCAAAGAAAGCACCCTTGAGCAAGTACTGACTCCTCAAAAGGGATCACAGTGCACACATAAAGTGGTCTTTCAAAAACACAGATTTGTGTTTTTGTCATTCTGTCAAACTTTCAAATGCCATCACTAGAATTTCTTCATAGATGAAAGGATTGACCATACTCACATGCCTGTTGTATTAGACTGTGATAGAGCTTTCCTCTCAGATGTGTGCAGACTCCTTGCATAAAGGACGTGCATAAAGTCGTGTAACTTTAAGATTGTTTGTGTATTCGACTGGATGACTTAATGGTCGCCCTGAGTCAAAACTAACACAGTGTCGTGTGTATGGGCCATTCCACTGAAGTCAAACAACCGGGACAAGAACCGCAGACTCGCATTAATTAGTTAAACAAACTTACATTGTCAAACTTGTCCTCCCTGCCCCGCTAATCATGTGATGCTAATGTCTGGTGATTTATGTTATGTGGAACTGTGGAGCTGGGTACTGTCGCTGATGGAATGCCACAAGCCCTTGTCAAACTCTACCCTTCTATGCAACACAGGCATTGTTAAGTCTGCCTTACAGGTACTGGGTCCACAACATCGAATTCACTGCATATTTCTCAAAATGGCCGAAGGACGTTACGCAGTAATTTGCGAGGGAACGAGCGACCATAACTACAGAGAACTTCACAAATTAAGCAATGCAGTTTTCTTCAACCCACAGCATTTCACAATTGGCAGTAATTTCAGCTATCAATGAGCATGAACAGTGGAGGCAGTCCCAGTCCCTAAATGATCTCAATTTATATCGATTACCGAAACCATGCATTTAATGAAGCTCGCTCGAATTGCAGCATTTTTATCTTATGTGGGTAGTGTTTGTATATCTCCGTAATTGCCCTATTACTGGACTTAGTGACTTTGTGGTGAATCAGCAAGTCAGTAGTTGAGATGTGAATGATAGGGGTGGGGGTGGGGGTGTTGAGATATTATGGTGTAATTGCTTTGCATGAGGTAGCTACTGTACAGGTGAAGTATCATGATAAGATTTACTCTGACCTCTGACCTCAGTGTCATCCCTTCCCTGGCCCTCACCCATCCAAAGCATGGAGCTGTCTTCTGATGGTTTTGAGAAACCTTAAAATATATCATCTTGTTTGCTCTGAAAAGGCTGAGCAACCCTGAGTATAAATCAAAGGGGCATATCGACAGCTTCAGTCAGTGCCTCTTGAAACCAATGCAGTGTAAATGCCCACCTACAGAAACATGTTGTAAGTTTCTGAACAGCAGGGCTGCAGTTTGTTTGTACTTTTGATATCCATGGGTAGGAATTAACAAAAAAGTACAAGTCACCAGTTCAGTCTCTGAGCCTATCAGTCACAGCATAGCAGGGAAATAACATAAAATACGTACTTTTACTAATAGGAAGAGGATTCCTTATAAATTGCAATGGTCAAGTTCACCATCAAGAAATGCGGCTGATTTGATGAAAGACAAGAAGCTGTAGCAAGTTGATATATAGGATAATTGGATCACGGTGACACTGGACGTCATTCTGAGTTGGATGAGGCACTAATAGGATTAGCCTGCATCTGCAGGGGTTCCTTGTACTTGCTTACATGGTTGTGTGTGTGTGTCAGTTGAATTAATGCAGAGAACAAGATAGAGTGTTTTCGTGGAAAGTTGTTTTACATCCCTCAGACTGATCATAACATGTCCCAACTAGGCTTTGCACATATACTCATACTCTTAGCTTTTATTGTAGTGCGCAGTTTTTGGATGCTTAATTTTTGTTTTTTTGCTAATTTACTGCTTGTGCGGGTCCATTTCAAAACCTGTGCAGTAAAAACAGTTTTCACATCATCTTTTTTTAAATCAAAAATTCAGTTTTACTCCATTGAATCAAACACTGGAATTGGCGACCATTTTGAATTTCAAGTATCGCTAAACTTCAGGTAATTATAATGCTTTTCTAGTCTGAAACTTTGCATAGTTACCCTTTACTCAATTCTTAAACAAGGGAAAAAAAATGATTTAAAGTCCCCATTGACAAAATTAGGGTGAAAGTTTAAAATTTTGCTCCTGAGGTGTGAATTACCTCAACCCTGTCAATCCTATATCTGTGTAAGTGAATCCGGTTACACTGTATGCTAGATCTCTAGGCTTTACCAAAAATCTGATGTTGAAAGGTTTATAGGGATCATTAAAACAGTTTAAGTGTGTGATTTGGTTTTTACCACTGCCATTACATATTATTGCTGGCTTTATTAAATCTTTTCTGGCTACTTTGTCAATTGGCCTGGGATCAGTTAGTGAACAAGTGACCTATGATACCAAGGAGTTTTGAATTCAAAATATCAGAAACACACAAAGAAACCGTGTGTACATGAACTACTAATGCTGATTCAATGGTTCAAATGATTTTCTACAAACGTTTGCTTTTTCAGAATCAGGTGCACTGAACAAGGAGAATATGAAAGAGTACAGTTTTATTTGAGTGTTAGTGCAATTATTCTGGTTATAAGATGTACAAAAGTACAATCTGTGTCAGGCACGGAATCTTTATTAAAGCATTTTAAAGATGCTATGACCATTCTTTTACTGTAATTCTGTGAGATAAAATGGGTAATGTTCACAATCAACACATTCTAGATGCAGACAGCAGATTGGTCTTCATATAGTGATTACATAACTTTGGGACAGATTTAATGTTAAAGATGCAAGAATAACTTTCTGTGATCTCTTTTATTAAAGTATATGCCAGGATTCTTCATGAAAACTAGACAAGCAAAATGTAGACAAAAATATTCAGAAAATCACAGTTTGATGATGTTGTTTTGATTTTGAAATGATGGTACATCAAGGATAATTTACTCTTGGCCTTTGATTCAGAGAGAGCTCTGAAGATTTTTGCGGCAGACCTTGCAGCAGACTTTATTTTCACAAAATGTTGCTATCTTCTGTTGAACTTGTGCTATTAAATGTCGCACACGTGTGTCGGACATGTTGCACTGTTGATGAGCACTCTCCAATTATACGCTGGAAACTGTCACGAGACAATCTCAATCCATTGCACTTTATGGTGCTTTTCATTTTATACGCATGCACCATCCATTGTAAAACAGGATGAGGGCAAAAAGTACACCTAGTCCCAGCTCTGATATTGCTCACATCCGAATCTCGTAACCGGATAGCATTAGAATACAGTAAGCTTTAACCCCTCATCATGCTTGTAGTAACGTTGAAAATGCTATCACAGCAGCCATAACGCTAAATGTCAAACGAGCAGATCACACAGATATCATAACCTTTCCGACCCCTAATGATATTTTCATTGTTCCCTGACAACATTCCGGTGCATCTGTCCTTCCTCCTATCTTCTGTGATTCATAGATCGTGTGTTATGTTCATTTTTTGGCTCAAAAATCAACCATGTAAAACCAACACTCACGAAAACACAAGGTGAACAGCCTTGCATCAAAAATTCTAAAAAGATAAAATTGTGTCAATCAAGAGTACATAATTGCCTTTTCATTATGTATGGAAAAACTGCTACTATGGTAATGCCTTGCAGTTATCAAAGTGACCAATGATTTGAGAGCTTATTTCATAACTCTGTTATCAGATCATTAAGATCATAAAAATTATCAGGTTACGTCAGTGGTCCAATGATTGACATACTATCACGCTCTACTTAAATGTCATGCATTTCATGTCATTTCTGCAAGCTTTTCATACTGCAGAAAATCCCATATACATTGATAACGATGACGATGGAGATGGGAATTAGAGGCAGCTAGGGCAAGGAAGAATACAGTGAAGGCACCTAAAAATAACATTTCTACTCCCAGGCAAAAACTCTGAGCTAAGAGATCACTAAGTATCGCAGTTTCAGTTTCTGATTTGCTACTGACAGACTGCGTTAAACATGAGACTACTACCAACTTTACCAATTTTTCTACATCAGAAGCCCTGATGTACTGAATGTATTCTGTGAAACTTGGAATGAGAAATTTGAGAGGAAGAAATCACTTTCTCGCTAATACTTGGACCCAAGTTTATCCTTTCCTCAGACAAAAAACAACTCTACCTCAAGTGGGTTAATCATCACTATCTCCCAGCAAAGCTTGCATCTTGGAAATTCTGATTAGCTTTGAATCAAGCCATGATACAATTACCTGTGTAACTTTAAATATACTTTTTTATCGAGAGGGCATCTATAACTGATCACTGATAAGAATCTGTGTCGGCTTTAATGGAATTGGAACTATGTAATGGAATGATAATGTTCACAATGCAACACAGATGGGGTCTGTTTCATGACCTTTCCGCAAAATGCAATCCAGAAAGACGTCACTATACAGTACGAGTGTAGAATCTAACGCGTTCTTTGGAATATACATTTGTGTGCAGCATTAGCTCATCTGGTGCCACCTGTTCCTGCCTCTCTTTATGTGTGTAACAAGTAGATCAGAGTACAAACCCTACATGATGAGCTCTAGGGATTTGAATCAGACAGCAGGGGGTGAGACGGTGGTAACCAGGGCTTACTTTTGGGTAGCAAAGTTGTGAACATTCAATTAGCTGAATGTTAAAATTTCTAGCCAGTTTGAACAACCGTTAGTAAATCCATCAAAATTGGAGAAAACTTCATCTTAGTCCAAGTACATACAAAATGTGAAAGTATGCAGTTTGTTAGTTGAGAAATGGTTTAATGTATTACTATACTCATAAAAATATGAACAAGGTTATGTCTAATTTTGGAAAAGGCTTTCCCATTGAAAAAGATTACTTTGGCAACTGTCTGATTGAGTACATTGCATATTGGAATTAATAGGCTAGATTATTGTAACAGAAAGTGTATCTTATAGATAAAACAAAAAGCGATACACACTTACAGTGCTGTTATTTTGAATCTTAGGTTTTTGATAATGCCTATGGTCACCAGTTTATCCACCAAATACCTTGTAGTCGGCATTTAAAAAATTTTTGTCCTCATTGGCAAACTGGCAATCTGGTAACGTATGTTCTGGTTGCACCTCCCTATTCACATGACTTCATTGACATCAAATGCACAATTTGCCATCAGCAAGTAAAAGAGTCCGAATGGGTCCAATAATCAATAAATTTCACATGCATACCCCTCCCAGTGTAATCAATTCTACACCACGATATTAAAATCCAAAATGCAGCATTTTGTCTTTGTGCCCTTAGAGCCTACGGCACGTTTTTGTTGCTAAGGCATCTTCTCAGTGTATTAGCATCTGTCCAGCCAGATGCTCCAGATCACACAGTTTTCAATGTTAACACCAATTCCCTCAAAACACAGAATGTTTCACTATCAAGAGTAAGAAACCACGATAACCTTGGATTGTATGCGATATCGATGCATTGGGGAAATCAACGAAAGTGAAATCTTGCAATAGATTGTTATCAACTACGGCAATCAAAATTTCACTTCACACACAAGGACACTGACACCTCTGCAGATATGCCTGTGATTTGTTCATCATCAGCTTGCAAGACGATTATGAAATGTGACTTGTTATGTATGCACACATGAATTCTAATATATTAATCTGTAGCTCTATATCTCTTTCTATGGGTTTCTCTAGAAATATCCATGCACCCATACATATACACCCACTACACCCACTCACATCGTTCTACATAGCCTTTGAAGTGGTGCGTACCGATAAAATGCACTTAAAATGATTAAACTCAGACAAATTCAAGATGCTTTCTGTTACAACTAACTAATGTTTATACTGGCAGGAAAGTCGAGATATTGCTGTTCTGATGTTTTTTGCCGACTTAACTGACTAGGTCCGACTGGCATTAGGTTTTTGCTTTTTTACCGGAGAAAGAATCAAAATTCAATGACTAGGCAATGTTTATCTAGTGCTATCGATCGTACTTGGGATTTGTGTTGTTTGTCATAGAATGAATGAAAACTGTCTATTGAGAAAACCCGTACTGGATCTACAACCAATATGAAAGGCTTTGAAATACCTGTAACTTTGTGACTCTCCGTCCACCTGCTGTTCTTGTTAGGCACGGCTAGCATTGAGCAACAATAGCTTGTTGATTTGACTGTGTTTACTTTATGGTAATAAACAACATAGCAAAGAACACGATAAGAGTTTGCAAATTTTGATGGTGAAACTTAATTAAGAAGTGTAGGTGCTGCCAATTCATGCTTCATAACCACGTCATAAAAATAGTTTTAATAATACCGTCAAGGTTTCATTCAAAGTTGAAGTCATTGCTGTGGATCCTTCACAGAATCAAAAGAACTTTTTTCGTGTTGCTTCACGGCTTGCATTACATTGCTCTATTTCTATACCTGTGCTGTGAAAACTAGAGTTTGTCGTCGTCTTTGACAGTGCCCATATAATGAATCGGTGAGAGATATTAAAAAAGGAATTGCACATGCAATATTTCACTATTTACAGTTTTGCGTGAAAAGAAGATGCCATCATTTGGCTATCGTTCACCAATCTTAATGGTGTTGTATTCATTAAAGTTATCACTGCGAGAGCAACAGAGGTGACAGTTGTACTCAATAAATCCTAGGACGGCGCCACTTTGAGACTCTGAGTCTGGCATTGGTTTTTCCGCCAAAAAGCAGTGATGCCGAGACCTTCAGTAGATGGAACATAATATACCTACCTTCTGGGCAGGATCAGATATATGGACAACCATTGATATGCGGCACTAACTGTTTCCTGAATGTATTTTCTGTAGTGGCACGTCAAACACTTTAACGCTACTCAGCCATCTCCTACTGTATTAATATTCATCACATATGTTAAGCAGAGGTGTACGCCTCATAAATATTAATAACGCTGACGAAAATTTCAATTCAGATTTCAAGCTGATCAATTGTGTGAAGATTTTTATGTTAACATTACTCTATTGGATGGGATGATAAATTTGAATAACTCAACAGCTTTCAAATATAAATAACATCACAGCAGTTGTCACATATGGAAAAGACTGAGCTTTTGCAGAGCCACCAGATGTTAATGTCTGTGATTTAATATATTCACAATTTTCCTTGGCTGACAATGTTAAGTTTTTAGGTATACTTAGGTTCGGTTAATTTTAAGACATGTACTTAACAAAAGGATGACAAAGAACTGACTCTCTTTCAATGCTTATGATCAAAATGATGACAGTTTTTTATGTCAAAAGGGATATTATAACTGTTATCTTGTCCAACTGGGACATTACAATTTACCTATATTTATGCATTCTGTAATTACTATATACTTTTAACCTTTAACAGAATTACCACCAAAAATGCCGAACAACCAGTGCTTTGCAAAGCAAAGTGAGGGTACCATATTTTCAGAACTAAAAATATTCGTCGTTAACTGTCTAGTAATATCAGAGTTGAGTTTGGAGTGTAAAACGCCACAGATGCTCAGTAATGTGTAGGATTTTATTCTCGGTAGAAATATGGAGCGAGATTATTTTAATATTTTCCTCCTTTTTGTGAAATTCTTGCTTGATGTTCACCATGTTTCAGTCTTTATTCTGCATTGTTAGTAATTGATCCTGCATGTTCTGTCTGGAAGTGCAGCCATATCCTTGAAACACTGGACTAATTATAAATTCTTCTGAAACTCTCCCATGTGTATCATTGAATTAATTGCCTGAAATGCTTTAATCCCTCTGGGATTGCCCAGAAACGTGTTGTGTCATCATTTGAATTATGCTACTGTTGACTAATCGTCTTGGTTCAGGGATGATTTTTTGTTTGAAAGAGTAGATAAATAAAGCCCCAAGGCTGAAACAATTACCTGAAATCTTGGAAATGTGGATAATGCTAATTAACTTTCTGTTAAACCAGAGCAAGTGGAAACCGGCCATAAAGAGCCCCAGTGAAAATCTATGGAGTTGTGACTGTGAACAGGTCAGGAAAATTTTGCCCATATTGATTTGACATAAAATTTTCAAAGCACAGAGCGGAGCCATAGTTCAACCTTGCAACATTGACAGTGTGATTTATGAAGCTGTTTATAACAAGTGGTTATCCTTCTCTCAGTAAGTGCCCGCTCCAAGAAAACATGATCATAAGTTGTTTAGGGAAATCCAAGGGCTCTGGACAGTTGTCACATGCATTTCTCTCTCTCTGTAGTCGGCTGGATGATGAATGGTTCTATTAAGCCTGGACATAAACAAACCAGAGCGCCCTTATGCCCGTGACAGCTCCCTCATGGAGCATTTGGTTATATTGGTGCAATGGCCGCTCTGGGAGTGCTAGTTCTCCATGTGAGATCCATGGTAATAGATAAGTGATCAATATTCCTCATTTAGCTGATATCTCATTAATGCAGGATGTTTGCGTATTATTAAGATGACCGACAGATAACTACGTACGAGTGGGAAGTAGACAAGGGATCAGTAAATCAGACAATATTTGAAAGAAAAAAATGATCCTCCACTTATACATCCCCTTGGTTAATCCCCAGCCAGCCGCAACATACATTCTGTTCAATACATTTCAAAAGTACATAAGCCTCCTTGTTGTACAGCTTTCACCATACATTCAGCGAAGATTGACAGCTTTCAATAATTTTTTACTGCCCTATTTGATAGAAAACTGATTGCCACTACAACGAAGCTTTGCAGTCAGCATTGCAAAAAAGTAGGAATTTTCTTTTAACCTAAAAAAAAATATCATTAAATTGTCTGAATGTCAACTTTGCAAGCTGTATGCATCGTACAAATCCATGATGAATTCAATATGCACGTATGAATGAAAGTACACAGTGTGATAACACTGATACAGAATATCGGGAAAATACAAAGTGATACGTACGAAAAAAATAGGACTTGAATTCTTGCTGATAATAACTCCTGCAAAGATCTTTCAAGGTTTTGAAATTCAGTATTATATCAGAGTAAAATTTTGGCTCTCTGTCAGGTGATAGTGCACTCAGAGATTGAACCTGATATGCCGAAAATATGTACAACACACTGAAGGTTCCTGTCTTAAACTGCCAGACATATAGTGGTGCTTAATTTTTTTTAAATTTTTCTGAATCATTTTAATCTTTTTTTTACCCAGTTTGAATCATGTCATTTCAAAGCACATGTACTTTCAGGCAGAAATATCCATCCGAGATTGATTCATATTCTGTCGCCAAAAATAGAAATTGAGTAAATATGAAACTTAAGTGGCTCAATTTTGCATTCACTTCAAACGTATTTGAGCAAAAAATACTGTCATCACAAATTCAGGTGTAACTTGACAAGTACGCTTCTAGTCAGGTTAGCGCACCTTACGTAATTGTTTTCACTTAGTAGTGAAATACGTCATACAGAGGCAAAGGGGTAGCCAATCTAGCATGACACAACAACCTCACTTACAAGTCCGCTGGGAGCTATGCAAGCAATGCAATATATGAATGCGCCGAGTTTGTGGTTGATTGAATCACTGATGACTACACCCATCCCATTTATAATTGCAATCGCAGTGCGGCAATACAATGTACCTACAATGATTTTGACGTTGTAGCTGATGCAGTATTGCCGTCAAACAGCCCTCAGATCACATTTGGCAAATGGTCTGTCCTCCCCTTCCCGCCACTTTGTCCGTATGTTCTGAGGTGGTGTTCCCATGGTGATAGTTATTCTCCATCCCTAATCACATCAATTCTGTGGGAAGGCGGTGTGTGACACATTAGGCCATTCATTTGGCAGGCTGTGACTGATGTTTAAGGAAATGATGATTGGCATAAACTCTGAAGATGTACGCACACACCTAGATTTCAAGTTCACAAAGTACGCACACACAGGCCCTTAACGCAGTTGGCTCAGAGTTATTCCAAGTTGAATACATTTTGAGAATGCCGTACATGAGCAGTCTGATCGATTCTGACTGTCAGATGTCTAGTCGAGGTTTGTTTTTTGTGGTTGACTATCCTGCCAACGTGAGTGCAGTGACTGGAAAATGTGACAACATCACCAGCCTGACACTCTCTCTAAAGGTCTACAAAAAAGATCACAGAGGAAGTAGTTCTAGATACTCTTGATGGGCAGAATGTTGAATGTGAAAGCCATGGC
Organism: Ptychodera flava; assembly: GCF_041260155.1. Taxonomy (NCBI): domain Eukaryota; kingdom Metazoa; phylum Hemichordata; class Enteropneusta; family Ptychoderidae; genus Ptychodera; species Ptychodera flava. Next base: position 10,458,401 of record NC_091946.1, read on the forward strand.
AGAGTAAATCAGTCCTGACACGTATCAATCATCTTTCACTGCATTGATCAAGATAATTGGAAAATAGTTCTCAAAAAGGGGAGAGAGATTCACCACTGAATTCTTCAACATATTAAACCATCACCAAATCACCATGAGATTTTCTCAGCCTTGAACCAACCAATAATCGATTAGACTATGATAAGAAAATCACTAGGAACCAATCAATTTTCATCATCAGATTGACGGAGACCAATCAGGTTCCACCGCTGGACTTAAGAAAACTTTCAGTCTTTCCAGTGGCATAACAAAGAAGCAAGCAGCTTTCACAGCTGGAGTCATGTTAATCAAACAAATTTCACAGTTCGAATCATAAATTACCAATCAGGCAGCATTGCTCTGTTTGAAAGTGAATGGCTCTGAAATTGTTCTGTGCAATACTCAAGCATGAAAACAAAAATCCCCCTCTTGAGGCCAACAAAACACACGATCAAATTTCTGTGAATTCACAGTAAAAGTGCTTTTAAAAATTCAGTGACTTCACAATTCGGATTACATTACAGATTACCCGTATGCTTGGGCAGAAACTGTACTCGGATTAAAAATCCATGTGTTGTCGCCTTCAGAGAGTGCTCACACACATACACTTTGAAAAGTTTCAGAATTTTATTAGCTGTAAATATGTAGGTAATTTATTGAGGTGATGTGGTTTAGCAATAACTGTGAGACGAATCAAAGTGGTGATGCGGTAAAACATCGGCGGAGAAGTCATCAGGTCCGTCAAATCAAATAAAAAAAGCAGTGCGGCAACAAGAATTTGATGCCGGTGGCACTTCCCCAATTAATGAATTCACAAGTGGAGATGAGTTCTGAAATCTCAGAGCGTGCAGAGATCACATGGAGGCCGCAGCTTTCATTATACTTGCAGGAGAGAAGAGAAAAAAGACTGAGACATGCCACAAGGGAGGGACCTTGTCCTTATAATTTATGCAAACCTGGGTCATGACTGCTATTTGTGCCAATATTTGTCTGCCTGCCAGTTGAAAAATTCCTCTTATCGCACATGTAATCAAAGTGTAATTCTCTCTGTTGTGCAGAAGTTTAGCAACTGTACGATCAAGCTTGTAGCGACTTAATTTACAACCTCAGGGCAGTTTCCTCAGTCGGTGATTTAAATTTACCAATTGTGTGAGCATCAAGATTTACTCTCACTGCATTTCCCAAGACATGCTTAGAAATTATAAATGAACATTAATTTTTAAAACCAGTCAGTGTTATACTAGCTAAAAACATTTTTATAGCATTGCTAGATTTTTATCTGAGGACCATCTCATGTTCACAATACCATGTCTGTGTGATATTCCATTAACACAATTATTCCCATTAAAATTCCCCGGCAGCAGAAGAAAAAGGCATTCCAGTGTACTTGGTTGGCAGCAATTAAAGTGTGTCAAGTTGTAAAAATCGAAATGACAAATGTGAATAGAGCCGGCATTATACGTGCTGATCCCAGGAAGCTTTCTGTACAGAATGAGGGCAGTTGTAAGCATCGGTCTACCTGAGTGTACTCAGCTAGATTGGCATGTTGGTATTATCCGTAAATTATATCAAAGTGACGGATAAGCACCCGGTCGGTAGTTACCCATGTAGGTCTCAATCATGACATGCAGAGGTCGTTGTTGAATGATTTTAGCCGGGATTGGCCTTCCTGGCAATTTGCACTCAGGTAATATTTTTTTTCTGATCATTAAAATCCTTGAGTGGGAAATCTATCGCTGGATTTAATGATGTTGTTGTATGTTTTCATCTGTAATAGCGTCTTGGCAAAGCAGCCTTTAATATCTTAAAATGAAGCCGACTTAATGATAGCTTGAGAATATAGCAAACACCAGTCGGTAGCGCAAAAGCCTAATGTTGTTATTTGATCAGTCCATACTTGTTTGAAGTCCCTAAATTGTCCATGGTATGCATGAAAATGACATTATATTCCAACATTTGTGAAGGCATCAACACATTTAGAGATTGTGTTCTATGAAAATTACAGCTCTTTGGCAACAATGGTTTCAGTTTTTCAAAAAGTAACTGGTCACCTAAAGTGTATATTTTAAACATTGCTACAAAGTTGCTAGATGCATAGTTTGAACATTGTTACAAAGTAGCCATAAGAATGATAACAAATAATTTGTTACATGTCAGCCACATTGGAACTTATCACCTAACAATCTTTGCCATCGAATTGAATGGACCTAGAGGTTGTTCAGTAAATTTTCAGGCCAGGTTTGTAACCAAACGTCCTTAAACTAAGAGTGTCACAGCCAACTTACTGCCAAATTCCGCTTTTAATACTAGAAGTTTTCATACCCTCAGAGAACTGAACAGTCTGTGACCACCTTATTTAACCAAAACAATCATCTACACATCACGTCTGAGGTGAAGCTCAGATCACACGACCTTTGTCAGGTCGTGACCTCGGCCCCCAAAGTAGATAAACTGGAAATGCCATTCTTCTGATCATTAGTCGCACAAAGTATAGGTATCTCATTCTGACTGCATTGCTCATTCAGATGACTGAATCCCGGTGGAGTTTAAACTCAAAAGAATCTCCTGATCTGTTGCTTTGGTTTGACATCTTTGCTATGATTACTGGGTGCGCTGCTCAAACACTGGGCCATGTGCGTATGCAGGAGAATGGGTAAACTAAGTCTTGCATCTCAGAAAAAAAATATTTACTGATCACCTCATTCCTGAACATTATCCAAAAATGTGGTGTGAGATGTTGGCCAAAAAAAGAACGTTTTGGGTTGCATTGTTTCCTCAACGTGAAAATCATCAAAAAACACAGCATTTGTTATATACGAAATGTTTTTAGGAAAGTTCCATTATTTGTCAGTGCTTACACATTCTTGGTGCAAGTTTCAGTTTTCTTGCATAGGAAAATATATATTGCCAAGAAAAGATGGGAAATTGTGCAATAAGTATCATATCAAACTTATCTGTGAACATCAGATTTGAGTATTTTCATAGCATTGCTGTACAAAATAAATTTTGAACTTGTGGAACTTGTTTAGTCAAAGTTACCATGTGTGGTCTTTGAACTTTAGGGAGCGGACTGTCTGGAAACTTATTTTACAATGCAATACCAGCCACAGGTTTGATGGTGAGCGATGTAGTGAATATTTCTATTGGCTGAGGAAAAGGGGAACTTTGTCAGCGTACAGCATTACAGTTTTCAGGAACGAGAGTGTTTGAAGTGATTTCCTATGCTGTCAGCTGTGTTCCCTAATGGCCTTGAAAAAGCTCTCTTTGATGACGTCTTTGCAAGCGATAGCATAGACTTTCTTTTTAGGTTCCCATACGTCACATCACATATGCGGAGATCTGGACCAATTCACAATGGGCCTTATCAAACGGTTTTCCAGATAACCATTGTCTCGGTTCCTCTTTCTTTGCCTACAGACAACTCTCTCGAACAATGACAAGTGTACGAAAACCGATAATGCATTTCCTGAACTGATACGCGTGTATATATAGAGACATGAATCTTTCGGCCGTCATCCAAGCTGTTGTTGGGGTTGAGGTGTCATCGGAAATTTAATTATTGGTGCTTTTTTAGCCATATCTAGGTCATCTTAGCCATCAATTGGGTGGGCAATTGGACATTAATAATCAGAAATTGGGGCGGAATCGCTGTCAGTCAGATTGGAGTTTTGAAGTCAGTACAGGTTACATAGGGAACAATGCCCTTGAAGAGAAATATATCTCTGCACGTTTATTGCTTCAATTGCAGTGTCTTGTACAGCAGCTACATTTATCGAACTCTGATCTAAGCTCAAAGAATGTGCAAACGCACAGTTATCTCATTGTACCCCATGTGAAAAATGCCATGGCCCTCCCACTGGACATTTCAGAGAAACTACAGAAACTGCCAAAAATTGTTTTTGGAACTCATGACATGTTTTAGTTGTTCAAGGCACTTTCCAGGGGTCATAGTCTAGTCACCTTATCAGCAAAAATTGAAAACGTGTTTTTTTTCTAAAATGTAAAAAGAATGAGGATGGAGACATTCAAATAAATGATAAAGTTGAAAGTTAAAATATTTGGAAAAAAAAAAGAAAATTTAAAATTTGCAATCATAATGGAGCAGACTGGGCTTTTTCATAATCACAATTCAAATAATGTTTCCTGTCATACACGATCATAAAGAGTTGTATAAAAATATTTTATAGTAGAGAAAAAAGCACTTCACAACAAATAAACATTGAGATCAAAAGTGGGCATGGAAAGTAACTTGAATATTTAACACATAGCGTATGACTCAATTTGCCACCCCTTCCCCTAAGTGCAAGAGTCCAGAAGGACCAGCTATAATAAGTAGGTCAAACCATAGTGCACAGAAGATTGGGGCTGAAGCATAATAAGACCCCCATACTTCCCCCAAAATAAAATGAGAATATGACTGCTGACAGCACTATTATGAACTTTCCATACTGTTCGTATGCAGTTTAGACATTTTTTGTTGGTCTTGATGGCTCTATATGTAATGAGAATTATGCAGTCACACATAGAGAATTTCACACTGCTTACAATTACAATGATGGATTTACGTTTACACACCTAGGGAATGTACACTTTGCGTCATATTCCGCATATAAAAAAGGTTTTGTCACTCTAAAATGGTTCCTGTCGGAATCATATCTTTTGAAGTCCGCTCAATGTGCGAATTATTTCATCGGTTGGTATTCATACCAAGTTTTATCCCAGGAGCATTAACACATGAGCCGACAAATTTCATAAAATTACGAAAGAACACACAGAGACAGTTGTAAGTCTCCTCGTATCGCAGTCATTGTGTACAAGCCTCACACAGTTTAAAAAAACAGATAAATTCCGCATCAGATGTGTCTTTGATAAATCATTTTCCACTGTTCAAACTTTTCATTTGTCGAACGTCATCATGGATTGATGTCGGTGGGTGGCAGGTCTGCTTGCCTGCTGGTAATAAATCTTATCATTTGTTTAAATAAGGGATAAATTTCTTTTGAGATGTACATTTTATAAATCATGCTGTACTGAGCAAACTTTCCCTGTGTGGAATGCCATCACAAACTCATCCATCATAAATTCATGTTGGTTTGCTTCTCTGTGTATACATATCACATCTCGGGAAGCCTTGAATTTGATCAATTTTCTGTATCGTTGTCATTCATTAACACTAGCAGTATTAAATCCATGAAAACTTTACACAAAGGCCTGTTTGCATCTTTTATAGAAACCCCCCAACAATAAGGAAGAATTTGTTGACTTTGTTTTTCGTCTCTACTACTGTTCACATTCAAAAGAGATTTTTTTCTGTTCAGAAAAGAATTCCAAACCTCTGTTTTCATATCAGTGATCTTATTATTCAGATCAAATCTTTTGATATTAAAAAAAATCATGGTGTGAAAAAGTTCAAAGATTGATGTTAGAGGTCCGACTGGAGCTAGGAATTTGCTTCTCACACTGTGTTTGGTTTGAAAGAAAATTATTAGACTGCTGGGCATGCAGCGGGAATATCAACCGGCATTACTATGAGTATAAACAGGGCTGAGATTGTGCGTGTGTGTGCTGCCGCCGCATTTGAATGGTAAGCATGAACTAGGTTCAGGCAGCAGTTGAGTAATTAATCCTCTCACTGAGTTGGACTCAGATATCCCCATGATGTATGGGACCCCATTGTTTTCAGCAGTGCAGCAAGGTAGATTGACATATATTTAGGGGTAACAGAGTAACAGTTCTATTTTCCAGCATTCTCCTTTACCCTCCCCCTCCCCCGGGTCACTTTTAGATCAACTGAAACATGAAGTACAAGTAATTGATTTGGTTCATGGAAATCCCAGGCTTGGTCTCAGGTCACAAGTGTCATTCCAAGCATGCATTGGAGGGGAAAAACATGAAAATCATCTGTGATGTCGGTTGGGAGATAAACAGCAAATTTGAAAAATTTTATAATCGCCTTACAACTGTTAAGGCTATGCAAAAATTTTCCATTTTGTCACATTATCAAGTCACAGAAAACATATGTTGATAAAACTTTGCTATAATTATACTAGACTTCTCTGTTATCAAGGAGATTTTTCAAAAGCCAATCTTAGCAGCTGATAAAAGTGAAGCTTGACTTTCTCAATGACAGCAGAAGTTCCTTTGAAATAGTTGTAGGTGATTCTGATGAATTAGCCTGTGTCTGAAGGTTACGGTAGTTCCAGCAATGTGTCATTAATTTTTATCATCCTGTCTTGCAGTTTACTGCAAATTATTAATTTGGGTTGAAAATGATCTTCACGCCGTTTCAACGTTTTAGTAGGCTACTCGGGGAAAAGTGAGTCGAGCATGGGCATCTGAGCGTATCCATTCGGAAGTTGTGTAGTGATCAATCTTAAGCCCTGTCTCATCGTAACGCACAAATGTTTCTGAATTCAAAGAGGATATTAGGAAAGGGAGGGGCAAAAACAAAAAATTCAAAAAGACGCACTTACAGTATGTGAGCAGAAATTTCAACTCGAATTCAATCCTGTTTGGAATTGCTGAAGGTCAAACAGCTTACTATAAAGTCCACTGTCGTAAGAAGAGCGATACATTTGTACCAGGAAAAACTTGCACGTTACAGAGTCACCTCACACTGTCAACTGCTAAACATCTTCCTATCATAACCAACCAGTCATTAGCATAACAATGCAAGACTGATCCATTACGATAAGAGGGGGTGACAGGCAGTGTTATTTCACACTACTGCAATATGCATTAATCGTTGTTCTTCATTCATAATGTTCAACTATTATGACTTTCGGCTGACCTACCAGAACATGAATTTATCAAGTGTGTTGAGCTATCAGTCATTTTAAGCTTTCCTAAATTTGTAATAAGAAACAAAACTAGAAGCCCTCAATTTCAAAATGTATGTATGTATGGAAGGATGTATGGGTGGATGGATGGATAGATAAATGTGTGTGTGTGAGCGCCCACATGTATCTATGTGTCTATTTTTATATATTTTATAAATCTGTATATATATATATATATATATATATATATATATTAACACACATACACACATACATTATATATATATAATTCATTACTTAAGTAATAGATTTCATTACTTTGTAGTTGAAGTAATCTGTTTATTTATTTATATATATATATATATATATATTATATATATATAATATATATATGTGTGTGTGTGTGTGTGTGTGTGTGTGTGTGTGTGTGTGTGTGTGTAATAGAAAGAGGGCTAATAGCTTTAGAGTGTAATTAGAATGAATGCTTGGAACATGTAGGAGTTTTGTTCTTTACAAAGCAATTTGGCCTTTAACATCAGTGTTCCAATTTCATTATAATGGCCATAAAATCAGACTTATATCATAGCAGTCTATTACTGTACAGAGTTATTCCAGGGGCTGATTTGTAGAGAGCTGCGGCAGTGATTGTTTTCATGATCCACCCACAAATGAGGGAGGATAGAGGCCATTGGTATTTTGTGTCGGAACGGAATATTGAAAAAGAGGGGATGAAGGGATTATGTTTCAATTGCAACAATTTTCAAAAGATTTTGTCTGATGATCAGAATTCTCAAAATGGTGCTTTCTTCGGGAAACAGTTATGTCATTTGATATTCAGGAGGAGTATTTAAGTATTTTCATTGCTGTCTTTGCAGTAATATTAATTGACAATATCGCCAATATATCATTAAAATCTTGCTATAGAGCCCTGTTAAGAAAACCTTTTCACAAGTTCTTTGCTCAAGGTCATCAACAAACATCCTGGTAGTACGTTTTAACAAGCACTCTACCAGCGTGTGTGGGTCATAATGCTTTTGTTTGCACCGTATAGAAATTATGTTTGTGACAGTTACTCTGTATCGTCATTGAAGCTCTCAGTAGGATGTTTTTCCTCTGACGCATTGACACTGTGGTCAGAGTGAATGGAACGATGCGATACGCTGGTAGCATTGTAAGCAAATTACTCGATGATGTCGATGTATTTGCCACATTATATGAATGGCAATACCAATGTACTATGTATTACTGCAGTCTGCACAAGATTGGGTGTTTTATCGCTTGAGATATTTTCGTTTTCGTTTTAAACTAAATATTTACTGTGATTTCCTGTTATGATTGAAAACGAAATATGCTTTAATGCTAGTGTAAATTTGTTGTTGTTGTTTTAAATTTTTATGGTCATGTACATCAACAAATTGGTATTGGAAGTATGAATAATTTATAAGATGAGTATTATGGTAAACAGCTGTTGATTGTTACTTTATTGAATAACAATTAAAAAAATGTGGAAAGAAAAAATTTCTCACCTTCTTGCCAAGAGCTAACATGCTGATTACGTTCTTACCTTTTACCAAGTTGCCCAACCCAAATTGTTCAAAGCTGTATGTTTACAAGTGATGTTCAATAAAATCAGGGGCATTATCTCTATGCAAACCTTGAAATCCCCCTATCTATGAATGGATTAGTCCACCCATTCAGGAATATCTTGTCTATGTCATTGCATGACGAAGGATGAGAAATTCTCTCTCATAAATTGTGTGGGAAAATGAAAATGGTACGTTTGGGATTTTGAAGTCAGATCTCAGCATGACCATTGACTGCATGGTTCAAACTTGTCGGCTACCTTCAACCTTTGATATCCAAAAATAAACAACAACAAGGACATATATCGTTTGCAACATCGTAAAATTTGACTTTGGACTGAGAACAACACACCCGAAGGCAAAACGTATGTGGACATGTTTTTGAAAGTTTGTGAGTGTAAAATCGTGTATACTTTGCAACTGTACGACTCTGATAACAACCCTATCAATACAGACTGTGTGTAATATGTGATGTTCAAGCGGACAAATGAGATTTTGTCTAGACTAGAATTTACTTGTCAAAAATAACACAACACACCGTGCTATGTTTCCAAGGTTCATACCTTATATATATATATTTCAATATACTAGATGACAAGAATGAGAAAATCTACTTGTGTTACAGAACAAAAATGATGAAAGTATCATTAAAGTCAAAACTAGAAGACTGTGATTTTACACTCTTTGTGACTTAGTGCGCTTTACGAGAAAGCACCGAGTCTTATTTTAGTCTGACAGAATTTTCCCAATGATTATGTATTTGTGTTATCCAGACTAGGGTAGTTATGTGCACAGAAATGCCAAACTATCACTCAGGAGATGACAAAAGTGTTTTCTCTTCATTTTATTACACCATCAAGTTTCCTGAAACAGCGCAGCCGCAGCTTTTTGCAAGCAGCCAAGGGAGAAGTGATGAGTAAAATTTGCCCAGATTTATGTGGGAAAAGTCGCAGTGTTTTCACAAGTGACACTCTTCTAATCGGCGTGATTCACACCGTGAAACGTACCACACACATACCGAAGAAGGCGTTACCCTGTGAATTTCCTTCCACCTGCTTTACAGATTCTCCGCAAGCAAATATGCTTCTCCAGAGTTGTAATCGTTCAAAAGAGAAATACAGAGATGTAAACACAGGCTGTTAAAAATAATTTTGACATTTGAAGCAATTTGGAGGTTTTTTTAGAGAATGAGAACAGAAATAATACCTTACACACCAGAGGGCTGTCCAATTACTCTGCTAATGAGACGCGATCATCAGCGTTCTGTGTCACTCCGTGTCGAGAAAACCCAGGGCAATTAGTATCCCAAGCTGCAAACCGGTGCCATGGGCTAAAAGTAATTTCTGCTATTGTAGAGTTCGGTGCCACTGGATTTTTGGCATTCCCAGATGTACAGTACATGTCCCCACGATCACCTTACTTCCTGCCCAGGAAGCAATTAGCTATTGAAAACGATAGCATCTGTTGGTGATTTTGGATTAGTGGTACCCTGACCAAACATTGGCAGGTCAGGCTGATAAACGTGTATGTTTCAAGCAAAAGTTTAATCCAATAATGGCCTTCATGTCAATAGTAGAACCTGCGTTGAAGTAAAACGAATCGCGGGCTTTTTTTTACTTCAGTTAAAGTGGAAATTCAGTCTTCTGGCAACATGTTGATAAGCCATGACAAATCTTGCATTTATGATACCAGTACACAATATATATGCTACGTTTTCGATTAACAGTGAGTTTAAGCAGTAGTTTTGGTCAAAATTAAACAGCAAAAAAGGTAGAAATCACATTTGCATATCTTAAAATATCATCATGACAGCAGTAAAAGTCTTCCATCCAAGGTCCTTAGACCTTCACATATTATGGTGACCAACCTTTTTCACAGTGGTCTGTTCACCATTTATTTGCCATGGTTGCCCTTTAAAGCATACCGATCCACTATCTGCCATGGCCACTATGCCCTTATAGCTACAGTGGTAACTGACCCCAACTGCCCCTCCCACACTCTTCCCCCTTTGGTTTCACTCCGGATTGAAGTTCCCACCATCCCTATGGAGTCGTCGACGATATATCCATCAGAGTGACGCTATTGTCGTAATCTTTCAACACGTCACGAAATGAATCCTGTGGAAGTTGTGTGCCGTTTTCTTGAAATAATTAATGACGGGTTTAAATCAAAATGTAGCACATGCCTACAATCTATCTTACAAATTGCAGCATATGGTGACGACTTTTAAAAAGCTAGAGCTGAATTATCACTCTGTGACCGGTTTATTAGAAAAACATGAGCAGAGGTCTTCCTGTGAGGAAGTGAAAAGGTTTAGACCTGAGATCTTTTCTGCCTTAAGACGCCACAAATCATAGCAAGAAATGTGAACATGTAGGACACTGTCTAGAACATCTAGGTTTATGTGCAAACATCAGCCGGGCGCAGTCAGTTGCTTTATATCGTGGTTAAGGTCCTGTGAGAAGTGATTCTGTGAAAGTTGATAGTTTGACCACCTGTTTGTCTTCCTGTCAATGTTTCTGACTCTCTCTAGATCTGTATTTTCCCTCAGTCTTCCATCCACCCACTCTCTCAGTCTCTTTCACCCTGTTTGTCTCTGCCTTGTCCTCCCTGTCTGTTTATCTCCTCTATTTCCATCCTCTCCCCCTGTCTCCCCTCTCTCCCATCTGTCTCTCTCTGTCTGTCTCTCTGTCTGTCTCTGTCTGCCTCTTTCTCTGTCTGTCTGTCTCTCTGTCTGTCTGTCTCTGTCTGTCTGTCTCTCTCTCTCTGTCTCTCTCTCTCTCTCTCTCTGACTGATAGAGCAGTGTAAAGCATACCTGTTGTTGTGGCAAGCATTCTCTTTCTGTCCTGTCACAGTGGTTATTTTTCCATCAGAGACCGAGTAAGCTTACACACTGTCTGGTTACTAGCAAGTAATTCCAATCAACTGAACCAGACCAGCATAACTTAAAAATCAGGGGATTATTGTTATCGCGGAATGTCACAACAAAAGATTGACCCTCTCTCTTTGAGCAGACTGTGTTTGAAAAATGAATATTTATATCATATCAAGTTTCACGGACAGGGTTTTTATTCAATTGCTTGCATAACTGCGTGCAAGAAATGGGATGAAATTGATCCAAATTGAATTTCAGCATCACATTTCAGTTACTCTGTGATGGCATAACAAGGTAACAAACAAATGGAGTTCTTTATCCTGCATTCCGTGTTTCTCCATATGCAGTTGGACTATTTCAGATCCTTTGGCTTTTGTTAGAAAGCGGTTTTGTAAAAAAAACCGAATGTAATGCATGATCTAGTGTAACAGGCAGTTGCTTGAGTGCCTTCCAGTTGCTATGGCAACTTTTCCCTCAAAATGAAGTAAGCGTTTGCTGATAAGAAGCATTGTAACCAGGTTTTGGTATTCTCAGCATCAACCATCGTTGATGTTTATGAATAAATCAGCGAATGAAATTAATCGTACAGTGAAAGAAAGAGGAGACTAAACAACCTCACTGTGACTTTTCCTCTCTGGTACAATTTTCATCAGTTCAGTAGCTGTTAAATCTGGAGTGAAGCCAGATCAAGTCCAGCACTCTCACTCCTAAATCTCTAAGCTTTTGTTCAAAATTTCCTCAGTCTAACATTCATCCGTACTCTTACCATATCAAGAATAACACACAGGAGTCACCGTGCAAATTTATGAACTAGAGAAACAAATTACCTAACATTTAACAATATCTTAAATTCAAAATGACCGCCAATCTCCTTTAACTCAGTGGTAAAAAATAAAATTTTTGATTTTCGAAAGGAACTAAGATGGTGAAAATATTTCTTTCTCCAAGAGCTTTAAAATGAGCCCCCACAAGTGGTAGATCAGAAAAGAATTGAAGAAAATTGAGATCCAACTATCTGTCCCCGAGGCGCATTCTACCTTAAACAGACCAGGTTAGGCATTATATTTAGATAGTTTGAAGGATACTGACAGAATGATACATGTACTAGCTTTTAACCATACTGGACAAGGTGATTTGGTATAAATATGATATTAATAGACTGGCTGTTACAGCTGGCCACATTAGTGCTAATGCTGTTGTTGTTCATAATAAACTGAATGACATTGTGTTTTCTTTGTTGGAAGGAAAGTTGTAATTTCAATAGGAAAGCCACTGTACAATAGTTACGTATTCAGAACGTAACCTCTTACAGAAATCCAGGGTATTTGAAAATTCAAAAGAAAACTTGCTCCATTATTTTACTAGTTTTTATGACCTTCCCTGACAAAGAATGCTAATTTGTTTTTAATTGGTGCGTTCAACTTTCCTTGAATGACAGTTGACCAATCATCGTACAGTTTTCTTTATGCTGAGGTGACTGGCCAGAGATGCCAGGTTGTGTTTCTGGTTTCACCTTCTAACTTTGGCTATATGGGGGTCATCTATAACCAGGTTATTGCAAATGACCATATCAGAGTAACTGTTTGTTGTTCATAATTCAGGTTTCACGATGGTGGGCTTTAAAGATTTTGCATTCAGAAGAGAGCACCGGCAGAAATCCCTCTTGCCTGGCTTAATGGAATAATCTCATAATTCACACACACATTGCATTGTTACTAAATTGATTTCAACTCAAGCGATGTTTTGAATAAAAATCACTTTTCGTCGCATTTATCAACCGTTCAGGTACGCATCCGATCTCAAATCTCCCATTCTTCACCTTGCAGCTAGCATGCTACTGAAAGGTCTTTAACATGTCCTTTTACATCGCCGATAAATCATACTAATTAATTTTGAAAAGTGTCATGCACGTATTAAAATAGACTGATCAGTGTTTTTGCAATGATGAACTGTGCAAAATGAAGATATTATGAATAGAATCAGTCACAAAGTTAAAGTATTGGTTTTGTGATGTGGTCATTGTGGCTAAAAATTGCACACAAAAAGAAATTCAACGGAGATATTTAATTCGAAAAAACAATTAAGGTTTGTGGCAACTGCATATGAATTGTCAGTCCTTCTCTGCTCTGATCATGTCTGGCACGCATACATATCTTCAATTGACCATTTCACATTTCACCCAAGGGAGACTTTTAGTATTCAAACTCTCTTGGGAACCCAGATTATAGTATACTTTCTATAACAGAAACACCTGTCAGTTTTGAACAATTACACCGATGGCCAGTAAGTCATTTCATTAAATCACCAAATAGCTTTTTCATCCTTCGCAATTCAATATACTGTTGATTAGAAAAACAGCGCCGGATGCGGCTCGTTGAAAATAAAAGAAACCCAAAAAACACTTGGTGATAAATCATATGTTCAATATTACTCTGTGTCAGCCTGTCATCCTCAAAACCTAGAAATATCATTCCAGGTACCCATTCATGCGTACATGATCCGAGTAAACGGCATTGAAAAGATAACCGGCATTCCAGAATTTCTGATACATGAATGGGAAGTATTATTCAATGAGATTGAGTAAATTCAAGTTTCATCGTAAACAAGATATACTGTAGGTAAATAGTTCTGACTTCGCATTGCAAATTCGCTGGTGGTTCTTCGTTCTCCATTCTTTTGCTTTGTGTTCATAAGTGTGAATTTCACAAAGGATATCATATTAATTTAAGTAAACATCAGCCTTCAGCTTTTCATCATTGCGCCAATTGTTTACCGCAAGTCCCATTGTGATATCTATCCACAGTTAATGATGTTAATTATGTCTCGGCATGTGTGGGCATGCCTATCGCAATGGAGTTAAGCTCTTTCCATTATGAGCAGAGTTGATTGAAAAAACATATTATCTTCTTTGTTTTCCTTTCTATTCATGCCAAGCAATTACACAGAGGCCAAACAGCGTTATTGAAATGCCCTAAAGGAAGATTAATGTTCAAAAAGATGGCTCGGTTGAAGTTTGAGCGAGACCTTTATGGCAGTAGTCATAATTAGCTGGAGCCTTTTTTATAGATGTTTTGGATAGAGATCCAATTTGGACAATTTTTAGTTGTACCGTTGTTTTACAGTGACGTTTTAAGTTGTCATATTGGCTATAACAACTGTAGTATTACTTCTACTGCTATATGACTACTAGCTTAGTAATACAGCTGCCGTTATGTTATAGAAGTAGTAGTTATTCTAAGGAGAAGTTGCAGTATAAACTCAGAATGATAATTTGCATGGCCCATATATGCTCCTTGAAAATCCTTGAAAATCCTTGGAATCCTGAAGCCTCCTCGAAAGTCCTTGACAATGAAATTGAGACCCGGAAAACTGATAAGCCAACAACTACTCCTTACTGCGTCGTGACTGTTGAAGCAGTAGTGTGAGTAATGGCTATAGCTGCAATGCAAGCAATTGCAGATCAGTGGCTGTAACTGCACACAGTGACACCAGTGGTAGGAAGTAATAGTAAAGTGATAGGAAGTGTAAAATGGAGTAGGAAGTATTAAATTTGTGTAGTGGAAGTAGAGTCTATGCTAGCAGTCATAGAAATGAGAACAAAGTGGGAGGATCTCTTGGGGAACTAGAAACAGATAGCAGTCTGATTATTTTAATTGTTAATTGCTTTTTCTGTCATCTTCCCTATTGTGCATTTGAAGACATCATCAAGGTATATTAACCAGTTGTTATCAGAAAATTACACACTTTAGCCTAATAAATCATGCAGACTTCATTTCAACCAAGATGTCTGTCTCTCCTTCCTTGCCACACATAGCAGAATCCCAGTTGGTCACCTCTGATGACTATAGAGGCAGATGTGTACAGCATGACTTATAGTATTAGACTACTGGAAGATGTGTACAGCATATTGACCTATAGTATTAGACCACTGATAGATGGGTACAGCATATTGACCTACAGTATTAGACTACTGGTATAACTCAATTAAAAGGCCAGGAGATGTTACCCTGGCAGATTTTTCACCATTATGTTTTGTGTGTCATTCACAAGTGCATGCTGTACTCTCAAAAGCATGTTTGAAAACATGAGGTTTACTGGTGGGGAGGAATAATATCATGTGTGTGTGTGTGTGAGCAACATCGTCTATTGTGAAAAGTCAGGTATTTGATCATTTGAGGAAAGATGAAGACATTTTGCAAATAAACACGACCCATGTGGAACTGGTCCCCAGTCTACCAAGACAGATAACCTTAGAAAGGCGTAATCGGCATGTTGGATCACAGTAAAAATACATATGCTGAGAAGCAAGTCACTTACCCTGGCAGGGGAATGTGAGATACAGACCTCCAGTGAGAGTTGCTGAAATACAACTTGAACTGACTGACTTGTGGATTTGACCCAAGTCTTTGTGCTTATAAACTGAATTAAAATTGAAGGAAAAGATTTCAGCAAACTGTCATCTGGATAATAGTATTACAGTTTGCTAGCTTGTGGAGTGATCAAATCTTTGAAGGCATCACTTGGCTGGCATACACCATCGGATGATGATGATCAATGGGAAACTGCACCTGTGTGAGTTTCTTGTTTACAGACAATGTATTTCGTGCATGATATCTAGATGTACCTCATCATCATAGCTGCAACATTTAAATTATACGATGTAGATTATGACAGACATCTTGTAACTTTCATCAATCACCATCGTACCTAGGATACAGTGTTTACATTGGTCATATGGGTTCCATACGACCTTTGAGCGCAGTTCCGACGACTGTATCCCGTTAAACACGCTGGCATGGTGTTGTGGCCTTTGGCAAGGTACTTTATCCCTCATTGCGTATTCCACTGTGGATGATGGTTGAAACTCACCTTGTACATTAGGCAAGCTGGTGATAGTGTAAATAAAACACAATATATTGTAGTGACGAAAAAAACCCCAGTTCATCCAAAGATGTTTGAATGACTGATTCGGTTCCAGATCATCCTTGAAACACAGACAAATGCCCCGGGCAACTGATGGGTGGTGCAGTTGATGAGCAATATTGTGATGTTGTTAATACTCTGACCAGATAAAATGGACATTACGGGAGCATCTACACTGTGATTGGTCTCCAATTTAATCAAATGAACTCCAGCTAATCTGGAAAGTTCACCTTTATTTCAGCGTGGGTAATCAACAACAGTGATGTTTCTTATATGGCATCCAGTCATTTGAGTGTCTAGACTAATAAAAAGTGGAGCAAAGCGGTTTCCTTTGTACAGTTGGATAGCTTTGGTCATAAATATTTTTTTAAAGAGGTTAAAGATTTCATTAGTGTGATTGCAGCATCAGACAGGTGTTTCCATTGTTACAGCATAACACCATATCTACAGTACTTTGTCGTGGAAATTTCATCAGTTTCGTACACCTTGCAATGTTCAAAGTACAAACTGTGAGTGAAAGTAGTATATTGTATGTTAGTCTGTGTATGTCTGTCTGTTTGTCTCTCTGTATTTCTGTTGATCTTTCCCATCTGATTCCTCCCTCCCTCCTACCCCCTGTCTCTCCCTCTCTCTCTTTTTGTCTCGTGATCTCCATCCATCTCATGTTTCTCCCCCTT